>NW_026652285.1:97145630-97287779 GCF_009828535.3 Hylobates moloch
ATATATATATATATATATTTTTTTTTTTTTTTTTTGAGACGGAGTTTGATTATTGTCACCCAGGCTGGAGTGCAATGGCGTGACCTCGGCCCACCGCAACCCCCTCCTCCCAGGTTCAAACGATTCTCCTGCCTCAGCCTCCAGAGTAGCTGGGATTATGGGCATGCGCCACCACATCCAGCTAATTTTGTATTTTTAGTAGAGATGGGGTTTCTCCATGTTGGTCAGGCTGTTCTTGAACTCTCGACCTCAGATGATCCTCCTGCCTCAGCCTCCCAAAGTGCTGGGATCACAGGCATGAGCCACCGCGCTCAGCCTATGATCCATATTTTACAGTAATTTCTTCCATACATTTTGGCACTACACAATATTTAAGTCTGTATCCTTTCCCAATTTCAGTAATACATATATAGAACTTCAGGAACACACATGATAATAAAACAGACGAGAATTTTTTAAAGTACATGTTCTATCAAATAAAAAAAGAGGAATTATTTAGTTAAGATGAGAAGTTTATGAAGATTACTATCTACACTTTCAAACATTTAACTCATTTAATATACATATATGTGTATGTTGTGTGTGTGTGTGTGTGTATGTGAGTTTCGCTCTGTCGCTCAGGCTGAAGTGCAATGGCACAATCTCAGCTCACTGCAACCTCCGCCTCCCAGGTTCAAGTTATTCTTTTGCCTCAGCATCCTAAGTAGCTGGGATTACAGGCATGTGCCACCACACCCGGCTAATTTTGTATTTTTAGTAGAGATGGGGTTTCACCATGTTGATCAGGCTGGTCTCGAACTCCTGACCTCAGATGACCCACCAGCCTCGGCCTCCCAAAGTGCTGGGATCACAGGCATGAGCCACCGTACCCAGCCAAGAGACGAGGATTAAAGAAGGGGGAGAGGTTTAAGGAGATAAGTGGGCACTAATGCCTTGTTTTCCTATAGTAAGGGTAGCATGGGGCTCCTGGCTAAGAATTGGTTGGCTGGTTGGAAGATGGCCACTCACACACATACACCTATGCCCAAATAAAACTGGATGCACAAAAAGATATGGCCTCAGAGGAGAACACTAGAAACAAATCTGCTCCAGAGACATAAACATGAAGGAAACTCTACCTTAGCCTTTGTTCTGAGAAGAGATCAAGAAAAGTCTCCCCCAAGAATTCATGGCCATATGCTGATTCTCATGTGGTTTGAGAATCTGAATTAACATTATCTGCATGGCTGAAAAATCTATAAGGTTTTTCACTTAAAGAGAACAAAAACTGATAGTGCCCCCAAGTTTTGAGGGAAAAAGCAATGCAGATCTTCACTGGAAGAAGGCATCCTCAATTCAGGTCTTACAGAATTCTAGCTGATAGAATTACATCAAAGAAGACTCACAAACAAAAATTATAAAACACATGAAGAAAAAAGGCATGCCTGATTCAGTAAACAGAAACAGGATGATACAAACATCATACATAACATGCAAAAGTCTAGGTGTGGCAGCTCACACCTGTAATCCCAGCACTTTGGAAGGCCGAGGTGGGAGGATCATTTGAGGCCAGGAGCTTGCGACCAGCCAAGAGGTGGGGATTAAAGAAGGGGCAACATAGTGAGATGTGACCCCCATCCCCGGTCTCTCAAAAAAATAAAAAAGTTAGTTTCATATGCTTAAATAGAAGAAGTAATTAAAATCATGACTAAGCCAATCAAAGGAATATGTAGAAAATAACCCAATACATTCATTCATTCATTCATTTATTTGAGACGGAGTCTCGCTCTGTCGCCCAGGCTGGAGTGCAGTGGCGTGATCTCGGCTTATTGCAACCTCTGCCTCCCGGGTTCAAGCGATTCTCCTGCCTCAGCCTCCTGAGTAGCTGGGACTACAGGCGCGTGCCACCACGCCTGGCTAACTTTTGTATTTTTAGTAGAGATGGGGTTTCACCATATTGGTCAGGCTGGTCTTGAACTCCTCACCTCGTGATCCGCCCACCTCGGCCTCCCAAAGTGCTGGGATTACAGGTGTGAACCACTGCACCCGGCCTATACTTTAAAAAATGAAAAATACAATAAATGAAATGTAAAAACTGAGGACAGGTGTGCTGGCTCGCGCCTGTAATCCCAGAACTTTGGGAGACTGAGGCGGGTGAATCACCTGAGGTCAGGAGTTTGAGACCAGCCTGGCCAACATGGTGAAATCCCATCTCTACTAACAAATACAAAAATTAGCTGGGCTCGTAGGGTGCGCCTGTAGTCCCGGCTACTGGGGAGTTTGTGGTGGGAGAATCAATTGAACCACGGAGGCAGAAGTTGCAGTGAGCCAAGATCATGCCACTGTATCCCAGCCTGGGCAACAGAGCAAGACCCTGTCTCAAAAAAAAAAAAAAAAAGAAAAGAAAGATAATACCGGGGAATTTAATTATAAGTTAGAATGCAAGCAAATTATCAGATATATGATAATTATATATATTAAGATAATATGATAATTTTAAAAGTGAGAAACAAGCAATAGAACAGACCAACACACTTGTAGTTAGTATAACTAGAGAGTGTAGTTAGCAGAAAAGGACTTTAAAATAACTACTAAGTGTGATCAACAAAATAGACATGGTAGAACACAAATGAAGAAATAGGGAATTCTGCCAGAGAATTAAAATCTACTAAAAAATAAAAAAGGGCCAGGTGCAGTGGTTCATGCCTATAATCCCAACATTTGGGAGGCCAGGGCAGGAGGACTGCTTGAGGCCAGGAGTTTGAGACCAGCCTTGGCAACACACCAACACCCCATCTCTATAAAACATAAACATTTTTGGAAGGCTGAGGCAGGAAGATCACTTCAGCCTGGGAGTTCAAGGCTTCAGTGAGCCATGACTGTGCCACTGCACTCCCACCTGCATGACAGAGCCAGATACTGTCTCTAAAAAGAAAAAATATATATATATTTTTTTAAAGACAGGGTCTGCTTCTGTCACCCAGGCTGAAGTGTGTGGCACAATCATGGCTCACTGCAGCCTTGACCTCCCAGGCTCAAGTGATTCTTCCACCTCAGTCTCCCAAGTAGCTGGGACTAGAGGCACATGCCCAACACCTAGCTAAGGTTGTTTTTTAGTTTTTTTCTTTTTTTTTTTTTTTTTGAGACAGAGTCTCGCTCTGTCGCCCAGGCTGGAGTGCAGTGGCGCGATCTTGGCTCACTGCAAGCTCCGCCTCCCAGGTTCATGCAATTCTCCCGCCTCAGCCTCCCGAGTAGCTGGGACTACAGGTGCCTGCCACCATGCCCAGCTAATTTTTTGTATTTTTAGTAGAGACGGGGTTTCACCGTGCTAGCCAAGATGCTCTCGATCTCCTGACCTTGTGATCCACCCACCTCGGCCTCCCAAAGTTCTGGGATTACAGGCGTGAGCCACCACGCCTGGGCCTTTAGTTTTTTCTTTTTGAGACAGAGTCTCACTCTGTCACCCAGGCTGGAGTGCAGTGGCACGAATTTGTCTCACTGCAACCTCTGCCTCCAGAGTTCAAGTGATCCTCCTGCCTCAGTCTCCCAAGTAGCTGGGATCACAAGCATGAGCTACCATGCCTGGCTTATTTTTAGTAGAGACAGGGTTTCACCATGTTGGTCAGGCTGGTCTCGAACTCCTAACCTCAAGTGATCCACCCACCTAGGCCTCCCAAAGTAATGGGATTACAGGCATGAGCCACTGCCTGGCCTGATATTTGTATTTTTTATAGAAATGGGGTTTCATCATGCTGCCTAGGCTAGGAAAAAAAAATTTACTCTATAAAACGACAATCAAATGGAAAAATCCAGAGCTAAGAAAGACAATATGTGAAATATGAAACTTAATAAAAGGTTAAATAGCAGATTAAACACATCAGAAGACAAGGTTAGTGAAATGGAAAAGAAGTCAACAGAAAAGAAGTCAACAGAAAACAGCCTAACTAAAACCTAGAGAGGAAAAAATGATGAAAAACACATAAAAGAATATAACAGACACATGTGGCACTGTGAAAGGGTCTACAAACATGTAACTGAGTCCTAGAAGTGGAGGAGAAAAAGAATAGAAGAGAAACAATATTCAGAGACATAATAACCATATTTCAAAATAGATGAAAGACATAAGCCCACAGATTCAAGAAACTCTGTGAACCTCAAGCAGGATAAATAAAGAAAACTGCACCTGAATATAACATAGTACAACTGCAAAGAATCAAAGAAAGTGAGAAAATCTTAAAAACACACAGAGGAAAGAAACATTTCCTTAAATGGATATAATATATGACCAATAAATCTAACAGACAATTTCTCAACAGAAATGAGAGAAGATAATGAAATTAAATCTTCAAAATGCTGAAAACAATAATTATCAAACTCAAGTTGGAGATGTGCAATATACTGTTGGTAAGAGTTAAAAAAGAAATTAGAAAATACATTCAACTGAAAGAAAATAAAAAATATAAAATATTATAGAAGGAGCAGGATTGGAAAAAATACAAAATATCAAAATATGTAGAATAAAATTCAAGTAATGCTTAAAGAGAATTTTACAACTTTGGATTTTTATTTTATTTATTTATTTAGAGATAGAGTCTTCTTCTGTTGCCCAGGCTGCAGTGCAGTGGCACAATCTCGGCTCACTGCAACCTCCGCCTCCTGGGTCCAAGCAATTCTCCTGCCTCAGCCTTCCAAGTAGCTGGAATTATAGGCACATGCCACCATGCCCAACTAATTTTTGTATTTTTAGTAGAGATCAGATTTTGCCATGTTGGCCAGGCTGGTCTAGAACTCCTGACCCTCAGGCGATCCATCCCACTTTGCCTCCCAAAGTACATGAGCCACCATGCCCAAAGGCATGAGTCACCACGTCCAGCCCAGGGATTTTTATATTAGAAGAGGAAAAAGGGCGTAGTGGCTCACACCTGTAATCCCAACACTTTGGGAGGCCAAGCAGGGGGCAGATCACCTGAGGCTAGGAGTTTGAGACCAGCCTGGCCAACATGGAGAAACCCTGTCTCTACTAACAATACAAAAATTAGCTGGGCCACTGTGGTGGCACATGCCTGTAATCCCAGCTACTCGGGACGCTGAAGCAGGAAAATCACTAGAACCCAGGAGCAAGAGGTGGCGGCGAGTCAAGATCACACCACTGCACTCCAGCCTGAGGGACAGAGTGAGACTCTGTCTCAAAAATAAAAATAAAGTCAGTTGGCCAGGTGAGGTGGCACGCCTGTAATCCCAGCACTTTGGGAGGCCGAGGTGGGCGGATCACAAGGTCAGGAGATCAAGACCATTCTGGTTAACACGGTGAAACCCTGTCTCTACTAAAAATACAAAAAATTAGCCGGGCATGGTGGCATGCACCTGTAGTCCCATCTACTAGGAAGGCTGAGGCAGGAGAATCGCTTGAACTCAGGAGGCAGAAGTTGCAGTGAGCTGAGATTGCACCACTGCACTCCAGCCTAGGAGACAGAGCAAGACTCTGTCTCAATAAATAAATAAATAAATAAATAAATAGAGTCAGTTATCTAAGCAAATTAAATTCAAAATAGGAAGAAGGAAATAAAAATAAGAATCAGAATCAATGACAGAGAAAAAATTAGAAAAAATCAATATTTCATTTACTACAATATATCGAGGCCTATTAAAATGCCATAATAAAGAAGTCAGAAGTATCAGCATAATAGACATACAGACCAAAGGAACAGAATCAGACTCAAATATATTTGAACATCAGATTTATGATAAAAGTGACACTGCAGTGTGGCAGGGAAAAGATGGTCTTTTTAGTAAATGGTTCTAGGTCTACCGGAAATCCACAAGGAAAATCTGACCCATACTTCACACTAAAATAAATCTCAAAGAGATCATTGATCTAAATATGAAAGGTAAGGTAAGCAATGATTTCTCAAAATAGGACACAAAAAAGCTCATACCAGAAAGGAAAAAAATTATAAATTAGACTACATTAAAATTAAGGACTTCTGTTCACCGGAATTTCAAACAAGGGTGTCTGGCATTGAGTAGATACTAATAAATATTTTAACAGATGTTTAAAAAAAGGAGAGAAAGAGACAGGAGATATCAGGAGAGAGTAAAAGGCAAGACAAGAGTAGGTGAAGATAGTTCAATACAAAAATCTGACGAAGGACTTTCATGTAGAATATATTCGGAACTCTTATAGATCAGTAAGAAAATATTGGAAATGCTTGGTCATAGAGTGTGCACATATGGAGCTGTACTAGATAATGCCTGCCACTTTTCTAAAGTGAATCTATCAATTTCTATTTCTACATAGTATGAAATATTCAGTTCTTGTACTAGTTGCCAGGATATGCTATTATCAGTTTCTTGGTCTCTTTTGTTTTTAGTCATCTGGGTCGGTGATATCTCATTTGGTTTTAATTTATATTTTTCTGATTAGAAAAATTTTCTTTGAATTAAAAAAAAGTAAGAAAAATACCGAGCCTTAAGATAGTATAACTGTACAAACCATAAATGTTTCAAAATTTTTCCATTTAGTATATTCATACTATAATTTCAAAAATGTTGTAGACATTTGCAAAATAATGGTCATAAAAGCCAAAAATGGAGAAATACCAGAAAAATTTAACAATAACAAAAGTGATTGATAGATGCTAGGATAGGATCCAAAATTAAACTTGTATAAAAAACACATCTAGAAAAATGTATTCACTGGTGTAATTTCCAGTAAATTTCATTTCTAGTACATTAAATCTCATCATCATGGAGCTACTCTGTCATGAAAAAACATTTGAAATTCACTTTTGACAAATTTACGCAAAAACAACTCCTGGCCAAATGCGGTGACTCACACCTGTAATCCCAACACTTTGGGAGGCTGAGGCAGGAGGATCACTTGAGGTCAGGAGTTCAAGACCAGCCTGGCCAACATGATGATACCCTGTCTCTACTAACCACACAAAAATTAGCCAGGTGTGGTGGTATGTGCCTGTAATCCCAGCTACTTGGGAGGCTGAGGCAGGAGAATCGCTTGAACCTGGGAAATGGAGGTTGCAGTGAGCCAAAATCTTGCCACTGCACTCCCACCTGGGTGACAAAGCAAGACTCCATCTCAAAAAAACCCCACAAAAAACAAAAAACACCAACTCCTCACTCCTTTTTGCTCGATTGGAAAGTAGTACATACTCATTTTAGAAACTTTATTATTATTATTAATTTTTGAGACACAGTCTTGCTCTGTCACCCAGGCTGGAGTACAGTGGCGTGATCTTGGCTCACTCCAACCTCCGCCTCCTAGGTTCAAGTGATTCTCTTGCCTCAGCCCCCGAGTAGCTGGGATTACCGGCGCATGCCACCATGGCTGGCTAATTTTTGCATTTTGTAGTACAGATGAGGCTTCGCCATGTTGGCCAGGCTGGTCTTGAACTCCTGACCTCAAGTGATCTAACCACCTGGGCTTCCCAAAGTGCTGAGATTCCAGGTGTGAGCCACTGTGCCAGGCCAGAAATTTTGGACACTTTAGAATGTTGTAAAAAATAAAATAAAAATCCCCTATAATTTGGTTATTCGGAGATAAAACTTAGATATTTGTAAAATTTCTTCCTAGTCTTTTTCCTATGTGCATACATATAGACATTCTAACATATATGAAATAATTCTGCTTCCTGGCTCCATAGCAAGTTTATTTTCATTTACTGTATCATGAGTATCTCCTGTGTTATTAAAAATTCTTTCTAAGCTATTTAAATATCTGTAATATATTCCATATCTGCACACAGCATAATTTAATCAGCAATTTCCTCACAAGAGGGTGTTAGGATATTTATAAGAAAACAATTCTGTGATCATCAACAGCACTATTTTTCACAGTGAATTTTAAGCATAATTCCTTCACAATTCTTTACCTGATTATTACAATTACCAATAATGAGTGCATCAGCCAGAGACAACTGTCCCACAATCATGCCCTGTTCCAGCAATGGAGCTCCTGTTTCAGCAAGGCGATTTGATGTGATAACAATGGTATTATCATCATTTAATACCATTACAGGATCCGCCTAAAGAAAAAAGCAGTAAGAACTTAACGAATGGCCAAGACTAAATATCAATAGAGTAAGTTATTCCTTCTTCTTGACATATAGACGCAATAAAAACATAAACTACATGGTCATTTATCAATAATTATGATTTTTCTTATCAAAAACTGACCTCAATGAAAGCTGCTACTTCTTGAAGCACCAAGTTCCATTCCACTTGATCTTCAGTATTAAATCGGTGAGTATAATCTTCAATTTCATCTGACAATTCCTGATTTTAAAAACATCACCAAAAAGGTTATTAAAAAACCCATAAAAACACACAGCCATATAGAACCATATTTCTGACAGAAACCGACATACTTACAAAATTTGATTATTAGCAATACACAGTCCTGATTATAACCAAAAACAAAGATGAAAACTAAATAAATTTTCTTCAAAAGTCACAAACTTCAGAATAATACCCATCAAATAAAGTCTTCACAGAGATCTATTTCCTATCAGTACTACATCAGCAATGAATTCATTAATGAAAAAATCAGAAAAGAGAAATTCAAAAATTTTAACATTAAAAAAAATGAGGCTAGATGCAGAATCTCACACCTGTAATCCCAGCCCTTTTGGGAGGTCGAGGTGGATCATTTGAGGCCAAGATTTCAAGACCAGCCTAGGCAACATAGTGAGACCCTACCACTACAAAAAATTATATATTTCTAAAAATACTTCCTGACTTTATTTGGATTTATATTATATGGTTTTTGGAAATATTTTTAATGGTAACTGGGTATAAAGGAAGGTAGAAAAGGAGTACAGAGAGCTACTTCTGGTGGCCTTGTCAAAACTGGCATGTTGAGCTGGGCACGGTGGCTCACGCCTGTAATCCCAGCACTTCGGGAGGCCGAGGCTGGCGGATTGCTTGAACTCATGAGTTTGAGACCAGCCTGGGCAACATGGTGAAACCCTGTCTCTACAAAAAACACAAAAATTAGCTAGGAGTGGTTGTTAGAGCCTATGATTCCAGCTACTCAGGAGGCTAAGGTGGGAGGATTGCTTGAGCCTGGGAGGCAGAGGTTGCAGTGAGACAAGATCATGCCACTGCACTCCAGCTGGGTGACAGAGCAAGACCTTGACTCAAAAAAAAAAAAAGAAAAAAAAAAAACCCACAAAACCCAAAAAAACAACGGCATGTTATACTTGATACAAAATTATGAAACTATTGAGTACAGAGTGCAACCAGAATTTAATATGCAATGATTACAGGTATTAAGAGGGTCTGAAGACACTTAACTCTTAATCACCTGAGTTAATGAAGGAGAGACTTAATGCAGACACTCTAAAGTGGTGGGAAAACGAAAATCATTCGCAATGCCTTTGTAAAGCATTATGTACTTTTTCTTGACATAACATTTCAATTATTTTCTCTTAAACTAAGAATTTTTGTTCGTTTGCATTCCCAGCCATCAATTGATGGGCTTTGAAATGTAAAACATGCAGAAAGGACAAAAGCAAGGAATCAAGATAATTATCTCAGATTAGTGTATTTGTAACATGAACAGAGTTGGAGAATTTTTTTTATCATTACCCTTGTCAGAAGTTACTATACTTTGAATATTGTAATTATTTTGATATATCAAAATTATTTTAACCTAAAATCTGTTTTTAAAAAATAAGATCATCCATATACAACTAGAGATTAGAATTTGAACTATTTTAAAGTGCATTTACCTTTACCAGATCCTTTACAACATCCATTTTGTTGAGAAGAAGACAAACTACTATAAATCTTGCATAATATCGTAACTTCTTAACTACCAATTCAGGTCTATGGAAGATAAATGAAAAATTACTCATTAGATTAAAAAAGAATGCTTTTTGATTTTTTTAATTTTCTGACAGCTTTTAAAACTTTCCATCCTTTTTTGCACAATTATAAACATTTCTACATATAACCATATAGTCTTTCTAACATATTTCTTACTGATTTATTAAGCTGTTTATTCATATATTCATTCATTCAACAAGTATTTATTGAGAACCTAGGTGCATCAGATACTATGTTAATTGCTAAAAGTACAATTGTAAAAAACTAGAGATATTTCCTTCTTCAAAGATCTTACAGACAGAAAAGAACTTAAAATATACAGGAGAGAGATAAATGCTTAAAACACAATGGAATAATATAATGATAGGAGAAACAAAGAATGCTATTTGTGCCCACAGGACTAGATCTTCGGTAAGAAAAGGCTTCCTAAAGAAAGTAGTAAATGTTTAAGTTAAGAATACAAGGAAGCGTGGAAGACTACAGGCAGGAAAATATGAGGTGAAAAGGATTCCAGGAAGAACATTATCTTAAAATCTCATTTTTCTGCTGTTAGTATAATCAAGTCAGCTTTTTCATGCTTATTGTTTGTATATCTTTTTTCATCCTTCTTTCAATTATCTGTGGCTTTTAATTCAAATTCACATGTTTTGTGGGCAGTATATACTTAGGTCCTGATTTTCTGTCCACTTTAACTATATCTGTGCCTTTTACTTGATGTATTTAGACCGATTACATTTAATGTCATTATTGCTTTGGCTAGGTTTATATCTACCACCTTGCTATTTGTTTCCTATTTGCTCATTCTCTTGCTGTGTTCCTCTATTGTTCCTGTTGTGCTTTCTCTTTGGTTAATCAAATATTTTTTAGTGTTCCATTTTATATCATCTATTGGCTTCCTAGTTATACTACTTCTTTGTTATTGTTCTTTAAGTGATTGCGAGGAGTAACAATATGCATCCTTTAACTTATCAAAAGCCCCTTGCAATATATTTTATCTGTTCACACATAACACTTTACACATACCAATTATCAATTCAAACCTGACATTTCCTCCTGCTTTCCATATCCTACATCACAAATAATAGCCTTACAAGAGTGTATTTTTTTGTGTATGTTCAGTATTTTCCATAATAAAATTTAAAAAAAATTCTTTCGACCCATGAGTTACTTAGAAATGTGTCTACTGATTGACAAACTTACTGATTTTTTTTGTTTAAGAGATGCAGTCTTGCTATATTGCCCGGACTGGACTTGAACTCCTGGGTTCGAGGAATCCTCTTACCTCAGCATTCTGAGGAGCTGGGCTGCACATGCAGTTACTGATTTTTTTTAAATTATGTTTTATTTTTGTTTTTCATGAAATCATACCATGGTTAAACAACACACACTTTATTTTATTTATTTATTTATTTTTTTGAGACGGAGTCTCGCTCTGTCACCCAGGCTGGAGTGCAGTGGCGCAATTTCAGCTTACTGCAAGCTCCGCCTCCTGCCACCACGCCCGGCTAATTTTTTGTATTTTTAGTAGAGATGGGGTTTCACCGTGGTCTCGATCTCCTGACCTAGTGATCCGCCCACCTCGGCCTCCCAAAGTGCTGGGATTACAAGCGTGAGCCACCACGCCCGGCCAACACACACTTTATTGAACCTTGTATTAAACTTGTGTTGTGGCAAGTATCAGTTAATTTCACAAATTTTCATATAAGTTTGAAAGTAACATATATATACTGTTGCACACAATTTTAGGTATACTGGAACAAATTTAATTGTTACTCAGATCTTATAATTCCTTGTCTTCTTGATATATAAATTATTAAATATCATATATCAAAAATTCCCATGTACATCAGATCATTAATTTCCCCACTTTAAAAAAACACTTTGCTTTATTATAATGCTACGTTATTAGGTATACATAAGTTTATGATTTTTATATTTTCCTGAATCATTCCTTTCATCATTAGAGTAAGCCTCTATTCTCAATAATACTTTCTACCTTTAAATATACACACAGTATACACATAAGAAGTGCGTATACACGTACACATTTCTTCCCCTTAGTAGCTGTCTCATTATCTTTCTCTGTCTACCTTAAATCTTTGAAGGATTTACTTATTTATTTAAAAGAGACAGTCTTGCCCTATTTCCCAGGCTGAAGTGCAGTGGCACCATCATAAATCACTGCAGCCTCAAACTCCTGGGCTCAAGCAATCCTCTCACCTCAGCTTCCTGTGTAACTAGGATTGCAGGCATGTGCCACCACGCCTGGGTAATTTTTTTATTTTTATTTTTATTTTTTGTAGAAACCAGGTCTTGCTATGTTTCCCAGGCTGGTCTTGAACTCCTGGCCTCAAGTGATCTTCCCATCTTAGCTACCCAAAGTGTTGGGATAACAGGTGTGAGCCACCGTTCTTGGCCTTGAAGAGTCTCTTAAAAACAGTATATTATTGGGTTTTTCTAAGAGGCATACTGATAATCTTTGTCTTTTAACAGGGAAGTTTAGATCACTTTTACTTACCATGATTTGGATTTGTTTCTATTTTATTATTTTGTGCTACTTATACTTTTTGGCATTTATTTTCCCTTCCTGCCTTTCATTGTAATGATTATCATTTTGTTACTCACTTTCCTCCTCTACCTCTTCTGAAGTTACACATTCTAATTATAGTTTTCTTAAAATATTAACAAGTAAACTTTATGTTTCTTCTGAACAATAAATGGACATTAGAATGGTTTAATTCTTTATCCCCTTTCTTCTTTCATATTATTGTTATCTAGATTTGGCTCCATTTTATTTTAATAATGTCAATCAGCCATTGTTATGATGATTACTGCCCCATCAAATCTATGTTTTAGAATACAAGGGGTATTTTTTTCTTACCAATCCTTCTTATACATCATACCTTCCCCTTCTAGTTTCAATTTTCTTCTTCCTTGCTCTTTTATGTCACCCAAACCAATCGCCCCACCCTCCAAGGTCACCACAGCAATGGGAAAATGAACTAGGGACTTCCTTACTTTCTTGACAACCAAGTTTTCCATTTAAAAGGATGATTGTCCTATTTTATCCAGCATTTCTAGGTGTTTAGTATTTCAGGCTATCTAGCCTATCATATTGTCGAAAGTGGAATTCAAAACAAAGAAAATTAGTAGAAGGATGATGTCAATTCAAACTTGAAATATGAATGACTTAATTCTGTTACTTTTTTGATTAAAAAAATAGGTTCTATGAATCTATATCACGGATTATACAACCAGCAAACTTTCTACAAAGGGCCAGATGGTAAATATTTTAAGCTTTGCAGGCCACATTTGGTGCCTGTAGCATATTCATCTTTTCCCTTTTTACAACCCTTTGAAAATGTAAAAAAAAAAAAAAAAAAAAGAAAGAAAAAAAAATCTAAACTGCCACACAGCACAAAAACAGGCCATGGGCCTAATCTGGCACGCAAACAGGCCATAGTTAGCTGATCCTTATATTCAATAAGCATACAGAAGTGGGTGGGTGCTTTCTATTTTGGAAGCCACTGTGATGAACTGCAGCAAAGCACAGATGAAATGCGTCAGCGCTGTCCACTCATACATGAGAGGCCACCTCAATCAAGCCCGATAACCTGAACCACAACCCCTAGCCTACCAACTGACTCCATATCAAACTGCAGAAAAAACAGTGTGACTCACTGGAAGGGTCCACATCAAGCCCTCTTTATCATCAGCACCATTACAAAGTGCCAAAGCCTTCAATTTTACATTCATATTTCCCACTGAAAAAAACTTAATACTGTTGCCACTTATGTTGACATCAACATAACTGGAGTTTATTTTCCTTTCCTGCCTTCTACTGTAATAATCATAATTTTATTATTCACTTTCACCCTCTACCTCTTCTGAAGTTACACATTCTCCTTATGTTCTTTAAAATTATGTTTCTTAAAATAATACCAAGCAAACTTTACTTACCCTATGTTTCTTCTGAACAATAAATGACATGTTGACATGTTGTCAATGTCAACGTAAGTGGTGACAGTATTAAGTTTCGTCCAGTGGGAAATATGAATGTAAAACTGAAGGCTTTTTATGAAGTTTTTTTTTTTTTGAGATGGAGTCTCACTCTGTCACTCAGGCTGGAGTACAGTAGCGCGATCTCGGCTCACTGCAACCTCCGCCTCCCCGGTTCAAGCGATTCTCCTGTCTCAGCCTCCCGAGCTCGGACTACAGGCGCGTGCCACCACGCCCAGCTAATTTTTTGTATTTTTAGTAGAGATGGGGTTTTACCATGTTAGCCAGGATGGTCTCAATCTCCTGACTTCATGATCTGCCTGCCTTGGCCTCCCAAAGTGCTGGGATTATAGGTGTAAGCCACTGTACCCGGCCATTTTTTTAAAGCTCTTAACAACTTCTGGACTCCAGAATTCCAGCCTTGTCCAACCTGCTAGGCTTCCTACTTACAAGACACTGACTCTTTAACTACACATTTGCCTAGGAAACTCTGTTCTTCCAGGTGGCTCACTGTAACATCTCCCCACAACCTCCTGGGTATTCAGAATCTTCACCTTCTCCATATCCAACCAGGTTCAGCTTTGGCCAATTGCAACAGAATTGGAGTATGCAGCTCCTAGGAGGAGTGGCTGTATGTAATATCTCCTCTCCTAAGTAGGATGGACCCATGGAATGAGATGTTCTGGGAGTGGTCTATGCTTAGTGACAGACACTAACCTTGAGATTGCTGGAACAAACTACTTATTCCTCCTGGTCTCGACATAATCCTTAGCTGTCGAGACAGTGCAGAGAGAACTTGTTCCTTTTGAGGAGTGAAGATTTTTGCCTTTTAAATGAACTGTGAAATTGTGGAATACTTCCTTACTTGGTTTTCTCTCCTGGCTCTTGATTTTAGCAGCTGTTGCTGATTGCAATCTTGACTGGCACTCTTACCCTGTGTAAACTAAGAAACAACCTACAAACTGAACAAAGCCCCTCCTAACCACACACACCAAGGTCAAGGTTTTGCATACCAGATTGTCCTTTGATTCTAATTTACTGGCACAAAGCAAGAGTTTTTGGCATCCTGAGTCCAAATAATCCTACTTCTAAATAATATGCTCTGATCTAGGAAACTGCACAGGAAAACAATTCAAATTTGATGTCTGTTATTAAGGCATAAAATTATGGCAATAAATCAAACTGTTGGGTATTAAGATTAAAGCCAATTTCCCTTTTGTCAAATTCGAAAATGCAGAAAAGTAAATTATACAAGGTGTTTTTCTATTACTTAAAATAGTTCTCTGCTTCTATGTATTTTTAATGCCGATAAAATGTTACACAGCTCTTTCACATTTTTTAGATATAATTTATCTCGCCAAGAATTAAGACAAATAGTATAGCAAGAATTTTTTAAAAAATTAGGGTTGGAGGAAATATATCTGTAGTGAAAATATGTGAAGCAAACTATAGGACAACCTAAGGGAAAAGTAATTGATGGAACTTCTGATGTAAGGGGATGACAAAAAGATATGAAAAATGTACACTCCAACATCTGCATCCCTTACATGTGCCATGCAAACGCCCCTAGACAAGTCTGAACAAGACATGCAAGGAAATTAAGGAGATTTACAAGAATGGGGCTTTCCCCAAAATGTCACTGTTTAGTTGGAAAGCTTACAACAGTCAACCACAAAGTGTTCTCGAGAAAAACATGTCAAAACTGTTTTCTTCTATTGCTAAGAGAATATAATCTTTTCACCATATAAAAACTGTGCGTTCTGTTGCTGGGGTAGAGAGAATATTCAGACCTTCTGTGCCTGAACTTTCTCATCCAACAATTCCCAGAATACTAGCAAGAAAGATTCTCCAGAAGATCTCTGCTTTCTTCCACAATTCCATACTCATCTGGAAGTAATAAAATCACAATCCAGGCTGGGTGTGGTGGCTCACGCCTGTAATCCCAGCACTTTGGGAGGCCAAGGTGGGTGGATCACTTGAGGTCAAGAGTTCGAGACCAGCCTGGCCAACATGGTGAAACCCCATCTCTACTAAAAAATACAAAAAAAATTAGCCGGGGGTGGTGGCACATGCCTGTAATCTCAGCTACTTGGAATGCTGAAGCAGGATAATTGCTTGAACCCAGGAAGTGGAGGTGGAGGTTGCAGTGAGTTGAGATCACACCACTGCTCTCCAGCCTGGGCAACAGAGCGAGACTCTATCTCAAAAAAAAAAAAAAAAAAACAAAAACAGAAAATTCAAACAGCATTAGCAGACTATCCCCTGGTCCTACATGACAGCTGTCACCAGGCTTTTGAAGAGATATGAATTAAGATTACACAGGCTAAAGAATAAATGTTATTAGCTAAGCCTTGTTTTGGAGTCATTTCTTTTCTATTAAATCTGTGTGAAGCCAATCTCTTGTAAAACAATAACCCAAACTCCTTTGGCATTGTGACATCTGTTACAACATCTTTGATATTTATTACTTAGGTAACATATACTCCTCTATGCTTTCGAAGGTCTACTACACAGTAGGCACTCAATAAAGCCTAGTAAATGAGTTCAAGTTATAAACAAATGTATGCTTTTCCGCACAATTTCTATGCAGACTAAATACTGAATGTTTTATCTTCATCTTTCTAAAAACATAGCAGATACATACCTGTCCTCTTTATTGACTTGAGAATAATATGATCTCTGTCTGATTGCAGAATAGAAGGAAAAAGCCTCATTCAGATAGCTGGTTTCAGATGTGCGTAAGCTATGAGAAAAAATATATTTTTAAATATGACAGTGTCAGAGACTCTTCACCACAGTAAATATTTGTTCTATATACTGCTGTATTCCTCTGTGGCACGGGGTGGGGGGTGGGAATGACTGTCCTAAATTTGAACCAGCAAGACAATAATCATATCACCCTTACAATGTATAAAAAATAGTAATGAAATTTTTTGAAAAACCTCCTCGCTGCATCCAAGCCTTTTCTGATGCCAACCCATATTACACATTATCCTCATTCTTTGAAGGGACTCTCCAAACAGCATTCCATCCAGTGAAATCCTTCTCTCCCAGGACTAGGCCACTTCCTCAAATCCATACAGTCCTTTGGCCCATTTCTTTAATTTCTGTCCTCACAGAACTGAGGAATGCACTAATCCATAAGAATCTTCAAGGGATGTTAATGAATTATGTTTTACAAGGGACTTTTTAAGAAAATATTTCTACCTGAGAAAACATTTCTAGTTTTACAAGGGACTTTTTAAGAAAATATTCTACCCAAGAGAGTGATTTTAATGGTGGGAATTTGGAGCAGTATGCCAAAATGTAGGAAATGGAAGAAGTTTTATTGCCTTTTCTTTTTTTTTTTTTTCTCTAATTTTTTATTTTTTGAGACAGAGTTTCACTCTTGTTGCCCAGGCTGGAGTGCCAATGGCATGATCTCGGCTCACTGCAACCTCTGCCTCCCAGGTTCAAGCAATTTTCCTGCCTCAGCCTCTCGAGTAGCTGGGATTACAGGCACCTGCCACCACACTTGGCTAATTTGTTTGTCTTTTTAGTAGAGACGGGGTTTCACTAGGCTGGTCTCAAACTCCTGACCTCAGGTGATCCACCCGCCTTGGCCTCCCAAAGTCCTAGGATTACAGGCGTAAGCCACCATGCCCAGCCATTTTATTGCCTTTTAGACTATAAATGGTCCAAGGCTTTTTTATTGTATACCTGATTATCACTTCAGGATGATGAGATTTAGATTCCTAAAAGGACCCTTCTTGTTTTCTGAACTCAGGGATGGGACTATATAGATGCTAGTGCTCTAAGGATATAATAAAAAATATCTTTCAAACATATCCTGCAAGTATGAGTTTTTCAAAGTATCCTTCTGAAAACCATTCATTCATACATACAAGTTATAATATAATGCTACACATTATTAAGACAAGTGAAGCTGCAAGAACAATAAATCCTTTAGTATTAATCATTTATCTAAAACCAAGATCAAATTTTTAAGTTAGAAATGAGTCTGACCAAATGAAGTGTTTGGGAGGCAAGCGTTTAAAACAAATAGTACTTTGACTATGGAAGGTTATTGCACGACATTGTCTTCATCAATCTGGTCCGAACTACTAGGGTTTCATTTGTAACTCAAGATTTTCATGCCTAGCAATGAGTATACTATGTATGTATACTTCTGCATGCTGTGTTTTAATCAAACACTTTACTCTTTCCATGTGTAATTTACTTACTAATAATGATAGTATAGTTGCCCAATCTTGGAAGCAATTTCTCCTATTTGCCAGCGCTTCAAGCCATACCGATTATCCAAGACTTGTCTGTTTTATATAGGATACAAGAAAATAGAAATAAAAGTCTATAAATTCCAAAACTAATCAACTCTGTAAATTCAATAGGATAAAATACCACCCAATTCAGCAAAGCTAATGAATTTTTCATTAGATTTCAATGTAGTCATTAGATTAAATTTAAAAAGCATTTATTAAATGTCTATTTATAAGTTGAAATACAAAAAGAAACTACTTTGGCCAATAAACATGTATTTTAGAATGAAACCATAAATCATCCTACCTATGCTCTAGCTGATCTGAACCATTCCACATATAATATTGTCTTTAAAAATCAGACAAGAACATTACTCTTTTTTTTTTTTTTTTTTTGATAGTGTGGCTCTGTTGCCCAGGCTGGAGTACAGTGGCATGATCTGGGCTCACTGCAACCTCCGCCTCTCGGGTTCAAGCGATTCTGCTGCCTCAGTCTCCTGAGTAGCTGGGATTATAGGTGTGCACCATCATGCCCGACTAATTTTTATATTTTTAGTAGAGACACAGTTTCGCCATGTTAGCCAGGCTGGTCTTGAACTCCTGACCTCAAGTTATCCACCCACCTCAGACTCCTAAAGTGCTGGGATTACAGGCAGGAGCCACTGCACCCAGCCTTATTTTATTATTTATTTTATTTATTTATTTTTTTTGAGACAGGGTCTCTCTCTGTTGCCCAAGCTGGAGAGCAGTGATGCAATCTCAGCTCACTGCAAACTCCCCCTTCAGGGTTCAAGCGATTCTCATGCCACAGCCTCCTGAGTAGCTGGGATTACAGCTGTGCACCACACCTGGCCAATTTTTGTGCATTTTGTAGAGATAGGGTTTAGCCATGCTGCCAAGCCTGATCTCAAACTCCTGAGCTCAAGCAATCCTCTCACCTTGGCCTCCCAAAGTGCTGGGATTACAGGCATGAGCCACCCTGCCTGGCCATACATTTTAAAATCTTAAATAAATAGGAAAGAAATTTGTTTTCATTTGGGTTATAACATGAAATATGTTATTTTAAAAGCACCAAGATTTACCTTTGCTTTGTTGGTGAAAAAAAGAAAAAGCACCAAGACAAAAAGCACTGAAGTAGTGAAGATAAAAACTGTGACTAATACAAAACAGGCCTTCACTCTCCTTTAACTATAAAATTCATTTACCGATGCTGCTGCTGGAACTTCCAGAGTTTGGTGTAAACATCAAAAGTTCTTCCAAAATAGGACTGCCACTGCTTCTGTCCATATTGTGGCAAATCTCTGTAATAGTAAATGAGTATATATTAATATTAAACTTCTTACACTATTTGGAAATTAAGTCTTGTGATGGTACAAACCAGACAGATGAAAAATGCTTGCATTCAGGCTTTCTTTTTTAAAAAAGTTACACTTTTTGGAGCAGAAAATTCTGTAACTAGGGTCCAGGACATGCTCTTTTCCTATTCCCCTCCCTACTTCTGACAGGTTGTTCTTAGTGTTCTTTGCAGATGCCTCTCCCATGAGGTTTCTGGTACTCTCTTCCCTCTCCTTGGGTGATCTTATTCACACTCACTTATATACTGACAACTTTCAAATGTTTATCTTCAGCTAAGAACTCAGCTGAATGTTTGAAAAACACTGCTTTAGAAAATATACCTAGAAATGGATATGTAGATGGTATTACTGTTCTACACTATTCTATCCTTTCCCTATGAGATAAATATACATCCCTGTCCTTGAACCTGGTGACTTATAGTACAGTCTTTGAGAGGCAAATACTCCCTACCATACAAACATTGGGCCTGGCCATATTAACTTACTTTGGCCAATGAAATATAATTGTAAGTTATTTATATCATATCTTAGGAGAAGATTAAGAGCACTGAGTGTTTCAGCATTTTCAATTTTCCCTCTGACCTAAGACAAAGATAGGGCTGTTCTTCAGCCTGGAACACTGAGTAAGACACATTTACCAGAGCCCCAAAACCACAGACAACTTGTAGCTAGCATGGGAGCTAGAAATACATCTCTACTGTAGGAAGGCACTACAATTGGAGGGTTGTTACAGAAGCCTTACTTAGGAAAAGCTAGTTCAGAAACTGGTTAACAGGAGTAGGTTATTGCCATAACAAACATGTAACATATGTGACACCTGCAATTGCGACTGAGTAGCAAGTAACTGTTACCGAAGACTGGAAACAATGATGACCTATATAATGCAATGGTAACACTGCATTTGCCTGAGAAAATGAGAAAGCAGATAATACGATTAATGAACTTGTTGATTTATACAAAGAGGTTGGGAAACAGTATGTTGCTAGCCCTGGATGCTATTAGCTACACTTAAAATACTACGAGAAAAAGATGAACTCAGAAAAGAATTAGCTGCAAGCGGAGTTGAAAAGAAAAAGAGAAAATCCACAAATTCAAGAACTTACAAGATTGAAAGATATAACAATTACTAATGCATAACTGTAAAAGATATAATTGAGAAATGCTATCCATAAATGCTTATTAAAATTCAGCCTCATCTTCAAGGGCAAAACTTTTTCATTAAAGTCTGTGAATAGAAGAAGCTGGCCCCAAGTACCTTTTTTCAGTGGGACAAAACAGATTCGGGAAAGGAATTTAAGAATTTGGCTGTCTTATGGATGAAACTGGAAATCATCATTCTCAGTAAACTATCGCAAGGACAAAAAACCAAACACCGCATGTTCTCACTCATAGGTGGGAACTGAACAGTGAGAACTCATGGACACAGGAAGGGAAACATCACACTCCGGGGACTGTTGTGGGGTGGGGGGAGGGGGGAGGGACAGCATTAGGAGATATACCTAATGCTAAATGACGAGTTAATGGGTGCAGCAAAACATGGCACATGTATACATATGTAACAAACCTGCACATTGTGCACATGTACCCTAAAACCTGAAGTATAATAAAAAAAAAAAAAAGAATTTGGCTGTCTTGTAGAAACCTGATAAACTCAAGGTATCTCTAATAAAGTCTAGAAGACAGACGTGTTTCAAAGAATTTAAGGTATGGCTATTGGTACATGCAGCTAACTTGAATCAAATTATAAAGAGTCAACTACATTTCACAAGATTTGTACTATTGAAGTCACTTTTTTTTTTTTTTTTTGAGACGGAGTCTTGCTCTGCTGCCCAGGCTGGAGAGCAGTGGCGCGATCTCGGCTCACTGCAAGCTCCTCCTCCAGGGTTCACACCATTCTCCTGACTCAGCCTCCCAAGTAGCTAGGGCTACAGGCGCCTGCCACTGCGCCCAGCTAATTTTTTGTATTTTTAGTAGAGGCAGGGTTTCACTGTGGTCTCAATCTCCTGACCTCGTGATCTGCCTGCCTCGGCCTTCCAAAGTGCTGGGATTACAGGGGTAAGCCACCATGCCGGGCTACTTTTTTAAAAAATAAAGGAGGAATAAATTCATTGAATTTAGTAGTAAATGAATAAATCTAGAGATCAATTTGGGGAATTTGCATTTTTCTAATTTTGTCAATAGCATTTATTTCCATTTATGGTACATTGTCATTAAATACATTTATAACTCTTTCCATAAAGGTCCTATATTTCCTGGTTCATATTAATGTAAGGTCTCATATTTTCATTGTTTTTGTGAAAGGTATTTCTATTTTTTAAGTTATATCTTTTAATTTTTTTATGATGGAAAATTTCAAACGTATACAAAAGTAGAGAGAACAGTACAATGACCCCTAGGTACCATCAGCAGATTCACAGATTATCAATTTAGAGCCAGTCTCTTCTATTTAGGGTTGCCAGGTAAAATACATGTTTTTGTTTCTGGGCCCCCTACTCCTTTCTCTAAGTTTATCTGTCTACTTTTGTTGTGCTAGTTCAACTCTGTGTCAATCAGTACCCCTATGACCACCACTAGCACTATTTTCAATTAAGAAAAGAAGTACAGGCTGTATTTATATTGATCCCTATAACTAAAATGTCTACAGAAATATTTAAAACAGAGAAAACACTCAAATGTTTAATAGTAAAATGAATATATATATATATATTTTTGAGACGGAGTCTCTATCTGTTGCCAGGCTGGAGTGCAGTGGCACGATCCCGGCTCACTGCAACCTCCACCTCCCGGGTTCAAGTGATTCTCCTGCCTCAGCCTTCTGAGTAGCTGGGACTGCAAGCACACGCCACCAGGCCTGGCTAATTTTTGTATTTTTAGTAGAGACGGGGGTTTCACCATGTTGGTCAGACTGGTCTCGAACTCCTGACCTCAGGTAATCCACCCACCTTGGCCTCCTAAAGTGCTGGGATTACAGGTGTGAGCCACCATGCCCGGCTTCTGGGTAGCTTTCCTTTTGCACCATCGGGATATCATGCTATTGGTGTCACCCACCTTGCTGTTAGGCAAGGTATGTTGTGAAGACACTCAATAGAAGGAGAAAACCTGATTACTAATATTATGCTTTTTTTTTTTTTTTTGAGATGGAGTCTCACTCTGTTGCCCAGGCTGGAGTGCAGTGGTGCAATCTCAGCTCACTGCAACCTCTGCCTCCTGGGTTCAAGTGATTCTCCTACCTCAGCCTCCAAAGTAGCTGGGATTACAGGTGCCCATCACCATGCCTGGTTAGTTTTTGTATTTTTTTTAAGTAGAGAAGGGGTTTCACCATGTGGGCCAGGCTGGTCTTGAACTCCTGACCTCAGGTGATCCACCCACCTTGGCCTCCCAAAGTACTGGGATTACAGGCGTGAGCCACTGCTCCCAGCCTACTAATATTATTCTGTCAAGTGCTAAGAATTATGAAGGCCATATAAAGTAATGTGAAAAGTGATCTCTTCAATTAATAGAATTATTGGTTGTAATAACAGAAAATATGATCACATATGTAGAAAAACTGCAAATAAGTACTAAATTACATGAAACTAAATAAAAGTAATAAGGAGTTTAGAAAACGGACACACTGGCTACTCAGGAGGCTGAGGTGGAAAGATTGCTTGAGACCAGGGGTTTAAGTTCAGCCTGGGCAACACAGCAAGACTCCAAAAAAAAAAATTAGTTAATTAAAATGAAAAATGTTTAAGGTACATATTGGAAGGCTTGAGTAGCCAGGAAATGCTTCATAAAGAGAAAAATTTGGATAGGCAAAAGAGAAAGAAGAGATTAAGAGATTATCAGAGACAGAGATAAATAAAATATATAAGAGAAGCAACGACAATTGTAAGTTAATAACACTTTGTAGCACAAGTAGGAAAACAGCCTGAATTAAATAAATGATGTATTATGGGAACTAGGAGAAAATAAGGTATAACAACAGCCAAAAAAAAAAAAAAAAAGAAAGAAAATAAGGTACAACAGGTAGGCTGGAGTCAGTTTATACTGTTCAAGAGCATAAAGTCTTTCTATTCTTTTTATGTAGGTTTATTTCCCGCATTTAAAAAGTGAGGATAATAACTGCTAATGGGTACAGGGTTCTTTTGGGGATAATGAATGTTCTAAAATTGACTGTAGTGATGGGTGCACATAACCTGTGAGGATACTAAAAACCACTGAGTTGTATATTTCCAAAAGGTAACTTGTAAGATATTTGAATATCCCATTAAAGATGTTCTTTTTAAAAAGAGTAATATAATTTAAAAAGCAATACATGATGGACTGAGCATATAATTTTATCTTCTCTCTCGAGGCTCCATACAGAAATAAAAAGAGAGGGGGGCAATCAGTAGATGAGAAATTTCAAGAAACTTCTGAAAGAACAACATTTGATGAAGAAATATCATTATTATATGAAGAAATATCAATATTATTACTTCCCACCAATCAAAATCCTGGCAGGAAACAGATGACACACAAGTGGGTCACTGGGAAGAGTTTGACAAGGAGGCTACAAAGATGTGAACAGAGTCAAGCGAAACCAACAAGGAACACTTTAAGGACCTGTGGCTAAGTTACTATCCCTTAGGCCTGGTGCAGCAGGGGGAGGGGGCAGTTCCCAAAACTTAAGGGAGGGAGCTGGCGAAACACACATCTGTGCTCACTCTACTCCTGCCCTCCAACCTCCTGATGACCCTTTCCATTGGTGGAGCCCAACTGGAAGACAGAGGGCAAAGATATCAGTTGCAGCAGCCTATAAATGTTAGTCTCCCAGGGTAGGAGAAGAGGCAAAAGGTAAAAAGTAGATCTGGCAGGGCAAACTGAAAATGCCCAGCCTAGTGCCTTCCATATAACACAGTGAAGAAAGCTGGAACCTAGAAAACATGAGAAAGGAACTACATGTGAAAGGACTCGATCCAGAGAGGTTACAAAAGAAAAACAGGGCAGGGTACAGCAGCTCACGTCTGTAGTCCCAGCACTTTGGGAGGCCTAGGCAGGCAGACAGCTTGAGCCCAGGAGTTCAAGACCAGCCTGGACAACATGGCAAAACACAGTCTCTACAAACAAAAATAAAAAATAAATTTGCCAGGCGTAGTGGCACACATCTGTAGTCCCAGCTACTCAGGAGGCTGAGATGGGAGGATTCATTGAGCCCGAAGATCAAGTCTGCAGTGAGCTGTGATCATGCCACTGTACTCTAGCATGGGTAACATAGCAAGACCCTGTCTCAAAACAAACCAACCAACCCAAAAAACAAATAGTGTAAAAAAGAGTGATCCATTTGAATGTGAACTTAAGGATGAATTCATTTGAGATATACACTGGAACTACAGAGAAGGAAAGATCATTTCTCAATTCCCGGCTTTGCTATGTATAATATTTACATAGTTATATGTCAAAATGTTGTTTATTATCTGTTTTCAACTTTTAGAATCCATGTATAGATCAAACACGAAATATTTAACTATGATTATAGAATGGTAAGTAAATTTTATGTTCTGTGAAATAAAAACATGAAGTTATAACTGACCAAAACTAAGCATGAGAAAAGAAGAGAGGCTGGGTGTGGTGGCTCAATGCTTGCAATCCCAGCACTTTGGGAGGCTGAGATGGGAGGACTGCTTGAACCCAGGAGTTCAAGACCAGCCAGGACAACAAAGTGAGATCCCTGTCTCTAGCAAAAATGAAACAATTAGCCAGGTGTGGTGGCCTGCACCTGTGGTCCCAGCTACTCAGAGTCTGAGGCAGGAGAATTGTTAGAGTCCAGGAGGTCGGGGCTGCAGTGAGCTGTGATCATACCACTGCGCTCCAGCCTGGGCAACACAGTGAGACTCTATCTTAAAAAAAAAAAGAAAGAAAGAAAAGCAAAACATAGAAAAGATGATGGAACTAGTGGGAATGAAAATTTACCTTACAAAATGGAATCAAAGGGATACCATCAATATGGTGTATGGATGGGTTAAAGGACTGGGTTTTGAAGTCAGACTGGCTTGGTACCACTAATTGTCTAAGCAATGTTACACAGAGTAAACTTTATGCCTTAGTTCCTCATTTATAAAATGGAAATAATAATAATAGAGCCTAGACCATAGGTTTGATGACAAGAGTTACTGAGTTAATACAGGTAAGGACCTAAGAACAATATACAGCACCTAGTGAAAACACAAAAAAGTTAGATAATACTATCATCTATGATCAGCATTTAAAAAGTGTGCTGCCGGTAGTTGACAATATGATTAATAAAATGAATAATGCGCCAGGCAAAGTGACTCAAGCGTGCAATCCTAGCACTTTGGGAGGCCAAGGCAGGAGGATCATTTGAGGCCAGGAGCTCGAGACCAGCATGGGCAACAAAGTGAGACCTTGTCTCTACAAAAAAATTTAAAAATTAGCTAACCAGCAGCCCTCAGGGCTGCTCTGCCTACAGAGTAGCTATTCTTTTCTTTCTTTACTTCTCTAATAAACTTGTTTTTACTTTAAAAAGAAATTAGCCAGGGGCATGCTTATAGTCGCGGCTACTCTGGGGGCTGAGGCGGGATGACGGCTTCAGCCCAGGAGGTTGACAAAAGCCCAGGAGGTTGACGCTGCAATGAGCCATCACCGCACCACTGCACTCCAGCCTGCGCAACAAAGGGAGCCCCTGTCTTAAAAATAATTAAATAAAATAAAACGAATAATGAGAAAACCAAGAATAGTGGTAACGTAAATTCAGAGGGTATGGTGGGGATTAGACAGTATGTGTGGATTACCTGAAAGAGGCCTGGCATAAAGTAAGCACTAATAAATGTTAGTTGCTATTAGTATTCTTATTCCTGCTACTATTTCTATGGGGCAGGGAAAAGAGTAGCTTTTAGGTAAATGAAATCTTTATTGTGGCAGGATATCAAAGGAGAATGTATAAATTAATAAACCAAGAAAGAGTGATAAAAGTGTATTTGAGAAATGAAAGTAAACGCCAGGAAAACTAAAATCAGCAAGAGTCAAAAGTGATTGCCTCTGAGAAATGAGGACTCTAGGTGAGAGGGATGTTTTAGACAATACTACTTCACAGTGTAAGCCCTTTTATATTATTTTGCCTTGTAAAACTCATGTTTTTTTAATTATGAGGTTATATTTTAATTCATTTTTTGAATTGGTAATTTATACACATAGCATAAAATTCAGAGCACAAAAGGTATGTATAGAGTAAGTCTCCTCCACTTCTATTCCAAATAACCTAGGTCTTCATTCTGAGAAAGTCCTCCTTTCTTTACTTGTAAGCATATAACTGTGCATGTATGCATATAGATATGTTATTTTGAAAAAGAAGTTTTAAATAAATACATTAGGCCGGGCGCGGTGGCTCACGCCTGTAATCCCAGCACTTTGGGAGGCCGAGGCGGGCGGATCACGAGGTCAGGAGATCAAGACCATCCTGGCTAACACGGTGAAACCCCGTCTCTACTAAAAAATACAAAAAAATTAGCCGGGCGAGGTGGCGGGCACCTGTAGTCCCAGCTACGCCGGAGGCTGAGGCGGGAGAATGGCGTGAACTCCGGGGGACAGAGCCTGCAGTGAGCCGAGATCGCGCCACTGCACTCCAGCCTGGGTGAAAGAGCGAGACTCCTTCTCAAAATAAATAAATAAATAAATAAATACATTAAGAAAAAATTAGCCGGGCATGATGGCTCATGCCTGTAGTCCCAACACTTGGGGAGGCTAAGGTGGAAAGAGCACTTGAACCCAGAAGTTCAAGACCACACTGGGAAACATGGAGAGACCTTATCTCTTCAAAACATTTTTAAAAAAATTATCCAGGCAGGCCAGGCACAGTGGCTCACACCTGTAATCCCAGCACTTTGGGAGGCTGAGGCAGGCTGATCACCTGAGGTCAGGAGTTCAAGACCATCCTGGCCAACATGGTGAAACTCTGTCTCAACTAAAAAGACAAAAATTAGCTGGATGTGGTGGCAGGCGCCCATAATCCCAGCTACTTGGGAGGCTGAGGCAGGAGAATCACTTGAAACTGGGAGGCAAAATTTGCAGTGAGCTAAGACCATACCACTGCACTCCAGGCCTGGGCAACAAGAGCAAAACTTTGTCCATTTAAAAATATGTATATATATATTAGCCAGGCCTGGTAGGACTACATGCCTACGGTCACAGCTCCTTGGGAGGCTGAAGTGAGAGTATCATTTGAGCCAAGGAGGTCAAGACCAGCCTGGGCAATATAGTAAGACTCCATCCCTACAAAAAAAAAAGAAAAGAAAAGAAAGAAGAAAAAAAAGTACAAGATGAAAAAGAACAATCCCACGACCTAACCAATTCCATTTAATATTTTAGTGTATTTCTTGCCAGACTGTTTCCTGGTCATATTTGTTTTGTCACCTTAAATAAGGAAATTGTATTTCTGTTTCATTGGCTGTCTAAGACTATTAGTGATCTAACTGCCTAAAGGAAAGGGTTTTATAGAAGAATTTCTTGGCCGAGTGCAGTGGCTCAAGCCTGTAATATCAGCACTTTGGGAGGCCAAGGCGGGCGGATCATTTGAGGTCAGGAGTTTGAGACCAGCCTGACCAACATGGTGAAAACCCGTCTCTACTAAAAATACAAAAAATTAGCTGGGTCTGGTGGCGAGCGCCTGTAATCCCAGCTACCTGGGAGGCTGAGGCAGGAAAATTGCTTGAACCTGGGAGGTGGAGGTTGTGCCGTTGCACTCCAGCCTGGGCGATGGGAGTGAAACTCCATCTCAGGAAAAAAAAAAAAAAGAATTACTTGTGCCCATTTTTGGGGCCATCAAAATAAGAAATAACAGGTCAGTGCAGTGGCTCATGCCTGTAATCCCAGCACTTTGAGGGGCCAAGGCGGGCAGATCACTTGAGCCCGGAGTTCAAGACCAGCCTGGGCAACATGGCAAAACCCTATCTCTACAAAAAAAATAAACAAATTAGCCAGGCATGGTGGCAAAGGCCTGTAGTGCTAGCTACTCAGGTAGCTGAGGTGGGAGGATCAATTGAGCCCAGGAGGTCAAAGCTGCAGTGAGCCAAGATTGCGCCACCAGTCCAACAAGACTCTACCTCAAAAAAGGAAAATAAATAATTCAAATGAAACTGTTTCCTTTTAAAGCATCATTGAGAAAGCCACAAAACAAGGCCTATCAGTGTGGCTAGCTCAACCTGCTATGTTTTGTTAAAATGTTTTTCTTGAGATAAACTGGGTGCAGTGCACATCGGTAGTCCATCAAGCCTGTAATACCATGACATCTAATTTATGATTTCCTTTTGAGCTGCTATTTCTTGGCCAGCAGCTGTGTGTCTCCAAATAATTTTTCCCCCAAACCAGCATGTTTTCTGAATATGTCCTCTTGATCTGCTTACCTAGATGTTTTCCAAATGCTGTAAAATGTTTTTTAAAATTTCATCTTTATTTTTCTACTGAAACTTTTCTGATTTCTCCATCAAAAATATTGGTAATTATTCAGTTGTATCATCTTCATTCTCTTGACTTCATATTTATCATTTTCTCAGGATACTGAGAGATCATCTCCAGTTCTTCCTGAATATCACTAGCTAAATGTTTTGAAGTATCAGTAGGATCAGTCTGCGGTCACATCACCCTGAGGCGCAGCATCTTGTCTAAGTATCAGTTCTACTCTATTGTCTTTGATGTGAATTTTAATCCTGATACTGCATTTTTGCTTTCCTGAACATCTTTCTTGCTTTATTTAAACTTAGCCTGTTATCCCCTTATAGTTCTATGCTCTTTCACAGAAGCCATGATCTGTGGCATTTTATTACAGAAGACAATCTTCTGAAAGTTTTTTATACCCGGCCAATTGATCTTTACTCATTGGTTTCATAGCTCTCAGTATGTATACTGTGACAGTGACAATATTTCTTCCCTCTCTTACATTCTGCTTAATTTTTAGAAGTAGCAATCTGGGGCCGGGCGCCGTGGCTCACGCCTGTAATCCCAGCACTTTGGGAGGCCAAGGTGGGTGGTTCATGAGGTCAAGAGAGCAGACCATTCTGGCCAACATGGTGAAACTCTGTGTCTACTAAAAATACAAAAAAATTAGCTAGGCGTGGTGGCACGCGTCTGCAGTCCCAGCTACTCGGGAGGCTGAGGCCGGAGAATCGCTTGAACCTGGGAGGTGGAGGTTGCAGTGAACCGAGATCACACCACTGCACTCCAGCCTGGCAACAGAGCGAGACTCCCTCTCAAAAAAAAAAAAAAAAAAAAAAGAAAGAAAAAGAAATAGCAATCTGGGTATCTCATAAAGCAGTAAAAAAATGCAGAAGGGCAGGTGCTGATTTCACCACTGGAGACTTTATCGATTAACTTTTGCTGCATAACAAGCCACTTCAAAACTCAGAAGCTTAAAACGAAAACCATGTAGTCACTAATCATTTTGTGGGTAGGCAATTAGATCTGAGTTCAGTTGGACACTTCCGCCAGTCTCAGTCAGATCTCACTCAGGCAGCTCAGACAGCTAGTGGTCTGTGGCCTCTCTCAAATGTCCAGGACCAGCTTGGGTTTATTTATATGGGGCCTGGTTACAAGGTTTTAAGAGTTGCAGAAGAGAAGACATGCTCTAATGTGCATTTTTCAAGTATTTAGATTATGTTTGCAACTGTCCCACTGGCCAAAGCAAAACTATTAGCCCAACCCAGAGGCAGTATGGCAGGGAACTAGTAATAAGCATGGATTCAGGGAAGGGAATCATTTTACAAACAATCTATCACAGAGACCTTATGTTTCTTTCCTTTTCAATTATGAAAATAATAAAAGTCTCTTAGAAAGCAAAAATACTATAAAGTATATATAGCAAAAAGTAAAAACAATGCTCTCTTGCTTCTCCTTTCAACTTTATTCCCCACAAACAACCACCAATAAGAATGATTTTGGCAGGGCACTGTGGCTCACACCTACAATCCCAGCACTTTGGGAGGCTGAGGTGGGAGGATCACTTGAGTCCAGGAGTTCGAGACCAACCTGGGCAACACAGGGAGAGCCTGTCTCTATAAGAAAATACAGTAAATTAGCCAAGTGTGGTGGCAGGTGCCTGTGGTCCCAGCTACTTGGGTGGCTGAGGTGGGAGGATTGCTTGAACCCCGGAGGTCAAGGCTGCAGTAAGCCATAATCGTGCCACTGCACTCCAGCCTGGCTGAGTGAGAGTGAGACTCTGTCTCAAGAAACAAACAAAAAAGAATGATTTCTTTCTCTGTGCACATTTAAGTATATACATGAGATTTTCCATTATTTTACACCAATGGGACAAAACTACATATAAGGTCCTGCTACATGTCTATTTAAGAATACATCAGGTTTCTTTAATAGAGAATTATATCAATATTTACTGTGTACAAAGTATTATATAATGAACCAACTTAAATCAATATCTTCCTGATGAACATTTATATTCTTTCTAGTTTTTCCCTGTTTTGTTTATTTATTTATTTATTTGAGACAGAGTCTCACTCTGTCGCCCAGGCTGGAGTGCAGTGGCACAATCTTGGCTCACTGCAACCTCTGCCTCCTGGGTTCAAGCAATTCTCCTGCCTCAGCCTCCTGAGTAGACGGGATTACAGGTGCACACCACCATGTCCAATTAATTTTTTTTTTGTATTTTTAATACAAAAAAAAATACGGGGTTTCACCATATTGGCCAGGCTGGTCTTGAACTACTGACCTCAAGTGATCTGTCGTCTTGGCATCTCAAAGTGCTGGGATTACAGGTGTGAGCCACCGCACCCAGCCTCCCCATTTTAAAAATGCTGTAACAAATATCTTCATACTAATAAATTTGAATAGCTACACAATATGAAAGGTCAATTTCTGTAGGTGGAAGTGAAGAGTGAAAAAAGATCTGCATTTTTGTACCAGATGTTAAGTTAATGGATAAAAAAGCAAAATGTTTTTCTACCTGAAATTTTCAGGCACAATAGCAAGAATTAGCAAGTTTAAAACTGCATTTTAAAAATCCATTTCCATTTTCATTATAAGCTGAAATTCATTTCAGATTACAGAAATAGGTTAACTGTAGATATTAGTTTCCCACATTTATTGTGTTTTCATCTTTTTTATGTCTCCATGGATCTCTAATGAGAGGTTACATTAGGAAGACCTAATCAGGTATTTTTAAATGTAAGTTGCTGCTAGAAACTTTAAGACTCTTATGAAGCTGCTGCTGTTAGGAAGATTGTATTATTATGTACAAGCATTTGTCAGCAACACCAACTTTGTGACAACTGACAATTATTGTGTTTCATTAAGGATACTATCAAGTCTTTAGGCAATTTTTCAAGTAAGCATTTGCCTGCAAGTTTGAGTTTCCAAAATTGATAAAATTAATAAATCTCAGTAATACATCCCGTTAAGGGAGAAAACAGAACTAGAAGCCAGTGTTTTATTTCAGGTGTCAAGTAAAAAGGGTTATAAAGGAAGGGGACGTTGTATGCAGGCTAAAAGTACATAAAAAGTGATCTAAAATGCTATACTAGGGCTCCTAACAGTAAGCTGTAATATATAAATATTTTCCGATTTATAGCTATGAACAATGTTGGCTAACTTCTATACTATTTTCCTCAAAAGAATTTAGAATATCTACTATTCCAGTCTAAATCAGTTATAAAGACACCAGTTTCTTTTTCAAACTAGGGTTTAAATTTAAATTTTCCCCTAGGAAAACTTCTATGATCATCCTTTTTCTAATGAGCCATATCACAGAAGTTAATATACGAACCACTATACGATCAGCATCTAAAATTAACTAAGGTACTCTATAAAGAGTTTCAAAAAAAACTCCTCTACTACTCAGAGCTTGACTCTGATTTTAAACTCTGAATATATCATTTGGTCATTATTACTGTCAGCAAAAACAGGAAATTAATGGTCCATAGAATTAAATTAAATAGGGCTCTGAATTACCCCATAATTTAAATGACCCTATATTTCACATTTTGCAAAGGCACCTATGTTATAAATTAGCTAATCATATTCTTTTTTCCAAGATTTTGGAGGAAAGTAAAAGTATGACACTAATCTCTATTGAAATCCTCAGTTCTATCAGTAGAACTCAGGAGACTATGGTAGGAAGAAATGCAGTGCGAATAATTAAACCTGATTATCAGGGATGTTTCCAATGTAACGCTGAGATCTCAAAACTCAGGAAATCTCTGTAAATTTCCTGTAAATCCCCCATCTTTACTAAACTGAATTAGCTAAGATCATTGATCCCTACGTACACCTAAAATCCAGGTCCAAGGGGCATCTTTCAGTCCTTCTTTATCAGTCCTCTCTATGGCACTACACTGTTTACCACTTTCTCACCAACTTATAACACTTTTTTCTGTCCTCACAATCTCTTCCATTAACTTCTCTTTCCTTAGTCCAGTCCCTAAATGCATGGCTTCCACCGGAGTATGTGTATGTGTGTATATATATATATATATATATATACACACACACACACACACACATATACAAAAAGAAACATACATACAGGAAGTTACTTAGGAATCATAGCCAGTAAGCTGTAGAGCTATGGTTCAAATTCAAACCTTCTACCTCCTAATCCAATGCTCTTTTCTACCATATGGAATAACCATCTAGATTTTGTATGCAAGTAAAGTTCTTAGTTCTTTTCTGGGACCACATTCTGCTCCCTGGCTTTTTTTTTTTTTTTTTTTTCCCAGACAGAGTCTCACTTCACCTAGGCTGGAGTGCAGTGGCATGATCTTGGCTCACTGCAACCTCCGCCTCCCAGGATCAAGCGATTCTCATGCCTCAGCTTCCTGAGTAGCTGGGATTACGGGCATTTGCCACCACGCCCAGCTAATTGCTTTGTATTTTTAGTAGAGATGAGGTTTCGCCACGTTGGCCAGGCTGGTCTTGAACTCCTGACGTCAAGTGATCCACCTACCTTGGTTTCCCAAAGTGCTGGGATTACAGGCGTGAGCCACTGTGCCTGGCCTGCTCCCTGGCTCTTAGGACGCCGCTGACCTCCAACAAAGCTGTGGTCAAAGGCAAAGGAATAAGCCAACTTCTCTGAATCAGGTTTTCAATCAAAGAGCACACTGCCCCACTCACACATTCTTGTTTAAACAGAGAGGACTATATTACTGGGACATCTTTGTTCCAATCCATGTTTCTGTGTTCATGTGTATACGAGACCAAACTGCATTTGAGACTTGCAAAGCCCAATTGAGCATTTCCTTGTTTAGCATCAGTATCTGCTTTTACCCACTGGTAGACCCAGTGGTTTTTTGTTGTTGTTTGTTTTTAAAGACAAGGTCTCAGTCTATTCCTCCAGGCTGGTGTGCAATGACATGATCATAGCTCACTGCAGCCTCAAACTCCTGGGCTCAAGCAATTCTCCTGCCTCAGCCTCCTGAGTAGCTGGGACTACAGGTGTATAGCACCACACTCAGCTAACATTTTTGTTTGAGACAGCGTCTCACTCTGTTATCCAAGCTGGAGTACAGTGGTGCGATCTCCACTCACTGCAACCTCTCCCTCCCAGGTTCAAGTGATTCTCACGCCTTAGCCTCTCAAGTAGCCGGGATTATGATGGTGGTGGCAGCCCATCTGGAGCAGCTGCTTCAGGGATGCCGACTGCAGTGGGGAAGTTGTGGCCAGTGCTGCATGCTCCGCAGAATGGGTGGAAGCCAGGAACAGGTGGAAGCCAGGCCACCTACTGAGTTGGAGCGGTGGGAGCCCAGCGCTCCTGGGTACAGCTGCAGCTACCCAGCTGCAGCTTTGGACCCATGCTTCCCTGCGTTCTCAGGGTCTTAAGCAGCTCCCTACCCCCACATGCTTGAAAGTACCTGATCCTGCCCCCTGGCCTCTCCCAGCTCCTGGCACCCACTCTGGGATGGAGCAAAGTTGTGGCCAAGCCTGGGAGCTTTCACAACTGACTGGGTGTGCTCATGATGGCACTGACACACAAGCCCCCTGCTGCCTCGGCCCCCTCCAGACTTTGGGTACTGACGAGCATGGGAGGGGGGCCTGGGGGGATGAGGCTGTCAGTTCTGGTTGAAGTCCGTGGCCCAGAGTGAGAACTCAGGGTGCTTTTTCCAGGCCCATCCGTGGCCTCCCATGGACCAATCAGCACACACTTCCGCCATTCTGAGCACAAAATAACCCCAGACAGCCAGACTCATACCCTCTCTGGGATGACATGCCTACAGAAAGGAGCTACCCACTCCTTTCTGCTGAGAGCTGGACACTTGCTGGGATGATCTACCTGCAGGAAGGAGCAACCTACTACAGGTCTCCTCTCTGCTAAGAGCTGGACACTTGCCTGGACAACCTGCTTGCAGAAAGGAGCTACCTACTAGTGGTCTCCTGAGAGCTCTTCTGTCACTCAGTGAAGCTCCTCTCCACCTTGTTCACCCTCCAGTTGGCCACATACCTCATTCTTCCTGGGCGCAGGACAAGAAATCAGGACCTGGCAAATTCTGGGACTCAAAAAATGGTAACACAAACGGGGCTGAAACATGCCCCCTTGCTCGCCACGTTGTGGGCAATGAGAAGGAAAGAGCTGAGGCCCTTTGGGAGTCCAGACCTATGGGCTCCCTGAGCCAGGGATGTGACATCCTCTTTGGGGCTCTGCGGTTCCTGGAGTCTCCAAGCTTCTGGGCACCACCACGTTCCCCTCGTCCAGATGTGAGTGCCTGCAGTGGAAGCTGCTTGAGGCATATCTAATCCAGCTGCAGCTTTGCATGGCGCCAGTGCCTGGAGATGCCTGCCCCACCACGGCAGCTAGCTTGCTTGGCTGTGCGCAGTGGCCAGACCCCATGTCCACTCACTAACACACCCCTCGCTGCTCCATACCTGGCCTACCCTTGGCAGGTGTGGGATCTGGGCCAGTAGCATGAGCCAAGCACAACCTGCCAAGCTGAGTAGGGGGAACAAGCCCAGTGAGCCCAAGCAAAACTCAGGCAAAGGTGCCACTAGCCACAGAGGTTTCTGGCTGGAAAAATAACACCCTAAGGATCCTGTGACATTTTTAGGCATGCACCACCATGCCTGGCTAATTTTTTTTTTCCGGCTAATTTTTGTGTTTTTAGTAGAGATGGGGTTTCACCATGTTGGCCAGGATGATCTCAAACTCCTGGCCTCAAGTGATCTGCCTACCTCAGCCTCCCAAAGTGCTAGGATTATAGGCATGAGCCACCACACCTGGCCAGCTAATTTTTACAATTTTCTATACAGATGAGGTCTCGCTGCGTTGCTCAGGCTGGTCTTGAACTCCTGGCTTCAAGCAATCCTCTCGCCTCAACCTCGAGCAGCTGGACTACAGGCATGCACTACCACACGCAGCTATATTTTTTATTTTGTAGACAGGGTCTCACTTTGTTGCCCAGGCTGGTCTTAAATTCCTGAGCTCAGGCAATCCTCTGGCCTTGGCCTCCCAAAGTGCTGGAATTACAGGCATGAGTCGCTGTGCCTGGCCTGCCTCTATTCTTAGAGTCAAACATTTGTCTGTGTTTGGAATCCTTACTCCTAAATTGAGGAAAAACTTCTCGGAAGTAGCACTTCTCAAATTATAATCTATCACATTAACATAGGCTATGACTTTATCTGGCAAAGCTTTGTTTTTCTCATCTGTAGGCCCAAGATAATAGACACTAATGATATTGTTTTGAGGATTTAATGAATTCTTCGGGGTTCTTAACATAGCTTTTTAATTTTCTCTCTATACTCCTCCTGAAGAGTCTTAAAAACTAACCACTATTGAATGTGGTTAAAAGAGAACACTTTTACACTGCTGGTGGGAATGTAAACTAGTACAACCACTATGGAAAACAGTGTGGAGATTTCTTAAAAGACTAAAAGTAAAACTACCATTTGATCCAGCAATCCCACTACTGGGTATCTACCCAGAGGAAAAGAAGTCATTTATACAAAAAAGATACATGCACAGACGATTATAATGGCACAATTTGCAATTGCAAAAATATGGAACCAGCCCAAATGCCCATCAATCAACAAGTGGATAAAGAAATTGTGATATATATACATATATATGTGTGTATATATATATATGTGTGTGTATATATATGAGATAGGCCATAAAAGGAATGAAATAATGGCATTTGCAGCAACCTGGAAGGAATTGGAGACCATTATTCTAAGTAACTCACGAATGGAAAACCAAACATCACATGTTCTCAGTCATAGGTGGAAGCTAAGCTATGAGGATACAAAGACATAAGAATGACACATGGACTTTGGGGACTCTCGAGAAAGGGTAGGAGGGGCGTGAGGAATAAGACTACACATTGGGTACAGTATATACTGCTTGGGTGATGGGTGCACCAAAATCTCACAAATCACCACTAAAGAACTTATTCATGTAACCAAACACACCTGTTCCCCAAAAACCTACTGAAATTAAAAAAAAAAAAAAAGAACTAACTACAACTACCTCTCCCCTAACCAATTCCCGATCCAGCTTCTACCAGCAACTTTAAAGGGGAAGATGCTCTATGTTTCTAGTAAGACCTGACAAGATCTTAGAGGGAGCTAACATATAAGACCAGGTTATACTGACTTTGATAGAATATATTCTATTATAATAGAATATATTCATCTATTTTATTAATATTTTAGTATAGCATTTAAATAGCTAATTTTCTAGATTCTGGGGAAATGGTGACAGCATAGTATTGAATCTATTCAGATACCTTCCCAACACAGGCAGAAAAAACAGATAATAAAGCAAAACCCACTGATAACATTTCAAGAAAACCGAGGGTTATGGGCCGAATTGTTATTCCCAAAACTCATACACTGAAGTTCTAACTCCCAGTATCTCAGAATTTCACTGTATCTGGAGATAGGGCCTTTAAAGAGGTAATTAAAAAGAAGTCTTTAGGAAAGGTTTTAATACAATATGAGTTGCCTCCTTAGAAGAAGACATTAGGACATACAAAGAGGCGCCAGGGCATAAATGCATGCAAAGATGACCATGTGAGAGCACAGGAAGGAGGCATCCATCTGCAATCCAAGGAGAGAGGGCTCAGAAGAAACTGAATCTGCTGACACCTTGATCTTGGACTTCCAGCCTCCAGAACTATGAGAAAATGCATTTCTGCCATTTAAGCTACTCAGTCTATGGCACCTTGTTATGGCAGCCATAGCAAACTAATACAGTAATATGGTAACCATCAAATCCCAGGTAGTTGGAGACAAATAACCAACAGCCAAAAGACCTGCAAGCTATTAGCATCGATGCTGGAGGAGACAAAGAAAGCAAAACTGGGAACATCTCATGGACCAGTGAAGAAGACAACCCCAAAACAGCCAATATGGATTCACCAGAAAGCACAGTGGGCCATTATGAGAACAGAAACTAAAACTGGGAGGAATTTTGCCTGAGCAAACAGCCACACATGGCTACTAAGCACTTGAATGTAGTTAATCTTAACTGAAATGTATGTAAGTGTAAAATACTCACTGTGTTTCAAAGACTTAGTATAAAAAACAATGTAAAAATATCTCACCACTAATTTTTCTCTATCGATTTATGATGAAGTAGAATATTTTTGATTTATTGGATCAAATATTAAAATTAATTTCACTTGTTTCTTTTTAGTTTTTAATGTGGCTAGAAAATTTAAAATAACATTTGTGGCTTATATTAAATTTCTATCAGTCAATGATTTTCTTTCTTTTTTTTTTTTTTTTGAGATGGAATTTCACTCTGGTTGCCCAGGCTGGAATGCAATGGCGTGATCTCGGCTCACTGCAACCTCCGCTGCCCAGGTTCAAGCAATTGTCCTGCCTCAGACTCCCAAGTAGCTGGGATTACAGGTGTGTGCCACCATGCCCAGCTAATTTTGTATTTTTAGTAAAGATGGGGTTTCATCATGTTGGTCAGGCTGGTCTCGAACTCCCAACCTCAAGTGATCCGCCCACCTCAGCCTCCCAAAGTGCTGGGATTACAGACAAGAGCCACTATGCCCAGCCTAGTCAATCAATGATTTTCGAGAGCATGTGATCAAGATACCTACTGTACTCTGGTGGCAGTCTACCTCAAAGGCAAGTCCAATTCTTTTGGTGGTAAGCCATATAAAATGACAGCCTATATCACAAGCGTGTACAGACAGTTTAGGGTATAATCTCTAAAATAACATGGTTATTTATTTCAATAACAATAACCTTGCCATTACCAGTTTGCAGAACTAGCCTCTAAGAGAATATTAATTTTCTGAAGAAGGAGAAGGAGAAGAGGGAGGAAAGAAGAAAAGAGAAGAAGAAGAAGAAAAGGGAAGGAGAGGGGAAGAAGGGGTCAATGGAACAAACTGTTAATTTCTCAGTTGTCCTCTTTAGGAAAAAGGGAATCCTACGAACAGGCTTCTAAAGGAAGCATTATAGAAACTTTCTTTCTTAAGTTGAATACTGGGAGATCTGATCTGATCGGATCTTATCTTAGGAGATGGAGTTTCGCTCTTGTTGCCCAGGCCGGAGGCAATGGCACGATCTCGACTCACCACAACATCCGCCTCCCGGGTTCAAGCGATTCTCCTTCCTCAGCCTCCCAAGTAGCTGGGATTACAGGCATGTGACACCATGCCCGGCTAATTTTTAGTAGAGATGGGGTTTCTCCATGTTGGTCAGGCTGGTCTCGAACTCCTGACCTCATGTGATCTGCCTGCCTCAGCCTCCCAAAGTGCTGGGATGACAGGCGTGAGCCACCGCACCTGGCCGGGAGCATATTTAATACAAATAATTTCTGTAATTATTTTCATTTAAGACTAGTACACTTCACTTTGGGGCACCTCCCAACTAAAAATACACATATACACACACATTCACACTATATATACTATTATATGTACTATAATAATAATATTATATATACTATCAGTGGCCTCCAAGCCTTCTTTGGCTTTGTGTATTTGCACCTCTGGAGTCAAATAATTAGCGACTTGGAGGCCTCTGCCTTTGCAAAACACTGCAAGTTAGGGATATCACTGATAGACACAGCTGTGTTTCTCAAATACATGTCTCGAGATGCTGCCTTATATAATCCCACTAAGTATTCCATTCTGCTTCGACAGTCTTAGTCACCATGGCAACCAGAACCCTGCAAGCACTTGGGCTTTTGATCATTTTCTGACAGTATTCAAAGCTTTTTCTAACATTATTCTCACTTCATTACTATTGCAACTACATGCAAGAGCCATTATATGCGAAACATTCATTTTATCCAATTCTTATTTTTTTGGATTATGTTTTCTTACACAGTGAGTGGAAAGAAGAGATAAACTATTATGCACATATTATAATAAGGTATTTTCAGCTGAGAAAAATACTTCATTAAGATATTCACAGCTGGGAAAATGAAAGGCTCTGACAACTTAGATGAACAGCTTAATATAATGTGGAAAGACACACCTCCAAGAGTAAAAAGAGAATTTATTATATCCCAAATGAGACATGATACAAAAATCTGAAACCTTTCATGCACTGAAATGCCCTTTTTCACTCTGCTCATAATGGGTTAAAAGTCCAAGTAACAGGGAATACAACAGGGGAGGTTTGTGAGGTGCTGTGTGTTCTACTTCTCCATCTGAATACAAGTCACATGGATGTATTCAGTTTCTTAAAAACACATTTACAGCATGTGCACTTTCTCGCAAGTTAATTATACTTCAGTAATAAGTTTAACACACAGTTCATGAATTGAAGAAAGAAAGCGAAAAGAAAAGCATGTTAGAACCTGTGGAAAAGCAGAAAAAAAAAAAAAAAAAAAAGACAAGCACTAACAGTGAAAAGAATGCTAGAAGGAAAGGGCTTAATATTAAAAACTGACACTATTCCAGCTGGATCCCACTTCATTCCATTTCCCCAAAAGCCAATGCTGGTCCAGACCACTACCAATACATTTCCTTTTCTCTATAAGGACCATGGACCTACTCAGACCAATTTAAATAAGGGGGTGGGGTGGGCACAGGGGGATAGCAACCCAAAAAACCTCATAATTATTCCGAAATAAATCTTGTCCCTTTCTAAAGAAATGCTCATAAAGCAACATCAACACTCAAAAGAAAACAGGTTTCTGACTGACATAACTCAAAGATCTTCTTTACACAGGAAACAAGGAGAGCAGTGTAGACAAGAATGCCAATACACACCTCCAACCCACCACACCACAGGGAACTTTAAGGAAGGCCTACAAAACTGACAAAGAGAGCCCTTTATAATCAAGGTCTAATATTGAAAAAAGAACGCTTTTTTTTCTTTTTATAAAAGGGACAAGGTCTCACTGCATTGCCCAGGCTGGAGTACAGTGGCATAACATAGCTCATTGCAGCTTCAAACCCCTGGGCTCAAGTGATCCTCCCACGTCAGCCTCCCAAGTTGCTGGGATTAAAGGCACACACCACCATGCCCAGCTAATTTTTAAATTTTTGGTAGATGGAGTCTTCCTATGTCGCCAGGCTGGTCTGGAGCTCTTGGCTTCAAGTGATTCTCCTGCCTTGGCCTCCCAAAGTACTGGGATTACAGGTATCAGCCACTGCTCCTGGAGACACTTTCATTTATGTAAACAAAACAAGAAAACATTTCTACGGCTGCTATACTGGACAACCACATCTCTCTCAAACAAAAATCCAAAAGCATTCAGAGAAGATGTATAGTTTGCTCACCACAGACCTATTTTTGTATAAATAATTATGGCTGGCTTATTTATTTATTTATTTAGAGACAGAGCCTTGCTCTGTCACCCAGGCTGGAGTGCAGTGGCGTGATCTCGGCTCACCGCAACATCCGCCTCTCGGCTTCAAGCGATTCTCCTGTCTCAGCCTCCTGAGTAGCTAAGATTACAGGCACGTGCCAGCATGCCTGGCTAATTTTTGTATTTTTAGTAGAGATGGGGTTTCACCATGTTGGCCAGGCTGGTCTCGAACTCCTGGCCTCAGGTGATCTGTCCGCCTCAGCCTCCCAAAGTGCCGGGATTACAGGCGTGAGCCACCGTGCCCAGCCAATTACAGCTTATTTAAATTGAAGAGGGTCATTCCATAAAACATTGAAAATATATCCATGGTATATTTGCTCATCCACTCTTCCAGGTGACAGGTCAAAATTTATCATTATTAGTACTGTCAAATTTTAAAACAGCACCTTAAAAAGATATGACTCCATACCTGGGATATAAGATTTATATTTCAAAAAAGCTCAAAGAGTAGATTTGAAATGTTCCCAACACAAATAAATGATAAATGTTTGAAGTGATGGATATCCCAAATCCATAATGTGATCATTACAATGGTATGTATGTATCAAAATATCACCTGTACCCCATACATACGTAAAATTATTATGTATCAATGTTTAAAAAGAAAAAATGAAAAATACGCAATAATCAAAACAATTGGAAGTGTTTTTCTGATTAAAAAAAACCATAAAACTAACATCCCATTCCATACACAAAAATTAACTCAAAATGGGCTGGGCATGGTGGCTCATGCCTGTAATCCCAGCACTTTGGGTGGCCGAGGAAGGCGGATCACTTGAGGTTAGTTCAAGACCAGCCTGGCCAACATGGTGAAATCCTGTTTCTACTAAAAAGAATACAGTGCGGTGGCACCAACTACTAGGGAGGCTGAGGCAGGAGAACTGCTTGAACCTGGGAGGCAGAGGCTGCACTGAGCCGAGATCATGCCACTGCACTCCAGCCTGGGTGACAGAGAAAGGCTCCATCTCAAAAAAAGTAATTAAAATAAAAAGAACTCAAAATGGATCACAGACCTAAATGTAAGAGCTAAAACTATAAAACTCTTAGAAGAAAACACAGGAGTAAATTTTCACGACCTTAAGTTAGGCAATGATTTCTTAGATGCAATACCAAAAGTATAAGCAATGAAAGAAAAGAATGACAAGTTTAACTTTATTAAAATTAAAAACATTTGTGCTTCAAACAATATCATTAAGAAAGTAAAAGACATGCCGGGTGCGGTGGCTCATGCCTGTAATCCCAGCACTTTGGGAGGTCAAGGCGGGTGGATCACCTGAGGTCAGGAGTTCTAGACCAGCCTGGCCAACATGGTGAAACCCCATCTCTACTAAAAATACAAAAATTAGCCAGGCGTGGTGGCAGGCGCCTGTAATCCCAGATACTTGGGGCAGGGGGGGCGGTGGATGCTGAGGCAGGAGAATCGCTTGAACCCAGGAGGCAGAGGTTGCAGTGAGCGAGATCACACCATCACACTCCAGCCTGGGGGACAAGAGCAAAACCTCATCTCAAAAAAAAGAAAGAAAGTAAACGACAATCCACAGAATAATATATATTTGCAAATCATACATCTTACAAGTGACTTGTATCCAGAATATATAAACAATTATAAATTAATAATTTTAGGCCAGGCATGGTGGCTCATGCCTGTAATCCCAGGACTTTGGGAGGCTGAGGTGGGCAGATCACGAGGTCAGGAGATCGAGACCATCCTGGCTAACATGGTGAAATCCCATCTCTACTAAAAAATACAAAAAATTAGCCAGGTGTGGTGGTGGGCGCCTATAGTCCAAGCTACTCAGGAGGCTGAGGCAGGAGGATGGCGTGAACCCGGGAGGTGGAGCTTGCAGTGAGCAGAGATCGCACCACTGCACTCCAGCCTGGGTGACAGAGCGAGACTCCATCTCAAAAAAAATAAAAAAATTAATAATTTTAAAAATAATTCAATTTTTTAACTGGTCAAAGAATTAGAACAGATATTTTCCCAAAGAAGAAACAGAAATCGCTAACAAGCACATAAAAAGATGCCCAACATTAGGGAAATTCAAATCAAAACCACCAAGAGACACCATTTACGTCCAGTAGGATGTCTATAATCAAAAAGACAGAAAATAATAAGTGTTGATGAGAATGAGGAGAAACTGGAACACATTACTGGTGATGAGGCCACTTTGGAAAACAGTTTGGCAGGTCCTCAAAAGGCTAAACACAGAATTACCATATGACCCAGGAATTCTACTCCTTGGTATATGGCCAAGAGAATTGTAATCCCAGCACTTTGGGAGGCTGAGGCAGGTGGATCACCTGAGGTCAGGAGTTCGAGACCAGCCTGGCCAACATGGTGAAACCTGTCTCTACCAAAAATACAAAAATTAGTTGGGCATGGTGTCAGGCACCTGTAATTTCAGCTACTCAGGAGGCTGAGGCAGGAAAATTGCTTGAACCCAGGAGGCAGAGGTTGCAGTGAGCCAAAATCGTGTCATTGCACTCCTGCCCGGATGACAAGAGCAACACTCCGTCTCAACAACAAAAAAAGAAAACCTACGCTCACATAAAGACTTGCATACAAATGTTCACAGGACTATTATTCTTGATAGCCAAAAAACTCAAATGTCTATCAACTGATGACTGGACAAATTGTGATAAATCCTTACAATGGAATATTAATCACTAATAAAAGTAGTGATATGTGCTGTAACACAGATGAACCTCAAAAACATTACATTAACGAAAGAAGTCCATGATAGAAGACTACATATTGTATGATTCCAATTATTTAATATATAAAATATCCAAAATAGGTAAATCCATAGAGACAAAAAGTAGATTGGTGGTTGTCAGGGGGTTAGGGTTTGGAAGAATGTAGAATCACTGCTAATAGGAACTGGATTTCTTTTGGGGGTGATTAAAATGATCTAAAATTAAATTGTAGTAATAGCTGCACAATTCTGCAAACATACCAAACTTTTCAATTGTCAACTTTGAATGGGCAAATTTTATTGTATATAAATATAGCTCCATAAAACTGTCTCAAAAAAAAGGGGTCCAAGCTATTATAACTATGTCAGTGTTTTAAGTTTGAGAGCCCATGTGCCAGAAGTTACACAAGGGATTTAAATGCAAGCTTTTAAATGCCTTCCTACCTTTAAATCTGTAATCCCTTTAAGATTTTATTTTTATTTTTTGGTTAAGGGTCTTGCTCTGTCACCCAGGCTGGAGTGCAGTGGTGTGATCACAGCTCACTGAAGCCTCGATCTCCTGGGCTTGACCAATCCTCTCGCCTCTGTCTCCCGAGCAGCTGTGACTTGAGGCACTCGCCACCACATCCAGCTAATTTTTTCATGTTTTTGTAGAGACGTGGTTTCACCATGTTGCCCAGGCTGATCTCAAACTCCTGGGCTCAAGTGATCCTCCCACCTCAGCCTCCCGAAGTGCTGGGATCACGGGCGTGAGCTACTGCACCTGGCCTCTTTTAACTTTTTACTTACTTAATTTCAACAGGCACATAGATATGTGGGAAATAGTTTCACTAGATGTGCTAAAGCTGAGGCTAGCTGTGAGCAGAAGTTTGCCTTGGGTTTTGTTTTTTTACAATTTCGTCATAGAATAATTGAGGGCAGGGACTGTTAGCTTTATCTCTGAATTTTCGTACCCAATACAGAATGTGGTACATACTGGGTGCCAATTAAATGTTGAAGAAAAAAATATACCTGGAAGGCAAAGAAAAAAAAAAAAGTCTAAGTATGCAAATTTAAGAGGTTTAAAATAATCTATTACAGGAAAACAAAAGATTTAAACCCCAGGCATACCAAGGAAAACTTCTGAATTAAAATAGTGAAAGAAAATATTCTTTAAAAAGACACAAGTAATTTATAAAGCCAAAGAAAAACATGATCTCAAACATCTCCTCTGCAGCATAAAATAGGAAGCAGCAGAGTGCAGGAGTTAAGAATACTGCCTTTGGAATCCTCCATTTAACAAATATTCACAAAGCCTTTACAATGTGCAAGACATGGGCTTAAAAACTAGAGAAACAGTGACAAACGGGCCTGCTCTTAGGGACATTTCATTTTAATGCGGGAGAGACATAATAAGCAAGTAAATAATATTAAGAGTGGTAAGTGTCATGAAGCAAATCAAATGAATATAGGAAAAAGAGAATGATTAAAAGGGCAGCTTTAGACAGAATGGTATGTGAAAAAAATCACACAATTTTTTTAAAAGATAAATTATCTGGTTTAAAAATAAACCCTGCCAGTATACATCCAAACCTGGGGATGTATAATACAATTGTAAAATGTAAGATAAAAAGATTTCATTTTTATCCACAAATAAAGCATAAATTAAAATAACTTAGTGTCTTTACAATCACTCCTTCCTATATAAATTTTCAAAAATAAAACCTGTTTATCCCTAGAATTTTACCTATTGTATGAATTTTCTTCTAACTGGTACTAAGCTAATGAAGCTTTAGGTCTGAAGTCAGTGAATATCCTAAGACTCTCAAGAACTGAAATATAGGTTAAATCATAAATAGCATGGTTTATAACACCTCATCATTACTTTTTCTACCCACCCCCCACCATCACCACCCCGATCTGGTAGACAAAGGTAACCATCATTACTTTAGGCACAGACATTTCATCCCAGAAAACAAATAAAGAAAGAATAAAAGAAACAAGCAAGTAAACAAATTACAAAAATGCAATAGGAGGCTCCACATTCAATTGCATATGCATTTTTAGGCTCCTCAGACCTCAACACCCTAATGTGCAAAACCAGATTTAAATCAGATCTGTTGTGAGTAATTCATACAAAACCATCTCACAAAATAGCTCTTTTTAACTTGACTAAAACAGTGTAAGTTATCCTCTTTTCCTATTTTTTTATCTAAGAATTTTAAAAATGATGTCAAAGAAAAAATGATCACTCTAATACAGAAATTTATATGACATTCTACTCGTAATTTTCAGAAACTTACCACACATCAGCCAGAAAAAAAACAAATGCAGAACTAAAGAAAAGTTCAAAACATCAAGAGTCCACTCACCTTAACCCATTGAACAGTTGCTTTGATTTATCCAGAAGATAACAAAAATCTGTAACTGTTTTCCTCTCTCCCTGTGGGATATCATCTTCAGCACCTCCAGAGGACATGATTTCTTTAAGAGCAAATTCAGTCCTGTAAGAAAACATATGTTTATTCATCCAGCAGGTAAAAATAAAAATAGAAAAAAACCTTAGTTATAACATCTGATAGTATTTTTTATCCAAGACAGATATAGAATTCTTCTGATTACAATCAAATCACAAAAATATAATTTAAGTGTAAGACACTGTAAGAAAATAGATCATCTCAGTCGGGCGCAGTGGCTTACACCTGTAATCCCAGCACTTTGGGAGGCCAAGGTGGATGGATCACCTGAGGTCAGGAGTTCGAGACCAGCCTGGCCAACATGGAGAAAGCCTGTTTGTACTAAAAATACAAAAATTAGCCGGGCATGGTGGTGGGCGCCTGTAGTCCCAGCTACTCAGGAGGCTGAGGCAGCAGAATTGCTTGATCCAGGGAGGCGGAGGTTGCAGTGAGCCGAGATGTGCCACTGCACTCCAGCCTGGGTGACAGAGCGAGACGCCGTCTCAAAACAAACAAACAAACAAACAAACAAACAAAACAAACAAAAAAAAGAAAGAAAATAGATCATCTCCTATCATTGGTATGGATGAAAATTGGAACCATATTAGAAAGCAATTTTTATAATATCCTTTCATCTAATAAATATTATTTGAATGCCTGTTGTGTTCTAGGCATTCCTCTACATGGTTAACAATCTAAAAATATTGATTTATTTATTTGTCTATTTGATCCATTCTATAAATCCTTCTGGAAAATGATCCCACAAATGGAAAACACTTTATCCGTGTATTTATTTTAGTATCATAACATTTAAAAATTGAAAACAACCTAAAGGCCCCAAAGACGAAAATGGTTAGGAATACTGACCACCGCACTCTACCCAATCACTAACTTACAACTCTGTTTAAGAAGGTGAGGCAATGGTATGAGTACACTTTGGTATAAAAGGGATATAAAATCACACACACACACATATACATACACACACATGTACACACACAGACGTATATTAAAACTATATTGAATTGAAACTATCTCCACTTGTAACAAATTTCATAAACCTGCCATGTAAAAAGAGAAAACAACAGTAAGTTGTCAGACAGTATGTACAATACAAACCTAAACTAAATTTTAAAAACTGATTTGTGTTTACACACAGACAGAAATTCCTGGAACAACATAGGAAAATTTGGTCCTGGTGTAGGATGTAAAAATAGGCAGACAAAATATAGTCACTGAAATAATGTGATACAGTTGGTGAAATAATGAACTTTAATAGATGGACTGAAGAACAGAAAGGATACAGCTGAACAAATTAATAAGCTAAAATACCAGATTTGGGGTACTCTGCCAAAAGACAGTAGAAAGAGATAAAATATATAAAAGAAAAAGCAAGAGATAAGATAGAGAAATGAGGGAAATCAACTGCCACACAATAGCTTACACAGGAAGAGAGAAAAACACAAATGAGAGTGAAGAAATATTTGCAGAAATAATGACTAAATTTCCCAGAATTAGAGAAAATATAACACCTAAAATTGAAAGGACTCAAAGAATGTCAAAATAATCCCACAGCTAGAACCATGAAAGTAAAACTTAGGAAATCAGAATTCTCTTCCCTTTCTGAAAAATTCACTCTTACAGCCACCAAGTGGGTATCCACATCACAGGGTACCTGCATGGGTGTTGGAATATAAGCTATGTGAGGAGGCCATTCGCAGGCGAGCCAGCTTGCACAGAATGTTGAAGGCCGAGTGTGGTGAGGAGGGCACCCATGAGGGCGGAGGACTGGCAGGGAAAGTAGGAGCCTGAGCACAGTGACAGCACCTCCATGTAGAAGGGTTCAAAGCAGCAATGGGAGATTTGCTATATAGAGAGGGAAGGATCAAATAAGATCTATTAAGGGCAGGCGCCTTAATTACACACCTGTAATCCCAGCACTGTGGGAGGCAGAAGCAGGAGGACCACTTGAGGCTAGGAGTTTGAGACCTGCCTGGGCAACACAGTGAGATCCTGTCTCTACAAAAAATTTAAAAATTAGCCAGATGTGGTGGCAGGTGCCTATAGTCCCAGCTACTCAGGAGGCTAAGGCAGGAGAATCGACTGAGGCCAGCAGTTCAAGGGTGCAGAGAGCTACGATCCCTCCACTGCACTTCAGCCTGAGTGACAGAACGAGATCCCATCTCTTAAAAAAAAAAATTCTTTTTTTAAAAAGATTTATTAAAGACAATGGGACCCAGAGTTCTCACTTGGCAGAGAAGGGAGATGTAAATATGGAAATAGAAAAAGTTAGAATGAACTCTGTGGATTGAGACTGGGCCAGGTGCAGTGGCTCACGCCTGTAATCCCAGCATTCTGGGAGGCTGAGGTGGGCGGATCATTTGGGGTCAGGAGTTTGAGACCAGCATGGGCAACATAGTGAAACCCATCTCCACCAAAAAATACAAAAATTAGCCCAGCATGGTGGGGTGTGCCTGCAGTCCCCAGCTACTTGGGAGGCTGAGGCAGGAGAATCACTTGAACCCAAGAGGCGGAGGTTGAGGTGAGCCGAGATCATGCCACTGTACTTCAGCCTTGGCAACAGAGCGAGACTCTGTTTCAAAAAAAATAAACTGTAAACTAATGGATTTCCAAAGACACAGACACACATGCATGGTGTGTGTGTCTACATAAGCACACACAGATGCATACTCCCTAGCTCTGTAATTCTATCTACTGAGAGCGCCTTAGAGCAGTGATCATCTTCCCTCCCCAGTAGTATGAACATTTCTAGCACCTAGCTCTTGGCCTCTAATACCATTCTCCAATAAAAGGAACCAGACATCGCTGGAGAATTGTAATTCGCTAATTACAGCACAGGGGTAGAAAAAGTACAGGATGAATCTGAAATATCTTGTGGTAGTAAGCAAGAAAGTGCTCAAGGAATGCTAAAGAATGTCAAAAAGATATATGATCAAGCTTGAAGGAGATCTCACTGGCTAAACAGGGTAATTTCAGCATGAATACCAATAGTAATAGCAATGGATTATAACCTACTGAACAAAATAAGAAATCATGAATCAATATAGATATAAATAAATGAGTGAATAAATGGAAAGTGTGGCAGTGAATGGGATAGTTTCAGAATACTTCCCCCATAAACTACACATTACTTCCAAGGGAAAAAGTAACTTCAGAGCAGTAAAACCCAGCAGACACTGCCTTGATCAAATGATCAAAGTGAACATCATTAGTAATCAGACAAATCAAAGTCCCATGCAATGAGAAGTATTGTTCCTGTCAAAGATCTGTAGCCTGAGTCTAATCATGAGGAAACAGACAAAACCAAGTTGGGGGACATTCTACAAAATAACCAACCTATAATCTTCAAAAATGTCAAGTACTTCCCTTCAAAGAAAAGGGAAAACTGAGGTATAATGCCTGATTCTCCCCTGGATCCTTCTGCTGTAAAGGATGTTATTGAGACAACTGGTAAGGCCTGAATGGGGTCTGAGGACTAGACAGGAGTACATTTCAATGTTAATAAGAAAAATGTTCAACTACCAATGATGAATTGGTGAACAAAATACAAACATAGTAAAATACAGTAACAAAATACAAACCTAATGCAGCAAAATGAGCACATTAAAACTACACTAATCACAGCAATTGAACATGCACTGAAACCAGCATAGTTGCTAGAGGCAGTGTAAATTAGTTCAAACCCATGAGTTTCCCTGAATGTATGAGGGGACATTAAATGGTCATTCTATTAGATCTATCAATTACACTTCAGAAAATTTATCCTGAGGTTAACTGTCATTACTGGTAAATTACTCATAACGCTAGAACTGGTGAAGAATCACTAGCATCTGACATTCTTCAAAATCTATCTTTCCAGTCTCACCTTCCACTAGCACACACATACCTATTCTCCCACCACAATGAAATACTTGAAAGCCTCTGAACAAATCCTGCTCTTACACAGCATCATGATTTACATGCTATTCCCCTGGCCTATTTTGTACACCTACCAAATTTATATTCATAGTTGAAGACAGCATTCAAATGACAACTTTTCAGTAAAACTTTCCTTGAAAATCTAAATCTCTCCCTGGCACCTACTTCTAATCAAGTCAGTAGGGGCTTCTTCAGTTACTTCACAAAGAGTTAAACAAATATAACAATTATTTGTTTTTTGAAAAGTCTATCTCACCATCTAGACACACATTGTCCAAAAGTGTAGTCATTAGCCATTTGTCACTATTTGGCACTTGAAACATGGCTACTCTGAATTGAGATGTGCTGTAAATGTGAGGTATAAGTGTAAAATATGCCAGGTTTAGAAGGCTTAGTATGGAAAAAAAAAAAAAAGGCATGGCAGATAGTGAAAGAAAACTGATAAAGACATACGGCAACATAAAGATGGCATTAATATGTAATCCTAGCAACAGCATTGTTTGCGGAGATAATTCTCAGCAGACATCTTCAGAGTGGCATATTTCTTCAAAGTAGTTCCAACTGTCTTGCAAACAGCCAGGTATTCTGAATATATAACTAAAAAGATCATCATATATATTTTTAAATCTTTCAGTATGCTAGTGATATGGTTTGGCCCACCCAAATTTCAACTTGAATTGTAAATCCCAGAATTCCCATGTGTTGTGGGAGGGAAGCAGGGGGAGGTAACTGAATCATGGGGCCATCTTTCCCATGTTATTCTCATGATAGTGAATAAGTATCATGAGATCTGATGGTTTTATCAGGGGTGTCCGCTTTTGCTTCCTCCTCATTTTCTCTTGCCACTGCCATGCAAGAAGCATCTTTCGCCTCCTATCATGATTCTGAGGCCTCCCCAGCCACGTGGACCTATAAGTCCAATTAAACCTCTTTTCCTTCCCAGTCTCAGGTATGTCTTTATGAGTAGCATGAAAATGGACTAATACAGCTAGGTTGCAAAAGACAAATAGTTTGTGTTTCATGACTTTCTCAGTATTCCTATTCAAGCATTTCATAAATATACCACTCTTTCTTGTAGCTGCTACTTATCACATTCTACTCTAATATTACAGAAACCTGTGCCTCATGTCATACCAGATTATAAAGTCCTTGGATGGGCACGGTGGCTCACGCCTGTAATCCCAGCACTTTGGGAGGCCAAGGTGGGCAGATCATGAGGTCAGGAGATTGAGACCATCCTGGCTAACATGATGAAACCCCGTCTCTACTAAAAACACAAAAAATTAGCTGGGCGTTGTGGCGGGCACCTGTAGTCCCAGCTACTCTGGAAGCTGAGGCAGGAAAATGGCATGAACTCAGGAGGCGGAGCTTGTAATGAGCAGAGATTGCGCGACTGCACTCCAGCCTGGGCGATACAGCGAGACTCCGTCTCACAAAAAAAAAAAAAAAAAAAAAAGGCCTTAAGGGCTAAACCCATGTTACATTTATTCTTGCTCTTCAACTAAACCTCCAACAGAACTTCAAATACCTCGAGTATTTATTTCAGTCTTATGAATTGAAATGGATTATGGTAATAGTTTTGGACAAAGTAATATAAAACCTAAACTTAAAAAAATATTGTTCAAGGCTGAGCCCGGTGGCTCACGCCTGTAATCCCAACAATTGGAAGGCTGAGGAGGGCAGATCACTTGAGTCCAGAAGTTAAGAGATCAGCCTGGACAACACAGTGAAACCCTGACTCTACAAAAAAATAAAAAAGCTAGCCAAGCATGGTAGGTAGCACATACCTGTGGTCCCAGCTACTCAGGAGACTGATGTGGGAGGACTGCTTGAGCACAGGGGTTTGAGGTAGCAGTGAGCTACAACAGTGTCACCGCACACCACTGGAGGCAACAGAGCAAGACCCAGCTCAAAATCAAAGAAATGAAACAAAGAAAAGAAAAGAAAAAAATATATATGGAATTCATCACCAGCAGAACAAAAGGAAAAGAAGAGTGTCCTTTAAGCAAAAGGAAAATAATCAAAAAAAGAAACTTAGAGATATAGGAAAAAAATATACAGCAAGGGTAAAGGAAATGTATGGGTAAATATAAGCAAATATTGACATTATAACACGAAGATATGCATGCGTTTTACAGAAGAATGGAAAAAAAGTTAGTCTATTAATTGAAAGGGGAATAAATGGAGTTAAAGTGTGCTGAGGTCCTTGCATTATTCTAAAAGTGACAAAAATAATAATTTATACTAAATTTTAAGTCAGGAAAGCATGCCTTAATCTCTAGATTTTTTTTTTTTTTTTTGGAGACAGAGTCTCACTATGTTGCCCAGGCTGGTGTGCAGTGGCCTGATCATGGCTCACTGCAACCTCCGCTTCCCAGGCTCAAGCCATCCTCCCATCTCAACCTCTTGAGTAGCTGTGTCTCCAGGTGCACCACCATGCTCGGCTAATTTTTTGTATTTTTTAGTAGAGACATGATCTCCCCATGTTGCCCAGTTGGTCTCAAACTCATGGACTCAAGTAATCCTCCTGCCTCAGCCTCCCAAAGTGCTAGATTTACAGGCATGGGCCACTGTGCCCAGCCTAGTCTCTATATTAAAATCTTAAAAAAAAAAAAGCAGGCTGGGCACAGTGGCTCATGCCCATAATCTCAGCACTTTGGGAGGCCAAGGTGGGCGGATCACGAGGTCAAAGGAGTTCGAGACCAGCCTGACCAACATGGTGAAACCCCATCTCTACTAAAAATACAAAAATTAGCCGGGTGTGGTGGCACATGCCTGTAATCCCAGCTACTCAGGAGGCTGAGGCAGGAGAATTGCTTGAATCTGGGAGGCGGGGGTTGCAGTGAGCCAAAATTGAAAAAAAACAAAGAAAGAAAGAAAAACCAAAACAAAGGCCAGGCACGGTGGCTCATGCCTGTAATCCCAGAACTTTGGGAGGCTGAGACAGGTGGGTCATGAGGTCAGGAGATCAAGACCAGCCTGGCCAACATGTTGAAACGCTGTCTCTACTAAAAATACAAAAATTAGCTGGGCATGGTGGCGCGTGCCTGTAATCCCAGCTACTCGGGAGGCTGAGGCAAGAGAATCACTTGAACCAGGGAGTAGGAGGTTGCAGTGAGTCCAGATCGCACCACTGCACTCCAGCCTGGTGTGAGAGTGAGACTCCGTCTCGGGGAAAAAAAAAAAAAAAAAAGTAAAACACTGTATAAGTACTAATGAAGTCAAACAATAGAATGGTTTTAATTATAACCCCCCACTCCCCAAAAAAACGGAAGATTGGGCCCGGAGCGGTAGCTCACGCCTGTAATCCCAGCACTTTGGGAGGCTGACGTGGGCGGATCACTTGAGATCAGGAGTTCGAGACCAGCCTGGCCAACATGGCAAAACCCCATCTCTATTAAAAATACAAAAATTAGAAAGGCATGGTGGCACACACCTGTAATCCCAGCCACTCAGGAGGTGAAGATTGCAGTGAGTCAAGATCGCACCACTGCACTCTAGCCTGGGTGACAGAATGAGAATCAATCTCAAAGGAGGAAAAAAAAAAAAGAGAATGAATATAGAAAAGACAGCACAAATGGAAGGCAAAGAATATAACAGTAAAATTAAAACACAATATATCAGTAGCTACAATATATTTTAATGAACTAAGTAATAAAATTTAATGATGAAGTCCATTAGATTGGATTTAAGAAAAAAAACTGATACATGAGTAAAAGATTGAAAAAGGTTGAAAGTCAAAGTATGGAAAATACATACCTTGAAACATCAACCAAAAGGGAAGAAGTGTAGCTATGCTATTATCAGGCAACACTGACTTTAAGTCCCCCCCACAAAAAAATCAATACAGATGAGAAGAATATTCCCTAGTGACAAAGTGTTCAATTCAATATATCCCTTTTATCTTTTTTTTTTTTTGAGACAGAGTTTCACTCTTATCACCCAGGCTGAAGTGCAATGGCGGGATCTCAGCTCACTACAACCTCCATCTCCCAGGTTCAAGTGATTCTCCTGCCTCAGCCTCCCAAGTAGCTGGGATTACAGGCATGCACCACCATGCCCAGCCAAGTTTTGTATTTTTAGTAGAGATGTGGTTTCACCATATTGGCCAGGCTGGTCTTGAACTCCAGACCTCAGGTGATCCCCCTGCCTTGGTCTCCCAAAGTGCTGGGATTACAGGCGTGAGCCACCGCGCCCAGCCAATTCAATATATTTCTAAAAATCATATGCACCTAATAACATAGCCTCAAAATATATAAACAAAAATGGATAAAACTAAACAAATCAGACAAATCCACAATCATAATGGGAAATTTTAGAACATATCCCTCAGTAACTAACAAAAGAATCATAAAAAAAGATTAACGATAGTAGAATTTTTAAAATCCCCATTAATAAAGTCGACCTAACTGAAATACAGAAAACCACACATCTACAAACTGCAGAATATGTCTTTTTTTATATACATACCCATGGAGCAATCATAAAGACCAATTCTAGATGGGTGCCGTGGTTCAAATAAATAAATTAATTAACACTAATTCTCATACTCCATCTCAAATAAATAAGTAAATTAAATACTAATTCTATGCTAGATATAAATCAAGTCCCTACTGTCACAAATAATTAAAATTACAGTATGCCTTCTGACCACACTGCAAGTAAGTGAGAAATCAATAGCCAAAATATTACTAAAAAAATTCTCAGCTGGGCACAGTGGCTCACACCTGTAATCTCAGCACTTTGGGAGGCTGAGGTGGGCAGATCACCTGGGGTCAGGAGTTCGAGACCAGACTGGCCAACATAGTGAAATCCCGTCTCTACTACAAATACAAAAACTAGCTGGGCATGGTGGTGGGTGCCTGTAATCCCAGCTACTCGGGAGGCTGAGGCAGGAAAATCACTTGAAACCAGGAGGCGGAGGTTGCAGTGAGCCAAGATCGTGCCACTGCACTCTAGCCTGGGTGACAGAGTGGAAGTCCATCTCAAAAAAAAAAAAAAAATTCCCATGTTTGGAAATTAAGAAATATCCATGTAAATAATTCACGGGTCAAAAAACATCATAATGAAAAGTAGAAAACATTCTGAACTGATTCACAATGAAAATTAAAGCTTATACATACAGATAATTCTATGCTTAGAGAGAAATGGCTGGCCTTTAAACAGATACATTTAAAAAGAGGTTAGGAAATGAACAGCCAATAAGAGCAAATTAAACCCAAAGAAAATAGAGGGCAATAAATTTACACAGATGAAATTAATTAAATAAGAAACACAACAAAGTCAACAAAATAAAGTTAGTTCTTTAAAAAGACTAATAAAACCCTGGCAAGAATGACTCACAGGGGAAAAAAAAACAACAACAGAGAATAACTAATATCAAGAATGAAAGGCCGGGCGCGGTGGCTCAAGCCTGTAATCCCAGCACTTTGGGAGGCCGAGGCGGGTGGATCACGAGGTCAGGAGATCGAGACCATCCTGGCTAACACGGTGAAACCCCGTCTCTACTAAAAGTACAAAAAATTAGCCGGGCGAGGTGGCGGGCGCCTGTAGTCCCAGCTACGCGGGAGGCTGAGGCAGGAGAATGGCGTGAACCTGGGGGGCAGAGCTTGCAGTGAGCCGAGATCACGCCACTGCACTCCAGCCTGGGTGAAAGAGCGAGACTCCGTCTCAAAAAAAAAAAAAAAAAAGAATGAAAAAAAGGAATATCACTGCTGAAAACAAAAAGATCACGAAAGGAATATTATAATAACTTAATGCCATCAACGTGAACATTTAAGTAAAATAGACAAACACTGAGAAAAACACTTATTGCTAAACCTGATACAGAAAGAAATTTTGAAGAGTTCTAGATCTACTAAAAAATTGACAGCCTAATTGAAAGCCTACCTACAATGAAAACTCCACACCCAGGTGGTTTCACTGGCAAATTTATAAAAAACATCTAAAGAAGACAAAAGAAAAAGAGGCAATCTTACATAAACTCTTACAGAATAGAGAAGAAGGAACATTCCTCAGCTCATTTTATGATGCCAACATAATTTTGATACCAAACCCTAACAGGGATATTATAAGAAAGCAAAATTACAGGCCATTCTCACTAATGAGTATAGATGCAAATATACTAAGCCAAATGTTAGCAAGTCCAATTCAGCAATATATAAAAAGGACATGACAAAATTGGACTTATTTTAGGAATGTAAAGTTGGTTTGATATTTGAAAATCAATTACTGTAATTTATCACACAAGTAGAATGAAGGACAAAAATCATACTACAATTGCTCAACAGATGCACAACTCACATTTGGTAAAATTTAACATTGGCTCACAATTAAGAAAAAAAAACCAACTCAGCAAACTAGGAACAGAAAGGCAGCTTCATTAATTTTATAAAGGATATGTATTTTAAAACTATAGGAAAAATCATACTTTTCAGTGAAATGCTGATATCTTTCCCCTTGAGATTGTGAATGACTGCTATCACCAGAACCTCTGATACTGTATTGAATAAAGAAAAAAAGAAAACAAAAAAGATGTAAGCTGTTATTATTTGTACATAACATGAACATTTCCATAGAAATTTCAAAAGAATCTATATGTAATTATCAGAATTAACCAGTGAGTTTAGCAAAGTTTCTGGATAAAAGGTCAACACATATAAAGGTTAAGTATATTTCTATATTCCCAAGAACAAAGAAAAAATTTTTACATCAATTTAGTGTAGCCTAAGTGTACAGTGATTATAAAATCTACAGAAGTGTATGGTCATGTCCTAGGGCCTTCACATTCACTCACCACTTGCTCACTGACTCACCCAGAGCAACTTCCAGTCCTGCAGGCTCCATTCATGGTAAGTGCCCTGATAGGTATACCATTTTTTATTTTATTTATTTATTTTTTATTTTTTATTTTTTTTTGAGACAGAGACTCGCTCTATCTCCCAGGCTGGAGTGCAGTGGCCCGATCTTGGCTCACTGCAAACTCCGCCTCCCGAGTTCACACCATTTTCCTGCCTCAGCCTCTGGAGTAGCTGGGACTATAGGCGCCCGCCACCACGCCCGGCTAATTTTTTGTATTTTTAGTAGAGACGGGGTTTCACCGTGTTAGCCAGGATGGTCTCAATCTCCTGACCTCGTGATCTGCCTGCCTCGGCCTCCCAAAGTGCTGGAATTACAGGCGCGAGCCACTGCACCCAGCCTATTTATTTTTTTTAAAGATGCAGCTGTGCTTGGAACCATTTTTTAATCTCTTACATTGTGTTTTTACTGCACCGTTTCTATGTTTAGATATGTTTGGATATACAAGTACTTAACATTGTATAATTGCTAACAGTATTCAGTACAGTACCATGCTGTACGGGTTTGCAGCCCAGGAGCAACGGGCTATACTATGAAGCCTAGGTATGTAGGAAGGCTATACCATCTAGTTTGTGTTAAGTACACTCTATGATATTTGCACAACAAAATTGCCTCATGACACATTTCTCAGAACATATCCCTGTTGTTAAGCAACACGACTGTATATATAAATTATATGGGGAGATTGGAAATCTATAAACAAGATCAATTCAACAGACACTTGTGGGAAGCACATGGGTAAACATATCACAAGAATAGAAGTAAAGACAAAGGAAAAAGAACATATATTTTAATGGGTTAAACTGTGTCCCCCTTAAAAGATATGTTGAAGTCCTAACTTCGGGTACCTGTGAACGGGACAGGACCTTCTTTGGAAAGAGGTGTTTTGCAGATGTAATTAAGGCCTAAGTTAAGATGACGTCATGCTGGAGTAGAGTGGGCCCTGAACACAATGTGACTGCTGTCCTTAAAGAGCAGAGGAGACACACAGACAGACACACAGGGAAGGGAGAGTGCCACGTGAAGACAGACAAGAGGGAAGGCAGCCACGTGAAGACGGAGGCAGAGATCAAAATCACACAGCTGCAAGCCAAGGAACGCCAAGGATTGCTGGCAACCATCAGAAGCCGGGAGAGAGGCCTGGAACAGATTTCCCTTCTGAGTCGCTAAGAAGGAACCAATTCTGCAACCACTTAATTTTGGATTCTGGCCTCCTGAACTATGAAAGCATAAATTTCTGTTGTTTTAAGCCACCTAGCTTGTCATTTCTCATTTTGGTCTTAATTTACATTTCTCTGACAACTAATGAAGTTCAATACCCTTTCATTTGTTACAGCAGGCCTGGGAAACTAATACATAGATACATAATACATCGATAGAGTCCTCACACAGATTACAAAATGGGCAAACAAGCAAAACAACAACGAGCAGGGACAACTGCTCAAAGACGTGTTTTGCTGAGTAAAGAAAATTTGGCAAATTATTGAACTGCCTTGTTGATAATTACTTTTTATAGGAAGTTTGTGACAAAGCAACAAGAAAAACTGCCTCTCTGGATTGAATTCTGAGTAAGTAGTTGGTAATATGAAAGTCTGAAAGAAATCTTGAGAGAAAACAATGTTAAGTCTGCATTACATTATACCAGTATGCATAAAGTGGAGTCATAATGGCAGTGAAAAGGGCCCTGATACAGCACAAAAGCCCGAGTATTTCTGTTGCTAACAATTACTAGTTGTGTGATTTTAACCAAAAATAACTTTAGTTAACACTTTGATTGCAAGTTTTTAATCCAGCAAAACAAGAAATTTACAAGACAGGCATGGTGGCTCACACCTGTAATCCCAGCACTTTGGGAGGCCAAGGCAGGAGGATCGCTTGAGGCTAGATGTTCAAGACCAACCTGGGCAACAAAGCAAGACCCCATCTCACAAACATTTAAAAATTAGCCAGGCATGATGGCATGCACCTGTAGTCCCAGCTACTCGGGAAGCTGAGGCAGGAGGATCCCTTCAGCCCAGGAGTTTGAGGTTACAGTGAGCTGATTGAGCCACCACACTCCAACCTGAGTGACGGAGTCAGATCCTGTCTGAACAACAATAACAACAACAACAAAAAAACACAAAATAAAACAAAAAACAAAGAGGCTGAGCATGGTGGCTTATGCCTCTAATCCCAGAACTTTGGGAACCCAAGACAGACAGACTGCTTGAAGCCAGGAGTTCAAGACCAGCCTGAATAACATGGCAAAACCCCATCTCGATTATTCTGTAACATTTTTTTATAAAAAAATTAAAAATAAATTTACACTTGGCTTGCTTACCTCAGATACCTGTTGTGAAGATAAAAATAAGATTTCAGCTGTAAAATCAGTTTGAAAACACTACATAATATATAATATCACCATCACTATTATTCTGCATTTAGTGATGTTTCAAAAACATAAGGAACAACTCTGCGATCAGACTGAAAAGGTAAACAGGCAGAGAAAAGAAAGGAAGTACATAGGAAAGAAAATAAAAATATAACAAAAAATTTGACCAGGCGCGGGGCTCACGCCTATAATCCCAGCACTTTGGGAGTCCAAGGCGGTTGGAAAACTTGTGGTCAGGAGTTCAAGACCAACCTGGTCAACATGGTGAAACTGCTGTCTCTACTAAAAATACAAAAAATTAGCCAGGCGTGGTAGCACGCGCCTGTAACCCCAGCTACTCGGGAGGCTGAGGCAGGAGAATCACTTTAACCCAAGAGGCAGAGGTTGCAGTGAGCCAAGATCATGCCACTGCACTCCAGCCTGGGAGACAGAGCAAGACTCCATCTCAAGAAAAAAAAAAAATTAAAAAACAAAAAGATTTATTCTGACAAAGAAAGGAGAGCATTTATGGAAATCACATGCTAAGAAAGGGATCATTTTGTTATGAACTCAGATTTTTTTTTTTTTTTTGAGACGAAGTCTTGCTCTGTCACCCAGGCTGGAGTCCAGTGGCGTGATCTTGGCTCACTGCAAGTTCCACCTCCCAGGTTCACGCCATTCTCCTGCCTCAGCCTCCCGAGTAGCTGGGACTACAGGCACACGCCACCACGCCTGGCTAATTTTTTTGTATTTTTAGTAGAGACGGGGTTTCACCATGTCAGGCAGGATGGTCTCGATCTCCTGACCTTGTGATCTGCCCGCCTCAGCCTCCCGAAGTGCTGGGATTACAGGCGTCAGCCACTGCACCCGGCCTTTTTTTTTTTTTTTTTGAGACGGAGTCTCGCTCTTGTCACCAAGGCTGGAGTGCAGTTGTGTGATCTCAGCTCACTGCAACCTCCGCCTCCCAGGTTCAAGCAATTCTCCTGCCTTAGCCTCCTGAGTAGCTGGGATTACAGGCGCCGGCCACCACACCCGGCTGATTTTTGTACTTTTAGTAGAGATGTGGTTTCGCCATGTTGGCCAGGCTAGTCTCGAACTCCTGACCTCAGGTGATCTGCCCACCTCGGTCTCCCAAAGTGCTGCGGTTACAGGCGTGAGCCACTGTGCCCGGCCATGAGCTCATATTTTTAAAAAACATAAAAAGAGATGGAATGGCTGTATAATTAAGCATGAGCATAAAATACTATCACATATCCCAGCTGTAAAAATAGAATATTAATAATACCTAGCTCTTAAAGTTGTTGGACAATAAAATGAACTAACAGATATGAAACTGTGCTATAAATTACACTATACCATGAAATTGTTAGTTTCAAAACTGTTGCAAATATACTCCGAAACAGCACAAATTGAAAAATACCAAGTACAGAAAGTGTTGAATATGTGTGTATATGTGAGGGGTGATGATGATGGTTTTGCCATATTCAGTATAAACAGAATAGCTACCACTTGGTACAGATGGCATTCCTATAATGGGAACAAATGACAGAGCTCTAAAAGCTGGTCCTTACCACATTGTGAAGCATCTTCATGTATCAAGGATAGCATAAAATTATCATGAATTATACACAAATTATTTTCTAAAAACAATCTTTTTTTTTTTTTTTTTGGAGACATAGTCTCGCCCTGTTGCCCAGGCTTGAGTGCAGCGGTGCAATCTCAGCTCACAGCAAGCTCCACCTCCGGGATTCAAGCAGTTCTCCTGCCTCAGCCTCCGAGTAGCTGGGATTACAGGCACCTGCCACCAAACCCAACTAGTTTTTGTATTTTTAGTAGAGACAGGGTTTCACCATGTTGGCCAGGCTGGTCTAACACTCCTGACCTCAAGTGATCCACCTACCTCGACCTCCCAAAGTGCTGGGATTACAAGAATGAGCCACCACACCAGGCCAAAACAATCTTTTTGTCTTATTCCAACATGTTACTGAAGTTAAATTACAAGGCCAGGCATGGTGGCTCACGCCTGTAATCTCATGCCTGTAATCCCAAGGTACGAAGATCACTTGAGGCCAAGAGTTCAAGACTAGCTTGGGCAATATCTGATATGGTTTGGCTGTGTCCCTACCCAAATCACATCTTGAATTGTAGCTCCCATAATTCCCATGTGTTGTGGGAGGGACCTGGTGGGGAGATAATTGAATCATGGGGGCGGTTTCCCCTATACTGTTCTCATGGTAGTGAACAAGTCTCACAAGATCCGATGGTTTTATAAGAGGAAACCCCTTTCGCTTGGTTCTCATTTTCTCTCTTGTCTGCCGCCACATAAGATGTGCTTTTCACCTTCCACCATGATTGGGAGGCCTCCTAGCTACATGGAGGTGTGAGTCCATTAAACTTCTTTTCCTTTATGTCACCCAGTCTCAGGTGTGTCTTTATTAGCCGTGTGAAAACGGACTAACACACTATCACAAGACTCTATCTCTATAATTTTTTTTTTTTTTAATTAGTCTGGTATGGTGTTGTGTGCCTATAGTCCTAGCTATTAGGAGGCTGAGGTGGAAGGATCGCTTGAGCCCAGGAGTTCTAGGCCCCAGTGAACATGACTATACCACTGCACTACAGCCTGGGTGACAGAATGAGACTCTAATTCAAAGAAAAAAAGTTACATGCTATAATAATAATGAAAAGAGAAATGCATAGGTACCAAACTTCTTGTTGATCAATGTATAAAGAAACTGAATAATACCATGAGGGCAGAGAGTTTAAGAAAAGGAAGCCAAAGGAGTTTTGGCATGGAGCAGCAGTGATACACAGCCAGAAGGCCATTTGTAAAATATTGCCCACAAGACTATAAAAACATCGTTTTGCCTGTCAAATATAGAAAACGAGAGATGTTTATCTAACACACACAACTACACAAATTCCAGTACTCATTCAACTGAGACACAGCACAACCTAGAAGAAAGCACTGCAGTGAAAGCGAAAAAAAGGCAGGAAAAAAAGAGAACACACAATTGCTTCATACACAGAGCAAAAGGAGTGTTGGTTAATCAGAGTAAATGTTGGCTCCGCTTGCTGTATTCTGCATTTTCTCTAGTGCACACTGGTATAATTAGTCGATACTTATTGAGGAAACTAAGTTCTGATTAGCATGAGGTGTTCAGGGCAAAAGAATATATTACTTTCACTGCTTAAGGCATACAGATCTGCATGCATTTGTTTCAAGGCCAGTGCAGAACGGAAAACTAAAGAGGGCAAGGGACAGGGGATAGTAGAGATTCTTTATTTATTTATTTATTTATTTATTTTTTGAGACAAAGTCTTGCTCTGTCACCAGGCTGCAGTGCAGTGGCGCAATCTCAGCTCACTGCAACCTCTGCCTCCTGGGTTCAAGCGATTCTCCTGCCTCAGCCTCCCGAGTAGCTGGGACTACAGGCAGGCACCACCATGCCCAGCTAACTTTTGTATTTTTAGTAGAGGTGGGGTTTCTATGTTGAATCCATGTTGGCCAGGATGGTCTCGATCTCCTGACCTCGTGATCCACCCGCCTTGGCCTCCCAAAGTGCTGGGATTACAGGTGTGAGATACTAAGATTCTTATTACTGAGAAAAGATATAGTTACATTAAAAATTTCTTCTCCAATGTACAAAAATAACAATGAAGCAAACAGTATTTAATAACTGAGTATAAATGAAATAAAACAGAAAAAATTGAAAAATGCAGAAAATACCTTTTAAAAATTTATTCCTATGACTTATTTTTTTATTGTGGTAAAATATACATATTTACCATCTTAACCATTTCTAAGTGTACAGTTCAGTGGTATTGAATACATCCATAGTGTTATATAGCCATCACCACCATCCATCTCCATTTTCATCTTGTAAAACTGAAATTCTATACCCATTACATAATAACTCCCCATTTTCCCCTCCTCCTAGCCCCTGGCAGCCACCAATCTACTTTCTGTCGATAGGTTTGACCACTCTAAGAATATCATGTAAGTGGAATCATACAGTATTTGTCTTTTTGTGTCTAGCTTATTTCACTTGGCATTATGTCCTCATGATCTATCCATGGTGCATGGTGTAGCATATATCAGTATTTCCTTCCTTTTTAAGGCTGAATCATACGCCCTTGTTTTTATATACCATATTTTGCTTCTCCATTCATCCATTGATGGACACATAGGTTGCTGCCATGTTATAACTACTATGAATAATGCTGCTATGAACATGGGTATACAAATATCTCATAAAGAACCTGCTCTCAATTATTTTGGATATAAACCTAGAAGTAGAATTGCTGGATCATATGAGGATTCTATTTTTAATTTTTTGAGGAACTGCCATATTGTTTTCCACAGTGGCTGTATCATTTCATAGTCCCACCAACAATGCACAAGAGCTCCAACTTCTCCATGTTTCTCAACACTTGTTATTTTCTATTTATTACTATCATACCTTCTTGATAGCAGCCATATGAATTAGTGTAGTTTTTATTTGCATTTCTCTAATGACAAGTGATGTTGAGCATCTTTTCACCTGCTTATTGGCCATTTGTATATCTTCTTTGGAGCAATGTCTATCCTATGACTCTGTTTATGCAGCAAAAAGACACTTATACAAGGGCACTTTCAAAATAAATGTAATGTAAAGATAAAAAAGAAACAAAAATAAAAATAAAATAAATGTGTAAATAAAATGAAGAGTACAGGATTTAATCACTCTGAAAGGTTTTTTTCCCTGTATGGTTAGTCAAATACCCTCACATTTCACTCACAGACTGCAGGCTTCTATTCTTCCCATTCTTCCAGATGCTCTCAATTTCCTTAAGCACTCTTGTTCTCCTTTTTTTTTTTTTAAGAGAGAGTTGCCAGGCGTGGTGGCTCATGCCTTCATGCCTGTAATCCCAGCACTTTGGGAGGCCAAGGTGGGCAGATCATGAGGTCAAGAGATCGAGACCGTCCTGGCTAACACGGTGAAACCCGGTCCCTACTAAAAATACAAAAAATTAGCTGAGTGTGGTGGCACGCGCCTGTAGTCCCAGCTACTCAGGAGGCTGAGGCAGGAAAATTGCTTGAACCCAACAAGCAGAGGTTGCAGCGAGCCAAGATTGCGCCACCGCACTCCAGCCTGGGTGACAGAGCGAGACTCCATACCAAAAAAAAAAAAAAGATAAAAGTCTCGCTCTATCACTCAGGTTGGAGTGCAGCAGCACAATCTTGGCTCACTACAACCCCCACCTCCCAGGTTCAAGGGATTCTCCTGCCTCAGCCTCCTGAGTAGCTGGGATTACAGGCGTGCACCACCATGCCCGGCTAATTATTGTATTTTTAGTAGAGATGGGGGTTTCACCATGTTGGCCAAGTTGGTCTTAAACTCCTGACCTCAAGTGATCTGCCCACCTCAGCCTCCCAAAGTGTTGGGATTACAGGCATGAGCCTGGCCTCATTCTGCCTTATTTTCAGAATAGTTACTACTTCTCTCAGTGGCAAAGAACAGATAGAATCTCCTAAGGATATCCAGGCTTGCAGTTATGCTGGTTCCCAAATCCAAACTTGATCTAATTTAAATACAAATCCAATAAAATCTAAACCCTTATATTATTAATATGAAAAACTGGCCAGAGACGGTGGCTCATGCCTGTAATCCCAACACTCTGGGAGGCCGAGGTGGGCGGATCACCCGAAGTCAGGAGTTTGAGACCAGCCTGACCAACATGGTGAAACCCCGTTTCTACTAAAAATACAAAATTAGCCAGGCATGGTGGCGCATGCCTGTAATCCCAGCCACTCGGGCGGCTGAGGCAAGAGAATTGCTTGAACCCAGGAGGCGGAGGTTGCAGAATCACACCACTGCACTTCAGTCTGGGCAACAAGAGTGAAACTCCATCTCAAAAAAAATAAAAGATGAAAAACTAAGGTCCAGTTAGTTGGTTATCTAAAAACAATACATACAAACAAGATGCATGGAATGACTATTTATGAAGCTAATGGGGCAGGAAATACAAAAATATACAAAATGAAAGAAAGCATCCAAAATATGAATCTGGAGACAGATGTAAGGAAGCATGACTCAAAGCCGCCTACTCCTAACAATTCATTCAAACTGTCTCCAGTAGAGAACTCACAGAGGCAGAAAATACAATGTAGTTTCATTTAAATCACCATTTATTTATTTATAACACCAAAACTCAAGAGGAAACAACATATGTAGGCAAAAGCCTCAATCACCAATCAACAAGCTATTAGGTCTATATTTCTATTTAGTCTGTAAAGAAGTGCAGGCCACATAGATGTTTCATTCTTTTTTTTTTTTTTTGAGACGGCTTCTCACTTACTCTGTGAGTGGCATGATCTCCCGGCTCACTGCAACCTCTGCTCCCAGGTTCAAGCAATTCTCCTGCCTCAGGCTCCCATGTAGCTAGGATTACTGGCATGCACCACCACGCCCAGCTAATTTTTTTTTTTTTTTTTTTTGAGTTGCAGTTTCGCTCCTGTTGCCCAGGCTGGAGTGCAGTGGCATGATCTCCGCTCACAACAACCTCCGCCTCCAGGTTCAAGTGATTCTCCTGCCTTAGCCTCCCAAGTAGCTGGGATTACAGGCATGTGCCACCATGCCCGACTAATTTTGTATTTTTAGTAGAGACAGAGTTTCACCATGTTGACCAGGCTGGTCTTGAACTCCTGACCTCAAGTTTTCCAACCGCCTTGGCCTCCCAAAGTGCTGGGATTATAGGCATGAGCCACCATGCCTGGCCTTGTTGTATTTTTAGTAGAGATGAGGTTTCACCATGTTGGCCAGCCTGGTCTCGAACTCCTGACCTCAAGCGATCCACTCTCATCGGCCTCCCAAAGTGCTGGGATTACAGGTGTGAGCCACCACACCCGGCCAACAGACATTTCCTTGTTGATCGATCATATACAAAGATGCGAGCAACAGTGGCCAAAAGTCTGTGTATGTAGTACAAATACAAACAAAATGAAAATCATTACGGGACACTCGAGCAACATCTCAGCATACTCTGACAGAAGGCTGTTAGTCATCAAATGTTGGGTTAATCTGTACTAAGCAGAACAACAACAATAAAAATAACCCACTGAAAGATACTTATGGGCCAGGCGTGGTGGCCCATACCTGTTATCCCAGCACTTTGGGAGGCTGAGGCAGGCAGATCACTTAAGGTCAGGAGTTTCAGACCAGCTTGGCCAACATGGTGAGACCCCATCGCTATTAAAAATACAATAATTAGCTGGGCGTGGTGGCACCCGCCTGTAATCCCAGCTACTCAGGAGACTGAGATAGGAGAATTGCTTGAACCCAGGGGGTGGAGGTTGTAGTGAGCCAAGATTGCACCACTGTACTCCAGCCTAGGCCACACAGTGAGTGAGAAGTCATCTCAAAAAAAAAAAAAAAAAAAACTGTCCTTGTGGCCTGCACTTCCAAAAAAAAAAAAAAGAAAGAAAGAAAAAAGGAAACATGGATGGCTGGGCGGTGGCTCACCTCTGTAATCCCAGCACTTTGGGAGGTCGAGGCAGGCAAATTGTTTTGAGTTCAAGAGTTTGAGACCAGTCTGGCCAACATGGCGAAACACCATTTTTCTTTTCTTTTCTTTTTTTGAGACAGAGTCTCACTCTGTCACCCAGGCTGGAGTGCAGTGGCATGATCTCAGCTCACTGCAACTCTCTGCCTCCCGGTTTCTAGCGATTCTCCTGCCTCAGCCTCCCTAGTAGCTGGGACTACAGGCAAATGCCATCACACCTGGCTAATGCAAATTTTTAGTAGAGATGGGGTTTCATTCTCCATGTTGGCCAGGTGGTCTCAAACTCCTGACCTCAGGTGATCCACCTGCCTTGGCCTCCCAAAGTGCTGGGATTACAGGCGTGAGCCACCGTGCCCAGCAGAAACTCCATTTTTCTACAAAAAATTGAAAAAATTAGCCAGGCATGATGGTGTGTGCCTGTAGTCTCACCTACTCGGGAAGGTGAGGTGGGAGCGCCACTGCACTCCAGCTTGGGTGACAGAGCCAGTCCCTACTCATATGGTCATACGATCTATTCCGTGACAATTCTGCTTTCCTACATTTCATGTTTTGTCTACAATAATTGGATGCATGACAGGTAAGAAAAGAATAAACTTTTCCTCAAAAGAGAAAGAAAAGTTACTTTTTCTTTAAGCAGTAACTGATTGGTTATATTTGTTTCTCCTTGTAATACTCTGTTGTATGGATATGCCAAATTTTGTTTCTCATCAGTTGATGAACAGACTTTCACTTTTTGGCTACTATGAATAATACTGCTACAAATATTTGCCTACAAGATTTTGTATAGACATGTTTTCATTTCTTCTGGGGGTATACCTCCTAGTAGAATTGCAGGGTCATCTGACAACTCTATGTTAACCTTGTTAGGAGCTACCAGACTGTTTTCCAAAGTGAATGTACCATTTCACACATGCAGCAATGTATGAAGTATTGTACTTCTCCACATCCTCAACAACGCTTGTTATTATCTGTCTAGAGAGATTTGGATTTCCCTGATGGCTTTTCATGTGTTTACTGGGGCTTTGTATATTTCCTTCGAAGAAATGTCTACTCAGATACTTGACATTTATTTATTTATTTATTTATTTATTTATTTATTTATTTAATTTATTTATTTACTTATGAGATGGAGCCTTGCTGTGTCACCCAGGCTGGAGTCCAGTGGTGCAATCTTGGCTCACTACAACCTCTGCCTCCTAAGTTCAAGCTATTCTTGTGCCTCGGCCTCCCAAGTAGCTGGGATTATAGGCACCTGCCAACACGCCTGGCTAATTTTTGTATTTTTAGTACAGACAGTGTTTCACTATGTTGGCCAGGTTGGACTCGAACTCCTGACCTCAAGTGATCCACCCCCCTCTGCCTCCCAAAGTGCTGGGATTACAGGCGTAAGCTACCGCACCCAGCCTTTGGTGTATTTTTTTAATGGGTTTTCTTTTTATTATTTCATTTTAAGAGTTCATTACACATTCTAGATAAAAAACACCTTGCCAGATAAATGATTGGCAAATACATTATTCCTTTTTGTGAGTTGTCTTCACTTTTTTGGATTGCTTATATTTCTATTTTTCTTTTCTCATAGTTAACTTTTATTTTTGTCAAAATAATATATAAACAATAAAAAAGTCAACATTAGGCTGGACTTGTTGGCTCACATCTGTAATCCCAGCACTTTGGAAGGCCGAGGTGGGCAGATTACCTAAGGTCAAGAGTTCAAGACCAGCCTGGCAAATATGGTGAAACCACATCTCTACCAAAAATACAAAAAATTAGCCAGGCATGGTGGCACATGCCTATAATCCCAGCTACTCGGGAGGCTGAGGCAGGAGAATCGCTTGAACCCAGGAGGTGGAGGTTGCAGTGAGCTGAGATCACGCCACTGCACTCCAGCTTGAGCGATAAGAGTGAAACTCTGTCTCAAAAAAAGTCAACATTACCCACAAACACTTAAAGACAGTAGTCTGCTGGTTCACCCTTCCCCCCACCACCCCCATACTGCCAGCATCAACAGCTTCCCACTGTTAGGCCGGCCACAGTGGCTCACACTTACAATCCCAGCGCTTTGAGAGGCCAAGGCAGGACAGTCACTTGAGCCTGGGAGTTTGAGACCAGCCTGGGAAACATAGTGAGACTCCTATAAAAAATCTAAAAATTAGGTGGACGTGGTGGTGCACACCTGTAGCCCCAGCTACTTGGGAATCTGAGGCAAGAGGATCACTTGAGCCCAAGAGTTCAAGTGAGCCATAAATGCACCACTGTACTCCAGCCTGGGGGACAGAGCAAGACCCTGTCTCTAAAATGTAAGAAAAACCAAAAATCAAAAAACTTTCAATTCTTCTGTTTTACCTGGTAGTTTCCGCTATTTTCGTATATAATAAGCTTTTCTTGCAATTGCTTGATTCATCTATTTTGATAATAGTTTCCTCTATTTTCCTATATAATAAGCTTTTCTTGCAATTGCTTGATTCATCTATTTTTGATATTCATCTATTTCGATAAGAGTTTCCTCTATTTTCCTATATAAGCTTTTCTTGCAATTACTTGATTCATCTATTTTTGATATTCATCTATTTTGATAATAATTTCCTCTATTTTCCTATATAATAAGCTTTCCTTGCAATTGCTTGATTCATCTATTTTTGATATTACAGATTTTCTGTAAATGGCAAATAAGGATTTTGTTCTCTTATAGCTCCCAGAGTGCCTCCCCCCATCATTAGTTATATTATTGTTAATTGTATCATTATTTGGGGTTATGTAAGCTAATAATTATATATCTTTGGTTAAATCAATCATTAATGCTTAAATTGTGAGCCTTATTGCTTCATTATACGGTACATAATAGGATATTAAAAGGGAGAGAAGATCAGCATATAATTGAAAAGGCTCCTCAGACATCTATAACTGGAAGTCAGTTGTACTTCTTTTAAATCCTGTTCCTTGCTCCTTAGTAAATAATTTTTCACACTTGCTAGTTAAATGCTATACTGTTTAATCAAATTTCATAGAGAAAGCATCTTCATATAAAAATGCCTGGGTTTTTTTTAACCTATCTTAATTAACAACTCATTAGTTCAAGAATTCCCAGTCTTTGAGTCTGTAAATGATACTACTATCCTGTTTGACACAATGACAGTTATAGAAATTACAAGATGGTGCTTAAGAAATCCCTGTTAGCATCCAAATTCATATGCACTGGCAAACATGTTGGTGACTTAAAAAAAAAAAAAACTAGTATTTCACGGAACATGAGGAGAAGGATGTAAGAAATAAAGAAAGTTATTGACCCTCAGTTTTCATTCAGCATTCGATTACGAAAGCAGGAATTAGACCCCAAAGTCTGTAAAGGGAATATGTGCACAACACTTAACAAAGCACATGAATTATTCCTTGAATTACAGCAATAAACAAGATGCCATGTGAATTCTAAAAGGTACCTTGATTGTCTACATACTACCAAAAGCAGTTTAAAATCTGGGATTGCTTAACTAGAGGGAAGTTATCTAAAAAAAAGAAATCGCCCTCCAGTTCGTTGGATCCTTAGTCACCTGTAGCTGGAAGGAGGAAGAAAAAGGCAGGGGGCAGGGTACAGGAGAAATCAAGCTCCCACGCTCCAGAAACTATGCCAGGCATTTTATGTACTTATCATCTGCACACTCCTAAAAGGTAGGCACTGTCACCAGAATTTAGAGATGAAAAAAACAGGCTTAAGTATTTCTCCAGAATTACACAGTTAGAAAAGAACCCCCAAAGTCACACTCTTCTTCCCAAAAGACCCTCATAGTATGCATCCTTAGATAAAAACACAAATATTGTGAAATAGGGTTGTCTGATCCTGAGTTATCCCAGTATTTCAAATCCCATAGATCCTACCTCTCCTTTTCCTTAAAACATAAGTAAAAGTATTTTCAGGTTTTCCCCTACCCAGTGATTAAAAATCACTCTTTGAAAAAAATATTATGAGACCCAAAAGAATCACTAAAACAATTTTCAGAAATTGATTTTGGTTATCAGATCTACCTCTCAAGGAGTGGCTCGAATTACTAGCTATTTTACTTTGGGCATGTTATTTAACTTTTCTCAGCTTTGGGATTTCTTCAACTCCAAAACAGAGATTATATTATTTACCCCTTATAAAGGTATTATGAAGATTCTGTTAGACAATATTCATAACATTATGTCACAGAAAGTGCCCATAAACAGTCAATACAAGGTAGTAAATACTAAAGCTGATAATTTATACCATCAATCACAATCCACTGTGATATGTTTTGACTGCGTCCCCAACCAAATCTCATCTTGAATTCCCACGTGTTGTGGGAGGGATCCAGTGGGAGTAAATGAATCACGGAGGCAAGTCTTTCTCATGCTGTTCTCCTGATAGTGAATAAGTCTCATGAGACCCAATGGTTTTAAAAAGGGGAGTTCCCCTGTACAAGTTATCTCTTTGACTGCTGCCATCCATGTAAGATGTGACTTGCTCCTCCTTGCCTTCTGTCATGATTGTGAGGCCTCCCCAGCCACATGGAACTGTAAGTCCAATTAAACCTTTCTTTTTTAATTGTCAAGTCTCAGGTATGTCTTTGTGAGCAGCATGAAAATGGACTAATACAGTAAATTGGTACCAGTGGAGTGGGGCTTGCTGAAATGTAGAAGTGACTTTGGAACTGGATAACAGGCAGAGGTTGGAACAGTTTGGAGGGCTCAGAAGAAGACAGGAAAATGTGGGAAAGTTTGGAACTCCATAGAGACTTGTTGAATGGCTTTGCCCAAAATGCTGATAGTGATATGGACAATAAAATCCAGGCTGAGGTGGTCTCAGATGGAGATAAGGAACTTGTTAGGAAGTGGAGCAAAGGCAACTCTTGTCATGTCTTAGCAAAGAGACTGGTGGCATTTTGCCCCTACCCTGGAGATCGGTGGAACTTTGAACTTGAGAGAGATGATTTAGGGTATCTGGTGGAAGAAATTTCTAAGCAGCAAAGCATTCAAGAGGTGACTTGGGTGCTATTAAAGGCACTCAGTTTTGTTTTGTTTTGTTTGGAGATGTAGTCTTGCTCTGTTGCCCAGGCTGGAGTGCAATGGCACCATCTCAGCTCACTGCAACCTCTGCCTCCCGAGTTCAAGCAATTTTTGTGCCTCAGCCTACTGAGTAGCTGGGACCACAAGCGCATGTTGCCACGCCCAGCTAATTTTTTATATTTTTTAGTAGAGAGGGAGGTTCACCATGTTGCCCAGGCTGATCTTAAACTCCTGAGCTCAGGCAATCTGCCTGCCTCAGCTTCCCAAGGTGCTAGGATTACAGACATGAGCCACCATGCCCAGTCCTAGTCACTCAGTTTTATAAGGGAAGAAGAGCATAAAAGTTCAGAAACTTTGCAGACTGACAATGTGACAGAGAGGAGAAACCCATTTTCTGGGGAGACATTCAAGCTGGCTGCAGAAATTTGCATAAGTAACGAGGAGCCCAAAGTTAATCCCCAAGACTATGGAAAAAATGTCCAGGGAATGTCAGAGATCTTCATGGCAGCCCCTCCCATCACAGGCCTGGAGGTGTAGGAGAATATGGTTTTGCGGGCCAGGCCCAGGGTCGCCGTGCCATGTGTGGTCTACAGACTTGGTGCCCTGCATCCCAGCCACCCCAGCCATGACTAAAAGGGGCCAAGGTACAGCTTGGGCTGTTGCTTCGGAGGGTACAAGCCCCAAGCCTTGGGAGCTTCCACATGGTGTTGAGACTGCGGGTGCACAGAAGTCAAGACCTGAAGTTTGGGAACCTCTGCCTAGATTTCAGAAGATGTATGGAAACACCTGGATGCCCAGGCAGAAGTTTGCTGCAGGGGCGGGGCCCTCATGGAGAACCTCTGCTAAGGTAGTTCAGAAAGGAAATGTGGGCCTGGAACCCCCACACAGAGTCCCTACTGAGGCGCTGCCTAGTGGAGCTATGAGAAGAGGGCCACAGTCTTCCAGACCCCAGAATGGCAGATACACTGACAGCTTGCACCATGTGCCTGGAAAGTCTGTAGAAACTCAACGCCAGCCCGTGAAAGCAGCCGGGAGGGACGCTATACCCTGCAAAGCCACAGGGGCGGAGCTGCACAAGACCATAGGAGCCCACCTCTTGCATCAGCGTGACCTGAATGTGAGACATGGAGTCAAAGGAGTTCATTTTGGAGCTTTCAGATTTGACTGCCCTGCAGGATTTCAGACTTGCATGGGGCTTGTAGCCCCTTTGTTTTGGCCAATTTCTCCCATTTTGAATGGCTGCATTTATCCAATGCTTGTACCCCCAGTGTACCTAAGAAGTCACTAACTTGTTTTTGATTTTACAGGCTCATAGGCAGAAGGGACTTGCCTTGTCTTGAATGAAAGGACTTTGGAGTTAATGCTGAAATGAGTTAAGACTTTGGGGGACTGTTGGGAAGGCATGATTGGTTTTGAAATGTGAGGACATTAGATTTGGGAGGGGCCAGGGGCAGAATAAGGTTTGGCTGTGTCCCCACCCAAATCTCATCTTGAATTCCCATGTGTTGTGGGAGGGACCCAGAGGTAACTGAATGAATGGGGGCAAGTCTTTCCTGTCCTGTTCTCATGACAGACAATAAGTCTCATGAGATCTGATGGTTTTAAAAAGAGGAGTTCCCTTGCACAAGCTCACTCTTTGCCTGCTGCTATCCATGTAAGACATGACTTGCAGGCCAGGCATGGTGGCTCATGCCTGTAATCCCAGCACTTTAGGAGGCTGGGGCAGGTGGATCACCTGAGGTCAGGAGTTCATGACCAGCCTGGTCAACATGGTGAAACCTCATCTCTACTAAAAATACAAAAACTAGCTGGGTGTGGTGGTGCGTGCCTGTAATCCCAGCTACTCCAGAGGCTGAGGCAAGAGAATTGCTTGAACCCAGGAGGCGGAGGTTGCAGTGAGCTGACATCACACCAATGCACTCCAGCCTATGTGACACAGCGAGATTCCATCTCAAAAAAAAAAAAAGACGTGACTTGCTCCTCCTTGCCTTCTGCCATGATTTTGAGGCTTCCTCAGCCACATGGAACTGTAAGTCCAATTAAACCTCTTTCTTTTGTAAATTGCCCGGTCTCAGGTAGCCTTCATCAGCTATATGAAAACGGAGTAATCACACTGTTAGTTCAATCATTCAACAAATATTGACAGCCTTCTATGTGCCAGGTGTTTTTCCAGGTGCTAGAAGATGGTAGTGAAAAAAACAGTGAAAAAAATATCTGCTTTCACAGAGTGTACTTTCTACACTCTGTGAAAGACAAAAATAAAATGAGGATAAATATAATATTCCAAGTGGTAAGAAGTACTATGAAAAAAGTACAGCAGGAAGGGAGAATGACGGAGGGTGATACTTTCACTGGAGTAGGCGAGGTGAAGCTTGCAGAGTTCCACTGGAGTGGAGACATGGATGAAATGAAGGCTGGGAGATCCAGGTTCCAGGTAGAGGAACAAGTACAAAGATGCTGAGGCAGGTACGTACTTGGTGTACGGAGAAACGAGAGGGTCTGTCTAAAAATACAACAGTAAAAAAAACTTTTTTTAACCTAGCCCCTCATAAATTAGTTAATATGAACAGGACTCTTGGCTGCTTTTTTTTTTTTTTTTTTTTTTTTGAGACGGATCTCCCCAGTGGCGCTATCTTGGCTCACTGCAAGCTCCGCCTCCCAGGTTCACACCATTCCCCTGCCTCAGTCTCCCAAGTAGCTGGGACTACAGGTGCATGCCACCACGCCCGGTTAACTTTTTGTATTTTTAGTAGAGACGGGGTTTCACCGTGTTAGCCAGGATGGTCTCGATCTCCTGACCTCATGATCCGCCCGCCTCGGCCTCCCAAAGTGCTGGGATTACAGGTGTGAGCCACTGCGCCCAGCTGGCTGCTGCTTTTTAAGCACTACATAAAAGAGGCCAAGCAGAGACAACAATCCAGATGCCCATGCTCCGAGCTTGTCATCCTGGCTGGGGCCGAAGCTGCTTATTCTGACTGACCACAGAAAGGGAGCACTCTGGTTCCCCTAGAGGGGCGACCTTTTTCTAATTTGCACCAAGGAACCATACAGGCCACCTGCAACCCCTTCAGGATTTCCCTTTCCATAGAATGCATTGTGTCTACAATCATCAAAGCAGTGCTAATGGGCCTGTCAACTGAGAAATGAAAACAGATTCATCATGTTAAGGTAGATTCTATAATGACATTTATTAAAAAGGGGTTATAACATGAGATCACCACAACTGTTATTGTTCTTTATCTTGATATAATTTTTTAAAAATCTAATAAGCTAAATAAGGCTATGTGATATACATACACTGGAAGTGAATTCTGAAGACCCAAGTCCAAGTCCCAATTGTTCCATTTTCCCCAAAGTCACGCAGCTTACAGTTTTATCAAATTTCAGTTTCTTCATTTGTATCGAGGATAATGAGCACTAACTACCCTATCTTACTAGACTACTGTGACAAATCCTATTAAAAAGTAACCATTTTTTATTACTATCAATTAAAAAGGCAAATGTAATTATATTGTAATAAAAGTAGACTGTGTTTTTTATTAAGGAAAAATATCTTGAGAACAATAGACTTTAAAAGGTTAAAAAAAAAAAATCAAATAACAGACGGGTGCAGTGGCTCATGCCTGTAATCCCAGCACTTTGGAAGGTTGAGGTGGGCAGATCACCTGAGGTCAGGGGTTCGAGACCAGCCTTGCCAACATGGTGAAACCCCATATCAACTAAAAATACAAAAATTAGCCATGCGTGGTGGCATGCACCTGTAGTCCCAGCTACTCAGGAAGCTGAGGCAGGAGAATCATTTGAACCAAAGGGTGGGGACTGCAGTGAGCCGAGATTGCACCACTGCACTCTAGCTCTGGGCAACACAGCAAGGCTCTGTCTCAAAAAAGAAAAAAAAAATCAAATAACATATCAGAGTAAGGCTCTGTCTCAAAAAAGAAAAAAAATCAAATAACATATCAGGCTTCCACATTAAAAAAATATTGGCTGGGTGCAGTGGCTCATGCCTGTAATCCCAGCACTTTGGGAGGCCAATGCAGGAGGATTACTTAAGCCCAAGAGTCCCCATTAAAAACTTAGCCAGGTGTTGTGGTGCACACCTATAGTCTCAGCTACTCAGGAGGCTGAGGTAGGAGGATCACTTGAGCTAGGAGGCTGAGAATGCAGTGAGACGTGATCGCACCTGGGCAACAAAGCGAGATCCTGTCTCAAAATATATATGATAATTCTTTGCTGCTGAGAAAAAGTTCCATCTGAGCCACCTAGAGGGTTAAAATATGCCATGATGATAATGATGATACCATTAAAAACCGAGCAAGACTGCTGACTGAGGATTCCTCCCAAGAGGACCAAGTGTCAAGCTGACACATCCTCTTCTCCTGGAGGTTCATCAAGTCTTATTCTTCTGTCAAGCCTCTACCCTTAGCAAACATAAGTAGACAGTAATTTTTTAGCCAATTTAAAAGTTATTAAACTGACTTAGTGCCACCATCTCTATCAAACTTTTCTAGATCACTCCTGTCAGAAACAATTTTTTTTTTGAGCTCTTAAAATACTTTGCTTATATAGCTCAGTTGCCTTATATCATAGTTATTTGTGTACACTCGTCATCCCCTTCCTAAATTGTAAGCTACTTGAAAGCAGTAGCTGTGTGAAATAACCTCTTCCTTAAAGCACTTTATGTAAGTGCCTTGAACACTGTTTCCAGGCAACTCCAAAATATGAACTAATCAAAGGCAGTGAAACAGTTTATGTGTGCCTGCTCTATGGCTGCCACTGTTCTAGGTGCTTGAAAGAGAACTTCAGCTACCACAGGTGGTCAGAGGTAAGGAAAAGTGACTGTGGCAGGGACTTGATACTCTCCAAACACTGGGAAACCTCATCACTGGAGGATCTCAGAGGGAATGCTGAATAGCTGGCATTACAAAGATGAAAAAAGGTCACCATTCAATCTTCTAAGAAAGAAGACTATAATCGGATTGGCCTAGTGGTACATGTGGAATCTATAAGGATTTTGTGAAAACAAAGGAAATCCTTCAAATTCCAAAGCCTTAGCCAGACTGCTGATCTAAAAATATGTAGATTAATTATCAGGAGATTCTTAATAGATCAAAATGTAGTCTACAAAGGCAGATAGATATATTTGGGACCAGCATAGGGGCAAGAGTGGCGTGGGTAAGAGCACTGGTGTCAAACAGCCTGCACTCAATCCTGGTGCTGCCACTTACTATTCAAATACAGCTGCATGATTTTAGCCAAGTCATTTGACCTCTTTGTGCTTCAACTTTCCCATATATAAAATGGGTAGAATAATAGAAACGATTTCCCAGGGTTATCATGAAGATTAAGTGAGAATGTATGTAAAGTGTTTAGAAGAGAGTCTGGCATACATTAAATGTTATGTAAGTAATATTGCCATTTAATTTACCACCTAGACTAGGACAATTCTGTGAATGAAAAGGGACACTATTAGACTCTGGAAAACCAGACTGTGTCAGGCAAACTAGGACATATGGTCACCCTATAAATAAGCGTAAGAAGAAACAAAGGCATGTAACTAGAGAAAACAGCATTCTCTACTTCACCTCCCATAGATGCAGGTACCAAATGTTAAGATCGACTTAACTCTTCTGCTAAAGACATGTTATAGCTAAATAAGCACACTTAGTTTTTTGCTGTAAATACCACATGCCAGTAGCATTGATTGATATATCAGTCAATACTGGCATGATGCCCTCAAGATTAGTAGCAGCCATCCAACAAATATTGAGGACATGCTAATGGTATCAGGCAGAAAGTTGGTAAGACTTGGTCCTTGCCCTCAAGAAGCTCACCACCAGTTAAGGAAATGATTCCTGCAGGTACTAGCTAGTAACTAGTAACTAGTCCCCAGAGGCCATTGCTATAGCAAATATACCAAAGCCTGAAGATATCTCAGAAAACACTGGCAAAGATGAAAAGGGTGATTTGAAAAACAGACACAGTAGAAAAGAGAAAGTATTGCATTATTTTACATGGCACTTTCAAATAAATAAAGACATTCTAGAAAAATAATTAGAAAAAAGTACTTGCAGCAGATAGCTTTTATTTGGCCCATGTAGCATCAATTTCCATTGCTTTGTAAAATTAGTGCTCTTTCATTATGTGAAATCTCATTAAAAGCAAAAAAATCCATTTAGAAGAAAACAAGAGAGGAGAGATAATGAATCAGGGAAACTGGTAATTTTATGTGTGTGATAATGGCTCAAAAAGAGTCCTCATGTTTTAAATACGCATACTGAAATATTTACAGATTAAATGATGTGATACCTCGAATTTGCTTCAAAAACTCAGGGTTAGGTGAGTGTGGATATACACAAATATATCAAATTTATAGATATAATATACATACATAAAGTATATAATTGGCCATCAACTCACGATTGTTGAAGTCAGGTGATGAAAATGTGGGGATTAATTATTCTATTTAATTTTCTATAAATTTAAAATTTTTCATTTAAAAAGTTTTTGTTGATACGTCAATAGAATGGTCTCAATTTTTTTTTTTTTTTTTTTTTGAGACAGGGTCTCACTGTCACCCAGGCTGGAGTGCAGTGGCACAATCACAGTTCATGACAGCCTCAAACTCCTGGGCTCAAGCACTTCTTCCACCTCACCACCCCATGTAGCCGGAACTACAGATGCACACCACCATGCTGCTATGGTTTGGATTTGTGTCACCACCCAAATCTCATGTCAAATTGTAATCCCCAATGTTGGAGGAGGGGCCTGATAGGAGGTGACTGGATCATGGGGGCAGATTTCCCCCTTGCTGTTCTCCTGATAGTGAGTTCTCAGAAGATTTGGTTGTTTAGAAGTGTGTAGCACCTCCCCACTGTTCTCTCTTCCTCCTTCTCCAGCCATGTAAGACGTTCCTGCTTCCCCTCTGCATTTCTCCATGATTGTTAGTTTCCTGAGGCATACTCAGCCATGATTCCTGTACAGGCTACAGTACTATGAGTCAATTTAACCCCTTTGCTTTATAAATTATCCAGTCTCAGATAGTTCTTTATAGCAATGTGAAAACAAACTAATGCACACACCCACCTAATATCTTAACAATTTGTAGAGATGGGGTCTCGCTATTTTGCCCATGCTGGTCTTGAACTCACGGGCTTAAGCAATCCTCATGCCTTGGCCTCCCAAAGTTCTAGGATTACAAGCATGAACCACCATGCCTGGATGTATTATTTTTAATTTTAAAAATAAAGTGCTTTTGAAAACTCCCTAACATAGAGTTTCTTACCTTCTCATTCCTGCCATTTTGGGCCAAATAAGTCTTTGTTGTGGGGGTTGTCTGGTACACTGTTTAGCGGCATCCCTCGCCTCTACCCACTAGATGCCAGTTGCATCACCCCCCTACTAGTTGTGACAGCTAAAAATGTCTCCAGATATTGCCAAATGTGTCTTGGGAGGCAGATCGCCCCAGCTAAGAAGTCCAGTGCTGATATACCATATACCTTATCCAAAACATTCCCAACCCTACAAAACAGAAACTCCCCAATTCTTAACTATATCCTACATATCTAATAATGATTTTCAGCATTGTATCTTTTCTTATTCTTAATTCAGTTACTAATACTCTACTTGTAGTTCAGACTACCTCAAGTAGATAAACCAATTGTGCTGCTGCAAATTTAATGATTCAATAAAAATTATACTGCTTCTGAGACTTCTCTTCATCTATTTCCAAAGCTGAAACTAAAAACCTTAAGCTATCTATAGTACTATAACCTTCAAGAATATGGCCCAAAAAAGCAGGAAAAGGTTATACAATTCAATCTTCTTAAAATGTACTACTTAACCTTTGGTCAAATTAAACAGCTCCAAAACATGCCCCAAAGCAGAATAACCCATACAAAGATGAAAGGGCAAAGGATATTATCTAGTTTCTTATTACTCAAAATGAGATCTATAGACCAGCAGCATCAGCATCACCACAGAGCTTAACAGAAAGGCAGAATCTTAGGCCCCACTTCAGACCTACAAAATCAGAATTTGCATTTCAACAAGCTCTCCAGATGGCTTGTACGCACATTAAGTTTGAGGCAGTAATCTAGCTGGGGTTTTTTTTGGTTTGGGGTTGGGGGTGGGCAGTGTTTGTTTGTTTGTTTTAAGAGAAAGACAGGGTCTCACTCTGTCACCCAGGCTGGAGTGTAGTGGCACAATCACAGCTCACTGCAACCTTGAACTCCTGGGCTCAAGTGATCCTCCCATGGCAGTCTCTGAGTAGCTAGCCTTCACTGTCTTAGGAAGATAAAAAAAAAAAAAAAGATACCTGTTTTCTTATTATGTTTAAAATAATGGATAAATATTTGGCCCATTTCCAATAACAGATATGTAAATGACTACAATAAGGAACTAATGAGTGCTGGGAAATAAAGTTGAGGTGAAAACTAGATCATGTATTCTCAATTATCCACACCTAGAAAAAAGGTTAGCCTAGACAGCAAGCATGTAGTGCCCTAGAAGAAATAAACCATTTCTGTGTGTCTAGACTTGAACTCAATTCTGAAATGACTACAACAACCCCCTTCAGCACAATAGTATACATACTAGGAGCTAGGCATATTTCCTTAATTAACAAATGATGAATACTACAGGATTTTATAAAACATCTGCTAGATAAGTTATTCTGCCTTGTGCAAGATAGGAGTATATAAAAGGCCTCTAGAAAGGTCTAGATTTCAAGAAAGGAGGAGGCAGATAAGAAGAAAAGGAAGGAGAGGAAAACGAGGGAGGATGTAGAGGAGAGAGGAGGAGGAAGAAAGAGTAAGGAGCGATGGAGAGATGAGGAAGAGGAAGGAGGACGATGAGGAAGGAGGAGGAAGGAGCAGGGGAGAAGGAAGGAATTTTTTCCCTAAACAAGAATTTTAACAACAGCCTAATGGGCTAGTTCATGAATCTATCCACTTCTTTTCATCTCCACTGTCACTATGCTAATCTAAGTCATTATCATCTATTTTGGAGCCTCATGACTTATTCTCCCCACATCTACTCTTATACTCCTATACTCCATTCTTGACATAGCAGCGACCTCCTGGACTCAAGAGATCTTCCGACCTCGGCCTCCCAAACTGCTGGGATTACAGGGGTGTGCCACCATGCTTGGCCTCAGAGTAATCTTTTTAGAGGTCTTTGAGATGGAGCCAGTGGCTCAAATGAGAAAGGATAGGTTGGCCGGGCGCAGTGGCTCATGCCTGTAATCCCAGCACTTTGGGAGGCCGAGGCAGGTGGATCACGAGGTCAAGAGATCGAGACCATCCTGGCCAACATGGTGAAACCCTGTCTCTACTAAAAATACAAAAAAATAGCTGGACATGGTGGCAGGTGCCTGTAGTCCCAGCTACTTGGGAGGCTGAGGCAGGAGAACAGTGTAAACCCGGGAGGCGGAGCTTGCAGTGAGCCGAGATCGCGCCACCGCACTCCAGCTTGAGTGACAAAGCGAGACTCTGTCTCAGAAAAAAGAAAGGACAGGTTCAGAACTCACTCCAACAGATGCAATACCAGGGTTCAAAAATGGTGGCAACAGCATCCGGAACCAGACTCCCCTAGGGGCATGACTTCGGCCATGATTACAGATCTTTGGATTCCCTTGGTTCCTGCCTATTTTCTGAACCAGATTCTCCAGTCTTTCCATCCACGCTGTGAGGTACTTGACAACTTTCCAATAAATTCATTTTCTGCTTAAGTTGGCTGGAATTAAGGTCTGTAATTTTCAACCAAGAACCTTTCCTGGAACAATGCCGTTTCTTTTTTGCTTTTTTAATGACCTGTCACTCACTAAGTTTAGCCTTCCAAAATGAGTATAATTAAAAAGCTAAAATTCTAAATACCATTCACATCAGCGACCTCCTAAAAACAGCTTTCAAAGTGAATATTTAGTTTTATTTATCACTCAGTTAAATCCAACATTCTACCTACTCCATGCTTGCACCTGGGCTACTAAATAGGGCTGAAGAAATACACATAATCATGCTGACTGATCTCACTTTCAAAGCATGACCACAGAATGGGCATTTCCACTACATTCCTAGTCCACTCACTCTTCACTTTCCAGAGCCCTATCTCACACCTTCTCTTCTCTCCTCAAACATCCAACATCTCATCCTCCATCCCCACTTTTCAGCTGATGGCAATTGTTTTATATTTCACTACAAAATAGAGGCTTGGGCCGGGCACGGTGGCTCACGCCTGTAATCCCAGCACTGCGGGAGGCCAAGGTGAGCGGATCACGAGGTCAGGAGATCGAGACCATCCTGGCTAACACGGTGAAACCCCGTCTCTACCAAAAATAAAAAAATAAAAATTAAAATTAAAAAGTTAGCTGGGCGTGGTGGCGGGCGCCTGTAGTCCCAGCTACTTGGGAGGCTGAGGCAGGAGAATAGCGTGAACCCAGGAGGCGGAGCTTGCAGTGAGCCGAGATCACGCCACTGCACTCCAGCCTGGGCGACAGAGTGAGACTCCGTCTCAAAAAAAAAAAAAAAAAAAACAGGCTTGGCCGGGCATGGTGGCTCATGCCTGTAATCCCAGAACTTTGGGAAGCCGAGGGAGGTGGATCACTTGAGGTCAGGAGTTCCAGACCACTTGGCCAACATGGTGAAACACCATCTCTACTAAAAAATAAATAAATGAATAAATAAATAAATCAATATTAGCCAGGCATGGTGCCCGTTACTTGGGAGGCTGAGACAGGAGGATGGCTTGAATCCAGGAGTCGGAGGCTACAGTGAGCTGAGATCACGCCACTGCACTCTAGCCTGGGCAACAGAGCAAGACTCTGTCAAAACAACAACAACAACAACAACAACAACAACAACAAAACCCACCAGAGACAATCAGTAAAGATCCTCCACACATGCCCAGCCACAATGTACCATCTACTTGCTATTGTAGCCATACATATTATTCTGTCTTCCCTTCTATTATCTTGATTGAACTATGTTACTATCTAAGGCCAAGCCCTCTATTCATGCCTTAACCCTCACATCCCTCACTGTTATTCAAGGACATCACCTATCAATTGTTCTCTTCTTGCAGCATCACCAATGGGCCTCCGTGCTGGATAACTATCATCAGCATTCAAACAGGGTGCATTAGCTTCCAACTTAAAACTCTTCTTTCCAGCTCACATGCTCCTCTAGCCTTCAGGCTGTTTCTCTACTCTCTTTCACAGCATAACTCTTTAGAAGACTTGTCTATAGAGCTGTCTCCCATTCATCCTCCATTCTCTGTCGAACACACACCAATTCACTTTGTTCCCATCATTCCACTGAATTATTGCTTGTCACTACCAATGAGTTCCATACTGGTAAATCCAAAGGGTAATTATCAGTCTTCATCTTATGTTACTTATCAACAGCACTGGACACTGTTGATCATTTTCCTCTTCTTGAAACACTCCTGGTTGCCTTCTAAAACATCATTTCCGGCTGGGCATGATGGCTCATGCCTATAATCCCAACACTTTGGGAGGCCAAGGTGGGTGGATCACTTGAGGTCAGGAATTCGAGACCAGCCTGGCTAACACGGTGAAACACCATCTCTACTAAAAATACAAAAATTAGCTGGGCGTGGTGGTGCACGCCTGTAATCCCAGCTACTCAGGAGGCTGAGGCAGGAGAATTGCTTGAACCCAGGAGGCGAAGGCTGCAGTGAGCCAAGATCATGCCACTGCACTCCAGCCTGGGCAACAGAACAAAACTCCATCTCAAAAATAAAAAAGCCACTTCCTCTTCTTACTTGACAGGCTGCTCCTTCTCAAAGTTTCCACTGATGGTTCACCTAATGATCCAACGTGGAAATGTTGGAGTGTTCCTGAGCTCAGATCTCTTGAGATGTTCTCTTCTCCACTCATTCCATAGGTAGACAGTGTGCATTTTCATGGCTTTACACACCAAATGGACACTGATGACACTTTTTTTTTTTTTTTTTGAGACAGGGTCTCGCTCTGTCACCCAGGCTGGAGTGCAGCAGTGTGATCTTGGCTCACTGCAGCCTTCACCTCCCGGGTTCAAGCAATTCTCCTGCCTCAGCCTCCCGAGTAGCTGGGACTACAGGCATGCACTGACACGCCTGGCTAATTTTTGTATTTTTACTAGAGACGGGGTTTCACCATGTTGGCCAGGATGGTCTTGATCTCCTGACCTCGTGATCTGCCCTCCTCGGACTCCCAAAGTGCTGGGATTACAGGCGTGAGCCACCGCACCCGGCCGACACCTATGTTTTTTTAATCTACACACTAGACCTCTCCCCTGAATTCCAGTCTCCACTTTCTAACTTCCTATTTGTCATCTCTATCTGAATGTCTAATTGGTACTCCAAACTTACCAGATACAAAACTTAATTGCAACTATTCACCCCAAAAACCTACTCTATTCACAGTCTTCCCCTTCTCAGTTGGGGCAACTCCATTCTTCCAGTTGTTCAGGTACAGTTCATTCCAAACACAGCAGACAAGATGATCTTTTAAAATATGTCAAATTCTATCGCTTAGCTCAGAATCTTTACATGGTTTCCCATCTCATTCTGAGAAGGTCCCCAAGTCTTTATAATGGCTTACAAGGTCTCATATGATCTGATCACCACTATTATATCCAAGACTCTATCTCCTATTATTCTTCATCCTACTATTCTCATTCATTCCAGCCTCACTGCTCTCCTTGCTGTTTCATGTACACACCAATACTCTACACATTCCTGCCACAGGGTTGTCTTGGAATTTGCTGTAATCTCAGCTTAGACCGCTCTTCCCAAAATATCTGCACAGCTAGTTCCATCATTTCACTCAAATCACCTTATTGGATTTCTGGTCTTTGCTGACCACCCCATATAAAACCGCAACACTCTTCCTTATACTTATTTATTTTTGAGACAAAATCTGGCTCTGTCACCCAGGCTGACGTGCAGGGGCTCCAACACGGCTCACTGAAGCCTCGACCTCCCGGGCTCAAGTGACCCTTCCGCCTCAGCTCCCCAAGTAGCTGGGACTACAGGCTCACACCACCATGCCCAGCTACTTTTTGTGTTTTCTATAGAGACAGGGTCTCCCCATGTTGCCCAGGCTGGTCTCGAACTTCTGAGGTCAGTTGATCCACCTGTCTCGGCCTCTCTAAGTACTAAGATTACAGGTGTAAGCCGCCATGCCCAGTCAAAATTTATTTATTATCTGTCTCCAAATATAATGCAAACTTCATGAGGGGAGGGACATTTCCCTATCTCCAGTGTCTAGAATAAAGCCCAGTACTAATAGTTACACAAGAAACTATTGATGAAGGAATAAAAGAAACTTTAAATTATAAATTTTTAAATTATAAAATAGATACATAAAATGTATTAATTACTTTCACACACAAAGTTGTGACAGACATACAGATGTGTCACCCAGCTCTCCCTTCAAGAAAGAACGTGCTAGGAGTACTGTCAGCCCCTGTAGACATTACCTCTGCAGAGCTACCTTGCCCAGGGTCATGTGCTTCCCAAGGCAGCCCTCATCCAGTAACCAACGGAGACAAAGGTATAAATGGTCCAGCCATTTCTGCTCAAAGCAGGGCAACTCTAAAAGTCCACGTTAGCTCCAGAGCTCTCTGTGGAGTCAACTCCTGTTGTTCAGACTGTACCACAGCTCAACTTCTCCCTGCTAAATCTTGCTTCTTCCCTTCCACAGGAGTTGAACAGAAGAGCACTACTTAACATCCTGCACATTAAGTTGTGTCTCAAATTCTGCTTTCTGGAGCCCCTAACCTGTGATAGTTAAGACAAAAAATACATGCTTATTAAACTAAAAAACAAAGCATATCCCTATAAAACAGAAAATGAACATCCCTATAATAGATAGTCCTACAATACGTGTTCTCTCCTTCTACAGAAATGATTACATAATAACAGAGTCTCCTATTTTTAACTGGGCATAAGGCCAACCATAATAAACACTAGTCTTCCTTGCATCCAGGTATGGCCATGGAACTAAATGATGGCCAGTGGGATTTGAGGTGAAGTGATGTAACTTTAAGAACTTGTCCTTAGAGGAATTAATGTGCTCTCTTCCTCCTGACTTTCCCCCTTTTTTCTAATGGGAATATGGACATAATATTGAGCATCCTGGACCACGTGGATGTGGGCAATAAGCTAGTGATGACAGAGCAACAAGACAGAAGGAGCCTAGAAAAACAAAACAAAAGAATAGAAGGAGCCTGGATCTCTGTGGAGTCACCATAAAGGCCCTGGGAGGCTTAAACTGAGAAAGAATTAAACTCCAATCTTTTTAAAATCTCTGTAACTTCGGTGAGGGCTACAACTGCTGTCAGTGCTCTGCCCACATTTCCTCCCAACCCTGTGCTCTCACTCCCAACAACCAGCACCTGCAGGTCTTTGTAGAGGGGCTACCCTCAGTCTGCCAGCACTTCCTGGACATTTATACACTCATCCTGTATTAGTCTGTTTTCACACTGTTGATAAAGACATACCCAAGACTGGGTAACTTATACAGGCAAAAGGGTTTAATGGGGGTGCCTCATAATCATGGCAGAAGGCAAGGAGGAGCAAGTCATGTCTTACATGGATGGCAGCAGGCAAAGAGAGAGCTTGTGCAGGGGAACTCCCCCTTGCAGAACCATCAGATCTCATGAAACTTATTCACTATCACAAGGAGAACACAGGAAAAACCTGCCCCCATGATTCAATTACCTCCCACTGGGTCCCTCCCACAACACAAGGGAATTCAAGATGAGATTTGGGTGGGGACACAGGCAAACCATATCACCTCCCCAACAGGGATGGTCCTTAGCAATGACTGATGGGTATGAAAGTATAAAGGCTCTACTTTACTTCTTTGGTCCCTGGCAGTGACAACTCTTAGGTATAAGCTCCAGAACTCCCTTGCAAGACTAGCCGAAGTTGTCTGCCTTGAGGCTTTCTTGGTATCACATCCTTGATACCAGCCTCCTGTTCCTGTCCCCAGTCCTACTTTCCCACTCCCTAGCAGGTTTTTCTGAAACTCTTCTGAGTAAGTTGCCTTCCCACAAAAGTTTATCTCAACTCCTGCTTCTGGGGAACCCAACCTGAGGCAGTACCCTGCCTCTATCCCATTCTCCCAGGGTTTATCACACTCAATAACTGTACGCCTTTCCAAACCTTTGTCTTTGCATAATCAAACATGTGGTTCTCTTAAATGAAAATGAAATTATATGATATAAACTATGCAACTGGCCTTACTCACTTAAAGTATTGCATGGACCACATTCTATGACAGTAAAATATATATACACCTGACTATTTTTCAGGATACGTGGTTGCCTATAACTTAAAGTTTAAATAAATATCAAACACATTGTTTCAAGAAGTAGAGAAAGAATTTTAAAATGGTAGGAAACTTCTTTGATTCACTCCTATCATTCTACTCATCAATGAGAAAAGAAAGATTATATTACGTATACAATTACTTCTAGGAATACCAAAAAGAAGCAATGCAAAATTTGTTAAAAGTAAATAAATTAGCCAGGCGCGGTGGCTCACGCCTGTAATCCCAGCACTTTGGGAGACCGAGGTGGGCAGATCACTTGAGGTCAGAAGTTTGACACCAGCCTGGCCAACCTGGCCAACATGGTGAAACCCTGTCTCTAATAAAAATACAAAAATTAACCCAGCATTGTGGTGTGTGCCTGTAATCTCAGCTACTCAGGAGGTTGAGGCAGGAGAATCGCTTGAACTTAGGAGGTAGAGATTGCAGTGAGCCAAGATCATGCCACTTCACTCCAACCTGGGAGACAGAGTGAGACTCCATCTCGGGGAAAAAATAATAATTTAGAAAAAAAAAAGTAAATAAATTAAATCATTCTTTCTTCTAGTTCTTTGAACTCCCCAAAGAGTTTAAAGGCCTGAAATAGATATAGACACAGACATATGTAATCTTCAATATATTAATACTTAAAATATTTAAATATTTTATATACAAATAAAATTTATATCAAATACCAGGATAGTCTTTCTTACAGTTTTGTGATTTAAAAAGGCAGGAAGAAGAGAAAGAAGTAGGAACATTTCCCTAACTCCCATTGCAAGTCTGATATTTCCAAAGAATATTCTTTTGTTACTGGCAAAATGCATTCTAGATATTTCAGAAGGATATGTTGCTTGAAATATATATTTCAAGGAAGAAAGATTATAGATATTTTGTGAACCCCCAAGAATTAAAATAATAGCAATGGAAATTTCAATATTTCAACACCAACATTATTTAAGCATGTATATTCTTATATGTATATATTCTTACATATGTAAGAATGTATACAAGAATATGAATATTCCTCTAAGAATATTCTTATATGTATATAAATTCTGATCTATATAAGAATATATATATGAGACATATATATATGAGACAGGGTCTCACTCTGTTGCCCAGGCTAGGGTACAGTGGCACAATCACAGCTCACTGCAACTTCAATCTCCTGGACTCAAGAGATCCTCCCACTTCAGTCCCCTCAGTAGCTGGGACTACAGATGCACACCACAACACCTGGATAATTTTTTTTATTTTTTGGAGAGACTGGGTCTTGCTATGTTGTCCAGGCCAGTCTCAAACTCCTGGCCTCAAGCAATCCTCCTGCCTCGGCTTCCCAAAGTGCTGGGATTACAGGTGTGAGCCATCATGCTCAGCACATATTTAGAACATGACTGAAAATATAACAATGTTATCTCTTATTGGATGGTAAATCTGGATTACAATTATAAAAGAGACTTAATACAGCAGTGTAACCCTTATTTTCCACAAAATGACTACACTGGTGCATAAAATGAAACAGAAGCCTTGAAAAAACAAACTCTCATGAGTAACAAGATTGTTTTCATCTCATTTGGAACTGTTCAATGTTACATATCGAACATTTTGGCAGGCCAATAACCTGTAACATTATAATTTAAGAATGCTAAGATGGGGCATGGCTGCAAGATGCAGTCACACTGTTTGTAAATTAAGAAACGAAGGGGGTCAGATGTGTGAGAGAACTTCTGTGGTGGTGTTTTTCCTATTTGTGAACTGCAAAGGGAAGTCTCCAATCTAGTTATTAAACTTTCAGTCTGTCTGAGGTAATAGCTATTATGCCAAAAGCAATTACCCAGGCTAGTACTGGAGATGTTTTGTTGTTGTTGTTTTAGCCGAAGTCAGGTAATTCCTGGGTTTGTCTGTATGTGCCCTTATCCCTTAATCAACAAGAACATCTATAACATCAAAATTCTCCCTCCTGTTTCCAGTTCTTCTCAATTGGCAAAATCACAGATTAAAAAAAAAAAATTAGATGTGTGTCCAAAATTGTCTTTACCGCAAATGTTTTGAGACAAATTTTAAAAACAGATTTACTTGTAAGGGATTTTGTTGAGATGTAGAGAAGTGATTTTGTTGAGATGTAGAGAAACACTTCCTTGAAGTTTATTTCTGATACTGTTAGCTACATTCTTGGCATCCTTTAGGAATTTTAAGAATACATATTCATATCCAGGAAAAAATAGAGAAAATATATATGCAGATACTTCCCCAAATTAAACTAAGCATGATGTAATTCCTATAGAATTTTATTATGAAAGAAGAAATCATTTTTTTTTTTTTTTTTTTTTTTTTTTTGAGACAGTATCTCATCACTCTTATTGCCCAGGCTGGAATGCAGTGGTGCGATCTCAGTTCACTGCAACCTCCGCCTCTGGGTTCAAGCGATTCTTGTGACTCAGCCCACCTAGTAGATGAGATTACAGGTGTGCGCTACCATGCCTGGCTAATTTTTTTGTATTTTTAGTAGAGACAGGGTTTTGCCATGTTGGCCAGGCTAGTCTCGACCTCCTGGCCTCAAGTGATGCACCCGCCTCAGCCACCCAAAGTGCTAGGATTATAGACGGCAGCTTTTCATCTTTCAGAGAAAAACAAATACACACCTTATGTTTAAGCAAAAAATAAGAATTATCACTGGTACTTTGGCTTAGGCTCTGGCTGGCCTTGAACGTTCCAGACTTTTAAGTGAGTAATGAATATGAGGGAATCATGTTTCTGTCAGTAACAGGTGTTAAATTCTACTGTCTCTATGAATTTGACTACTCTAAGTACTTTGTATAAGTGGAATTATATTTGTCATTTTGTGTCTGGCTTATTTCATTTAGCATAGTGTCTTCAACGTTCATCCATGTTGTAGCATGTGTCAGAATTTCATCGCTTTTTACAGCTAAATAATATCCCATTGTATGGATATAACACATTTTGTTTATCTGTCCATCTATATCAATGGACATCTGGGCTGTGTGCACCTTTTGGCTATTGTGAATAATGCTGCTACTAACCTTGGTGTACCAATCTGTTCAAGTACCTGCTTTCAATTTATCTGGGCACATGCCCAGAAGTTGAGTGGCTGGATCATATAATAATTCTATGTTTAATTTTTTAAGGAACTGCCATACTTTAATGTAAGATTTTAAAGCACAAATATCAGTGTATTCTACAGATCTATGAGAAGTAGCTCTTGTCTCTTGTGGTGATTGCCCACATTTAGCTTAGAATTGCAACTTGCAACATATGTGTCAGAAGTGGCCCAGGTTTTCACATTTGGAAGGAAAAAAAAAGTAGTAATAAGAGCTATCACTTATTGACTGTTTATTATGCACCAGATTGTGAGCTGAGAGTTTTACATAGATTCTTGCATTGAATCCTCAAGACAAACCTACTTGGTTCTACTATCTCCATTTTAGAGAAGAGTAAGTAGGCCAGATAGGTTAATGACATGCCTAAGATCACAAAGCAGATGAGCGCCAGCACCAGGACTCAATTTCAGTTCTAAGTCAGAGTCTTTGCTTTAATCACACTATTCATTCTTTCAACAATCATTCATTAAAGGCCTATTACACGTCACGCAATATTCGAATTGCAGGTGACACAGTAATGAGCAAAACACACATAAAATGTTCTTGGACTAAAATAACTTACCTCTAGTAGGGGGAGACAGTACAAATTATATAAATTACATAGTATATTAGATGGCGACAAGTGCTCTGGAGAAAAAGCAAGCAGACAAAGGGGACAAAGAGCTGCAATTGGAAACAGGCTGATCACAAAAGACCTCACTAAGATGACATCTGAGCAAAAAAAACTTGAAGGAAGTGAAAGAATAAACCATGAGGGAAATCTGGTAGAAAATTATTCTAGGCAGAGAAAAGAGCAAGTGCACAGGCCCCAAGTTAGCTTGCCTGATGTGTTTGAGCAACAGTAAAACACTGAACTAAAAACTGTGACTGAGCTGGGCACAGTGATACATGTCTACAATCCCAGCTATTCAGGAGGCTGAAAAGGAAGGACTGCTTGAGTCCAGGAGTTTGAATCCAGCCTGGGCAACACAGTGAGACCCCGTCTCTTAACAACAACAACAAAAACAAACCCAACTGAGACTGAAGTGGAACCAGCCACAGATTGATGAGAAGGGGAAGAGGTCAGAGAGATACTGAAGAACCACTTCACGCACAGCCATGTAGGCCACTGAAAAGCCTTCAGCTTGTATGCTGAAGGAAATGAGGAGCCAATGGTTCGTTTTGAACAAGGAGTGATGTGATTTGATGGACATTTTAAAAGGCTCTCACTGGCTACTGTATTGGGAGACAAGAACGGAAGCAGGGAAGCCAGTTATAAGACTACTCTAACAACTCAGGCCACAGTTTAAATCAGTAGAGAGTGGAAAATAGTTAAATGCTGAATATTTTCTAGAGATAGAGAGGAGACTTACCAATGGACGGGAATGCAGAGGATAAGACAAGGTGAAGAATGACTCCAAGGCCTTTGATCTGAGCAACTGGAAGGAAGGAATAGCCACTGACTAAGATGAGACCTCCAGACCTGTCTGAGAGGTCTATTAGGGGTTCCACTTTGGAAGTGTTAGGGTTGAAAAGCTACTGGACATCTGAGCAAAAATGCAGAACAGGCAGTTGGAATTTTGAGTCTAGAGTTCAGGGGAATGGTGTAGGCTGGAGTCAATTTAGTACCACAAAATATGCCAAGAACTGTGTCAGACACTAGAAATACAGGGATGAATACATAGTACTGACCAGCCAAGAGACTGAAGTACATCCTTTCCCCCTAAATGTATTTCTCAGTGTGTTTGCTAACAGTTGCTATGAAAGAGCAGGGAAAATGTCAGTCAGCTAAACAGTTTAGATTTCCTTTTGAGAATTTTTCAGACTTGAATAAACTAAACATATACTGTGACTTTCCACAAGGGGATAGAGACGTCAAGCTGTTATGTGAACTTCTTAGCTTTTGTTGAAGTGTATGTTGTAGGCACATACTGGTCTAGGGCAAGGTTCTCAACTCCAACACTATGGACACTTGGGACCATATCATTCCTTGATGTGGGTGCTGTCCTGTGCACTGCAGGATGTCTAGCAGCATCCCTGGCCTCCACACACTAGACACCAGTAACACACCCCACATTGGTGACCAACAAGTCTCCAGACACTGTTAAATGTCCCAAGGGACAAAATCACCCCCAGTTGAGAACCATAAGTCTAATGTTATAATATATGCTTCCATAGGAAAATAATGATATTCATTTTTCCTAAGTCTACTTTTATTTATTTAGCAGCAGAAAAAGATATATTCATCTATCCTAATTATCCCAATGATGAGTTCATTACCGTTTCCCTACTTAAATCGGTAAGAGGCCATTAGACATGAATTTCCTCATTTTCCCCTCCAGCCTCTATCTTACTTACCCTCCCTCATTCCTCCTCTTTCATAAAGATCAGCTGCTCCTCTAGCCACCACTTGTGCACTGGATTCCAGTCCCACTTGCCTCTGACCACAACTTCACCATCAGCTACTCCCTGCCCAGTAGGTTTAACTTCTCCCTCAGCCTTCAAACATGCTAATTTTTTCTCTTACCAAAATGAAACAAACAAACCCAAACACTTTTTTTTTTTTTTTTTTTGAGATGGAGTGTCACTCTGTCGCCCAGGCTGGAGTGCAGAGGCACGATCTAAGCTCACTGCAACCTCCACCTCCCAGGTTCACGCGATTCTCCTGCCTCAGCTTCCCAAGTAGTTGGGATTACAGGACCCCGCAACCATGCCCAGCTAATCTTTGTATTTTCAGTAGAGACGGGGTTTCGCCATGTTGGCCAGGCTGGTCTTGAATGCTTGACCTCAGGTGATCCACCCACCTCGGCCTCTCAAAGTGCTGGGATTACAGGCGTGAGGCATCGCGCCCAGCCCTACCCAAACACCTTCTCCTCTCCCTTAAGTCATCTTTCTCTTTCTCTATACAGCTAAATTTTTATGAGGTTCCATCTTAGACGCCTGCCCTCTGCTTTTCCTCACTGCATGTTTCCTTCTCTGCCTAATCAAGTCTAGGTCTACCGTCATTCTTCCATTCTCTCAAAGATGAAGACCTCTTACCTGCCCAGTTCAATGGTTTCCTCAGAGGCCTTCCCTACTGACATCACCTAGTGCTGAAAATATTTTTAAAAGAACTCCTGAAGAAACTTTCTGACCCAGTGAGCAATCTCTCTCTTGAATCCCATGACATCATTCCCCTGGTTCTCTTTTCACCTCATTGATGGCTTTCTCGCAGTCTGTTTTCCTGTTTCTTCTGCATCCACTAACAGAGGTAGTCCTTTGAGGATGATATTCAGTCCTCTTCTAAATGACTTCCAGGACTCCAAATACTCCTAGGAATTCCATATTTAACTCTGACCTCATATTCTATCCTGAGCTCCAAATTAAGATTTTTAACAGTGAGATGGCAGATTTTTAATAAAAAGAATCAGAATATTAACATTAACAATAATAACAACCACCACCAGAAATGTCTTTTACATCCCAAGCACTGAAGAAAGCACTTTATAAATATTCACTCATTTAATTTGCCCCTCAACAAGCGGTCCTTACTATTCCAACTACAATAATGAAGTTACAGTCTCAGAGAGGTTAAACAACTTTCTTACACAGCTAGTAAATTGTAAATCTAGGGCTGGGAACAGATTTTACTTCAAAGCCAATTTCTTAAGTGATATTGTTTCACCTTATCTTTTCGGTTTCTCCTCAAAATTCAATGTTCTTAGGACTTCCTGAGTTTCACAAACTTATAGGATAATTTAAGGTTAACATTCAAACTATACACTCTTGGCCTCTGTCTTAAAAGAGAAACTTTTTTTTCTAAGAATCCTAGGGCTAAAAGGAAGTTAGTGTTATATAATTCATCTCTCAGCCTGTAGGGAGAAGTGTATCTAACCCATTCCAGACAGATGGGTATCTTCTATTTTTAATGACATCTAGGAAAGGAAACTCTCGCCTACTAAATTTAGACTGTGAGCCAAAGGAAAGAAGCATATCTAATTTTATGCTCCATATAGCCAGGCCTTCATATATAGTTAGTAATATGCATCCTAACAGGATTATTACCACAAGTAGAAACGAACACTTAAAAACTACAATAAAAAAAAAGACAATAACTAGAAAGTGATTCAAATGGACTCTTCAAGTTCACAAGAGAACAGAATCATTCCAGTCCAAATTACAACAGAGCTGACATCGTAACAATTCTTCCTATTATATTAAAACCCATCTGGGAGAAGTGATTGGAAAAATGACAGAGGAGTGTCCAGTAAGATGCATACATGTTTCACGGAGGTACCTAGTTTTTAAAAGTTAATTCCAAATCTTAATGGAGAAGAGTCATGAATGAATCCTAAGTCAGTAACACTTTGAGGTTTATAGTTATACCTTTGCCATTGGTTATTCTTAACTCTAGGCTTTAAATCTAAATACTTCACAACCTCCCTAAAAGATTTCAATCTAATTCTGTCTGTCAGATAATCTTTGCTGGCTCTCAAGGCATTAAGGAAAAAACAAACAAAACAAATATTGCACAAATGATGCAAAATGAAGATATTTCTGACCCTGTGTTTTACTTTAAAAAAAAAAAAAAAAAAGGCTGGTGCAGTGGCTCACGCCTGTAATCCCAACACTTCGGGAGGCTGAGGCGAGCAGATGGCTCGAGCCCAGGAGTTCAAGACCAACTGAGCAACATGGTGAAACCCCATCTCTACTAAAAACACAAAAATTAGCTAAGCATGGTGGCGCGTGCCTGTGGTCCCAGCTATTTGGGAGGCTAATACAGAAGGATTGCTTGAATCTCGGAGGTGGAAGCTGCAGTGAACTGTGATCATGCCACTGCATTCCAGCCTGGGTAACAGAGAAAGACCCTGTCTCACCAAAAAAAAAAAAGGCCGGGCGCGGTGGCTCACACTTGTAATCCCAGCACTTTGGGAGGCCGAGGCAGGCGGATCACGAGGTCAGGAGATCGAGACCACGGTGAAACCCCGTCTCTACTAAAAATACAAAAAAAAATTAGCCGGGCGTGGTGGCGGGCGCCTGTAGTCCCAGCTACTCAGGAGGCTGAGGCAGGAGAACGGCGTGAACCCAGGAGGCGGAGCTTGCAGTGAGCCGAGATTGCACCACTGCACTCCAGCCTGGGCGACAGAGCGAGACTCCATCTCAAAAAAAAAAAGGAAAGAAGAAACACTCTTTGCACTGTTACAACAGAAAGCTAAAATCACTTTAAGATATTTTTCTTGAAGAAGCCACTGGATAGGGTTGACACAAATGTTTAATTGGCTCCAAGTCAAAGAACTTCCCAAATTAACGACTTGAGAATGCATCTTTGCAAAGTTAAGAGGGCTTTAGTATTACTTCAAATGACATAAACTCCTGGGTCTACTGTAAACTTACATTCATCACTTTTATTAATGATTAAAGGAAATTGGAAAGTACATAATTACCGAAGTATACCTTCTGACCACCACTATCGCATTAAATCTGGTACAGACTAGCAACAAATGCAAGTTGATAAATGTGGGGAAATATTTGTATAAAACTACACTGGTAAGGCCAGGCCGGTGGCTCACGCCTGTAATCCCAGCACTTTGGGAGGGTGAGGGGGGTGGATCACGAGATTAGGAGTTCAAGACCACCCTGGCCAAGATGGTGAAACCCCATCTTTGTCAAAACCCTTTGTTTGTCAAAAAACAAACAAACAAACTACACTGGTAATGTGCTACTAAAAATACAAAAATTAGCCAGGCGTGGCAGTGGGCACCTGTAATCCCACCTGCTCAGGAGGCTGAGGCAGGAGAATCGCTTAAACCTACAAGGTGGAGGTTCCAGTGAGCCGAGATCATGCCACTGCCCTCCAGCCTGGGTGACAGAACAAGACCCTGTCTCAAAAAAAAAAAAAAAAAATTTAGTGTCAACACTGTTTTGTTTCCTGAATAATAATAGTCTTCAAAGGGGCTTGACAGTTTTTCACTTCTGCTGATAGTCAACTGATACATTAACTTTCATAAATCATCTGGTGATAAGAAAACCAAAGCCATCATGTACCTCTAAAACTTCAACTCTAGCCTGGCCAACATAGTGAAACCCCATCTCTACAAAAAAAAATTTAAGAATTAGCTGGGCATGGTGACATGCCCCTGTAGTCCCATTTACTCAGGAGGCTGAGGCATGAAGATTGCTACCACTGCATTCCAGCCTGGGTGACAGAGTGAGACCCTGTCTCTAAAATAAATAAATAAAAATTCAAATAACTCATTACTGCAACAGTAAATAAGGTTCTATTTCTCCAAGAGCTAAGTCTGCTCCTATTCCCTTCATGATACTGGGCAAACTATCTGTATTTTTATGTTACTTATCGCTTCTCGGCCTTTTGGCCAAGATCAAGTGTAATATCTGTTCTTATCAGTTGAACGTTACCTGTCTCATGTCCCTTCTCCACAAAATAAAGGAATTTGAATGTTCTTTAAAGTCCTTCAGGTTCCAAATCTCTATAATTCTGTACAGTGTATCTGAAAGTGTATAGTAGAAATGGGCAATATATTTTAGGAATAAAGAGAACCACAGATAAATACTTTGGCACAATTGCTTATACATATTGTCTGTATTTCCACGTTTGGCATAGAAAAGGAAATTGCTTACATTACTATATTTTATCTCCAAGAACCTAAAGTCTCTCTCCTTATAACTTTCCAAACCTTAATCTCAGAGGATAAACTCTTTCTAAGAAACAGATATAGTTGGCCGGGCGTGGTGGCTTACGCCTGTAATCCCAGCACTCTGGGAAGCCAAGGCAGGCAGATCATGAGGTCAAGAGATCAACACCATCCTGGCCAACATGGTGAAACCCCGTTTCTACTAAAAATACAAAAATTAGCTGGGTGTGGTGGTGCAGGCCTGTAGTCCCAGCTACTCAGGAGGCTGAGACAGGAGAATCACTTGAACCCAGCAGGCAGAGGTTGCAGTGAGCCGAGATCACACCACTGCACTCCAGCCTGCGTGACAGAGTGAGACTCCATCTCAAAAAAAAAAAAAAGATATAGTTAAGTCAATATTTAGCCAATATGATCTTATAAAGTTTCTTAAATTTTGGTCTAAATACCTTAAACAGTTTAAATTTGTAAGTGTAAGTAACTGTCTTCAAATAAAAGCACGATAAAAAAAAAAACACAAGCATTAGAAGATTCATTTCCAGTGGCCTAGTCATCCAGTAAAATTTTTTAGCATCATAAGCTTTATTTCCTGTCTGACATCCTCACGGATCTAGTTTGACAGCTCCTCTGTACAATTTCTACTATAAGACTTCTCTGGCCTCTCTTGGCACATGTAAATGCTGCTAGGTAATATTTCCTTTGGCAACAAATTATATACTTTATAGAAAGAGACCTTCAACTGAACCCTCACCACTCAAACCCACATTCTTCCCAACATATGAATCTTAAACTAAGTCTTATATAACAAGTTAGACACATTTTATTACACTGAAATGTGAAATATTCATTAAATTCTCCCTGCTAAAAGGAGGATTCAAGTTACAATCTCTCTTAAAGAGAAATCAAAAATGGTTTTGCTAAATCATATGCTGAACTTGCATTATTTTTCTTTTCCTTTTTTTTTTTTTTTTTTGAGACGGTTTCACTGTGCAGAGTACAATCACCACTCACTGCAGCCTTGACCTCCTGGGCTCAAGCAATACTCCCACCTCAGCCTCCCAAGTAGCTAGACATGTGCCACCATGCCTGGTTATTTTTTTTTTTTTTTTTTAGTTTTTTGTAGCATCAGAGTCTCATTATGTTGCCCACACCGGTCTTGAACTCCTGGGCTCAAACGATCCTCCTGCCTCAGCCTCCCAAAGTTCTGGGATTACAGATGTGAGCTACCATGCCTGGCCTTGAGTTATTTTTCTTTCTTTCAACTGCCCTTGAATTACAGGCAGATACATATTCTATTAGGTTTCAAGAAATAAAAACAAAATTAACTGTAATCTAGAAAAATAAATACAACAGGCTGGGCACAGTGACTCATGCCTGTAATCCCAGCACTTTGGGAGGCCGAGGGGAGAGGATCACCAGGTCAGAAGATCGAGACCATCCTGGCCAACACAGTGAAACCCCGTCTCTACTAGAAATACAAAATTAGCCAGGGGTGGTGGTGTGAGCCTGTAGTCCCAGCTACTCGGGAGGCTGAGGCTGGAGAATCACTTGAACCCAGGAGGCAGAGGTTGCAGTGAGCTGAGATCATGCCGCTGCACTCCAGCCTGGCAACAGAGGGAGACTCTGTCTCAAAAAAATTAATTAATTAATTAAAAAAAAAAGAAAAAGAAATACAACAATATAAATGGAACCTCCAAAGTTTAAGAACCAGAGCCAGGCAAGATAGCTCATGCTTGTAATCCTAGCTATTCAGGAGGCTGAGGTGGGAGGATAACGAGCCCAGGAATTCAAGAGCAGCCTGGGCAACACAGTGAGACTCTGTCTCTAAGAAAATTTTAAATATTACCCAGGTGTTGTGGCATGTGCCTGCAGTCCTAGCTACTTGGGAAGCTGAGGCAGGAGGATGGCCTGAGCTGGGGAGTGAGCCTGGCTGCAGTGAGTTATGATTGTGCCACTGCACTCCAGCCTCTGCAACAGAGCAAGACCCCATCTCTAAAAATAAATTTTAAAATGAGTAAATAATTTAAAGAACTATACTTTCAATTCACCGTTCCCACCTTTTTATTTAATACATACCCTAACATACCTTTCCCTTATCAATAACCCATTACTACAGAAGTAAAATGTGTTATTGACTGACAAAGCCCAAATGAACTACTGAAGCAACTACTTAAATCAAGGTTTCTATTTATGTATCTATCTATCTATCTATCTCTCTATTTATGTATTTATTTTTGAAGCACAGTCTCACTCTGTCGCCCAGGCTGGAGGGCAGTGATGTGATCTCGGCTCACTGCAACCGCCACCTTCCAGGTTCAAGCAATTCTGTTGCCTCAGCCTCCCGAGTAGGTGGGATTACAGGCACACACCACCACGCCCAGCTAATTTTTGTATTTTTTAGTAGAGATGGGGTTTCGCCATGATGGCCAGGCTGGTCTCAAACTCCTGACCTCAAGTGATCCACCCGCCTCGGCCTCCCAAAGTGCTGGGATTACAGGCATGATGAGCCACCATGTCTGGCCCCAAGCATGCTTTAATTTAATTCAAATATCTATTTATAGGCCTTGAGACTCAGATGATAGGAAGTTTTAGTAAATATAGAATCTGCCCACTAGTTGATATTCTAGTAGAGAGGATAAAAGAGTTTACAAATTTAAACATACGTATTATGTTGGTATGACACCATTTGAAAAAGTTTAAGATTGGAAAGTTTATTCATTATAAGATGTATGACCTTGAACAGATCATTTGTCTTCATAGAAAAACACAGCTGACCAAAACTGAAACAAGTGCAAATGGAAAACCTAAACAGTCCTACCTCTGTTAAAGAAGTAGATCTGTAATTAAACAGTGGTCCAAATGCGAGACTATGTTTCTAAAACACAATTTTAAAAATTAGCTGGGGATGGTGGCACACACCTATAGTCCCAGCTATTCAAGAGGCTTAGGTGGGAGGATCACTTGAGGCCAGGAGTTCAAGACCAGCCTGGGCAACTGATAAGGTTTGCATCTGTATCCCTGGCCAAATCTCATGTTGAACAGCAATCCCCAATGTTGGAGGTGGGGTCTGGTGGGAGGGAATTGGATCATGGGGGTAGTTTCTCACGATTTAAATTGGCAATAGTGAGTTCTCGTGAGATCTGATTGCCTCCCCACTCTCTTGCTCCTGCTCCAACCATGTAAGACCTGCCTGCTTCTCCTGCACCTTCCACCATGAGGCCTCCACAGAAGCAGAAGCTGCAGTGCTTCCTGTTCTGCCTGCAGAACCGTGAGCCAATTAAGCCTCTTTCTTTATAAATTTACCCAGTCTCAGGTATTTCTATATAGTAGTATGAGAATGGACTAACATGGTTCTGCTCCTGCCATGTAAGAGGCCTGCTCCCGCTTTGCCTCCACCATGAGTAAAAGCTCCCTGAGGCCTCCCCAGAAGCAGATGCTGCCATGCTTCCTGAACAGCCTGCGGAACCATGAACCAATTAAACCGCTTCTCTTTAAAAAAGAACACCAATATTATGCAAACTTTTCTAGAGAAAAAGAGAGAACATTTCCCAACCCACTATAACCTTGGATAACAATTTATAAGGAAAATCTTGATGTCCAAACCTGAAGAAGGGCAGTGTATGTACAAAATATAGATGTAAAAATCCTAAAACACATATGAGTAAATTGAATTCAGCAATATGTTAAAAAAAGGATCGTGACTAAGTTGGGCTTATTCCAGAAATTTAAGGTTGGTTTAACATTAAAAAAAAAAATCAATCAAATTAATTCAACACATTAGGAGGAAAAAAGAGAAAGAAAAAAAACATATGATCTTCTCAATAGACATAGAAAAAGCATTTGATAAAATTAAACATCCATTCAGAATTTTTTAAAAAGACCTCAAAGACTTCTACTTCTATCCAAGGTATGGTAACGGGGACTAGATTTACCCTTCTATCTGGAAAAAAAGAAAGGAAGAAAGCAGATGAAATAGAGTAAATCAAGCTTGTCCAACCCATGGCCCATGAACCACATGCAACCCGGGATGGCTTTGAATGTGGCCCAACACAAATTCGCAAACTTCCTTAAAACATTATGAGACTTTTTTTGTGAATTTTTTTTTTTTTAGCTCATCAGCTATCATTAGTGTTAGCGTATTTTATATGTGGCCCAAGACAACTGTTCTTCTTCCAGTGTGGCCCAGGGAAGCCAAGGATTGTACATCCCTGGACTAAATAGTGGTTTTCAAGACACTGGACATTAGGCAACAAGGACAGTGATCTCTGAGGACAAAAGAAGGGAGGACCTACAACTATCCCAGCTGACCGCCTTGAGAGCATTTCTAGGATGTAGTGCAGGGAAGGGGAACTCAGGCAGAGGCCCTGAGTTAAAAAGATGGAGCTGAGTGTCTAGAGAGGCTAAGGCATCTAGAGTGCCCAGGACAGAATGCTGTAGAGGAGAAAGCTGCACAGAGAGAAAATATTAGAGATCTAGGGAGAGTTTCTCTCAAGTATTCCGCCAAGTACTGATCAGCCCATGTGTAGAAGAAAACTACCAGAGAGAGGAAAGAACCATCTGAGAGGATTAGAGGGAACAGTGCCTGGAACTCACACACAGGCAATAATAGTGCCTGTTCCCACCAGCCAGACTTGAAACACCTTATAATTCCCTGGTATGGCATTCAGAAGGGTCATGTCACATTAGTACAGTTATATGCCCTAGTGATGACAGCCCTAAACGATGCTCTGATTTACCTAACAAAGCTTAAAAGTATGACCTTAAAGAACAGAAATATTTCCAAATAATTTAACTGCATGCCAAGAAAAGTCTCAAGAAATTTATAAAAAAGAAAAAAACTCAAGTATCTTTACAATGTCTACCATCTACTCAAAGATAACGAGACACGGAAAGAAGAAAATATGAGAAAAATCAACCAATCAAAACCAACCCAGAACAGGACTGACATTAACATAGTTATTATAACTATAGGGGCAAGGAAACTCTTCTTGTAACTGGCCAGATAATAAATATTTTAAGCTTTGTGAGCCATATAGTCTCTGTCATAACTGCAACACTGCTGTTGGGAAAAGTCTTAAACAGGCTTGTCACATGACAAACAGGATATATAAATAACCAATAAACATATACAGTGGTGTCTGATGTCATCAATCATCACAGGAATGCAAATTAAAACCACATTGTGCCCAGTAGCAACAAACACACCTAACACCTAGCTCTTGGCTTCTAATACCATTCTCCAATAAAAGGAATCAGGGATCCTTGCAGAAATATCTGATTCTATGACTGAGGAAATATACAAGATGAACCTGGAGCATCTTGTAGTGCCAGAAAGGGAAGGAAATACTTAAAAAACAAACAAAACCAAACAAAGCCATCATGATAGTGGTATGTCAAAGGGACTTATCAGCCAACTGAAAAGAGCTCCCAATGACCAAAGCTGGAACAATTTGAGCAAGAAAATAAAGTAGTGCTGGATTATAACCCAAAGTATGAAACAAATATCCATGAGTCCAATTATATAAATATATGATTGAATACACAAATGTTAAATGAAGAAAAACTTAATTTATGTAGGTATTTTATCTTCAAAGAAGTGGAACACAACCTTCACTCTTTAAGTGTGCACCATGCAATGACTTCCTTCCAAAGAGTACAGTATGAAAAGGGTGAATAAAGTAGTAACTTAACAATGAAGAAATCTGACAAGCCCTATCTTAGCCAGGTAGTCCAGTTTACTGTCAACAGAAATAAGTCATGCAGAACAGCATGTACCCTTGATACAATGTGATGAGAAATGCATTTTACCTGTGATTTTCCTCCCTAAAAATCCAATCTAATCATGAGAAAAACACCACACAAATCCCAGTTGAGACATTCTACAAAATATTTGACCAATGCCCCTCAAAATTTTCAAAGTCATCAAATATAAGAGAGGTCTGAGAAACTGTAACTGGCAAGAGGACCCTGAGGAAATGCGATGACTAACTGTAATGTGGTATCCTGGGTGCAACAGAAAAAGGATATTAGGTAAAGACCAAAGAAAGTAGAAAAAAGTATGAATTTCAGTTAAAAATTAAAAAAAGTAAATGCAATATACATAATCATAATGTGTAATATATATAATCATAACACCTCTTGTGTTATATGATCACTATAAAAGAAGTGGAAAATCCAGAAAGTATAAAGAATTTTTTTTTTTTTTTTTGGATGGGCACAGTGGCTCACACCTGTAATCCCAGCACTTTGGGAGGCCAAGGTGGGCAGATCACCTGAGGTCGGGAGTTCAAGACCAGCCTGACCAGCATGGAGAAACCCCATCTCTACTAAAAATACAAAATTAGTCGGGCATGGTGGTGCATGCCTGTAATCCCAGCTACTTGGGAGGATGAGACAGGAGAATTGCTTGAAAGCGGGAGGTGGAGGATGCGGTGAGCCGAGATTACACCATTGCACTCTAGCCTGGGCAACAAGACCAAAACTCCATCTCAAGAAAAAAGAAATTTTTTTAATTATCCAAAATTTCACTCTCTGGAGGTAACTATGATTAATATTCCAAGGCAATGGTTCCCAAACTGTGTGCTCAGGTGTCTTGGGGTATCACATCAAATTCACAAGGATGCTGCAAAATATTTTAAATTTTCAAGGCAAATACAGTGACATCTGTCGGATACTATGCAAACTACAAGTTCTAGCTAATTCAACTTTAACATAAGGTCACTCAACATTCCTTTCAATAATGTCACATCTTGGTGAAGCTGGTTTTTAGTAGTCACTGGCATAAAAAATAAATGCTAAGTGAAAATCGTATGGTACAGGGAAAGAGTTGATGGTGTACAATGATTCTAAGGTTTGAGAAGTTGTACAATACCCAACATACACTCCACTAGTAATTATAGTTATTGAAGAATGAAATAAATTTTTTTCCTTAAAAAAAAAATTGTACATCTAGTATAATGGCTAAATTTTTAAAACACCAAGTGCTGGCAAGGAAAGAAACTGGAATTCTCACTGAAGTACCTGATGGGAGTGTAAACTGGTACAACCATTTCAGAAAACAACTGTCCATATTTAGTTGACAAATGCCCACTTTATATGACCCTAGAATTTCTTTAGCTATATAACCTGAAGGACCTTTTTTTTATTCCCCCAGAGACAGGGTCTTGCTCTGTTGCCCAGGTTGTAGCACAGTGGCATGATCACAGCTCACACCAGCCTCGAACTCCTTGGCTCAAACAATCCTCTCACCTTGGCCTCTAAATAGCTGGTGCTACAGGTGCGTGTCACCACACCAGGCTTTTTTTTTTTTTTTTTTGAAATGGAGTCTTGCTCTGTTGCCCGGGCTGGAGTGCAGTGGCGTGATCTCAGCTCACTGCAACCTCCATCTCCTGGGTTCAAGCAATTCTCCTGCCTCAGCCTCCCGAGTAGCTGGGATTACAGGCATGCACCACCACGCCCAGCTAATTTTTATATGTTTAGTAGAGACGGGGTTTTGCCATGATGGCCAGGCTGGACTCGAACTCCTGACCTCAGGTGATCTGTCCACCTCAGCTTCCCAAAGAGCTGGGATTACAGGCCTGAGCTTCTGCACCTGGCCTAAAGAAACTCTTGAAGCAGCCGGGCGTGGTGGCTCATGCCTGTAATCCCAGCACTTTGGGAGGCCGAGGTGGGCAGATCACGAGGTCAGGAGATCGAGACCACCCTGGCTAACACGATGAAACTCCGTCTCTACTAAAAATACAAAAAATTAGCCGGGCGTGGTGGCGGGCGCCTGTAGTCCCAGCTACTCAGGAGGCTGAGGCAGGAGAATGGCATGAACTTGGGAAGCGGAGCTTGCAGTGAGCAGAGATCACGCCATTGCACTCCAGTCTGGGCGACAGAGCAAGACTCTGTCTCAGAAAAAAAAAGAAACTCTTGAAGCACATATACACCAGAGTACACTTTCTAAATGTTTGTAGTTGCACTGCTTGTTATTTAGAAACAAACCAACTGCCCACAGATAGAATAAACAGTGACATAGTCATGTAACTGAATACCACGTAACAGTTTAAATGAATGGAGTATATCAATATGCATCAACACAAATGAATCTCAAACTCCTAATGTTGAATGAATAAAGCAAACTGAAGAATACATACAGTATCATTTCATGAATATGAAATTTAACAAATCTGAAACTAAAAAATCAATTTATAGTTATAGTCATATCCAGTCACTTAGTTACATCCATGTTGTAAAATCATGAAAAAATGCAAATGAATAAAAATAATTTATTCTTCCAATAGGAGAGGGAAGGAGGCAAATGCCATAGAAAAGAGGAATATGAGGAACTTTCAAGGTATTGACGATATACTATTTTATAAGTTGGCCAGTGAGAACAAAGACATTTATTTGTAATTCTTCTTTAAAGTACACATATGTTGGGCCAGGCGCAGTGCCTCACGCCTATAATCCCAGCACTTTGGGAGACCAAGGTGGGCGGATAACCTGAGGTCAGGAGTTCGAGACCAGCCTGGCCAACATCGTGAAATCCCATCTCTATTGAAAAAAACAATTAGCCGGGTGTGGTAGCACATGCCTGTCTACTCAGGAGGCTGAGGCAGGAGAATCGCTTGAACCTGGGAGGCAGAGGTTGCAGTGAGCCAAGATTGCACCATTGCACTCCAGCTTGGGTGACAGAGACAGACTCCATCTCAAAAAAATATTAATTAAAAAAAAATGAAGTATCCATGTTATATATGCTTTTGTGTATATATTAGAATTAACTTTAAAATACTAAAAGTATTATTTATTCAACAAAGAATTTGTTGAACACCTACTATGTTCCACTATTTTCTGTGCTTTATCAACAAAGAAATATTCCTGCCCTCACAGGGCTTATATTTTAGCAGAGGAAGGATGACAGAAAGCAAAATCTAGAATGAATAAACAAGGGGAAAAGAATATATATACACACATTTTTTTATTTAAAAAATAAGAAGTAGAACAGAGAAAGGGATACCAGGAATATAGGACAGACTGTAACATGAAACAGTCACTGAATTTATTTTAAGATGTTTAAATTTTTTATTACAAGTAAAATTTTATTACAAATAAAAACTCTAGATTTTTTTTTTTTTTTTTTTTTTGAGACGGAGTCTCGCTCTGTCACCCAGGCTGGAGTGCAGTGGCGCAATCTCGGCTCACTGCAAGCTCCGCCTCCCGGGTTCACGCCATTCTCCTGCCTCAGCCTCTCCGAGTAGCTGGGACTACAGGCGCCCGCCACCGCGCCCGGCTAATTTTTTGTATTTTTTTTTTAGTAGAGACGGGGTTTCACCGTGGTCTCGATCTCCTGACCTCGTGATCCACCCGTCTCGGCCTCCCAAAGTGCTGGGATTACAAGCGTGAGCCACCGCGCCCGGCAAAACTCTAGATTTTTACCAGTTTATAAGAACTAGGAAAAAAATCTAAGAGACAAAACCCACCAATAATATATTAAGAGAAAAACATTTTCTGCTTTCAGTAACCTTAAGAATGTCAAATACTCTTCATCAGAAGCCTTCAGAATGTTAACCAAAAAAAAAAAGTACCTGACCTATCTAGATGCTTTAAAAATATCTGTTGAACAAATCATGATTTTCCCTTGAAAATCTGTCCTAATTATCCCATTTTTTGAGGTAACATTTTCCATAAAATAAAAATTTTAAGAATAATTTATGAAAATAAAGAATGTCTGAACTCTCATTTACCCTTTCACTTATCATATTTATTCTTTACCTGGTGTCAATTTTCAAACACATCAATGTATTTGACACACTGCAAAGGATAAAGGAATATGAAACATGAGAGAATAAAGAAAAATCTGAGGCCTGCAGGAATTCTATGCTGACTGGATTAAATAATACATTCCTACACACCTGAAGAGGTTTTTTTCACGCAATAACATTTCATTAACTACTTATCCATCATCTCCTCTGAAGTATGTGGCTTGTCTGTTATCCAATAAAGTAATATCACTTACATTTCAGCCTTTAAATCTTGCATATAAGAGAAATGCAATAGCACGAACTACCTAGAAACAAAATTTTCATTCTTACTAGTCTTATATTCTTTCATACTGAAAAGTAAAAATGTACCTAGGTTACTGAAAACAACTCCTTTTACCTGATTATCTGAATCATTATAGAGGAATGCCTGATAAAATTACACTATCTCAGTTTTAGAAGCCTGAGGAACTTTGGCTGGGTGTGGTGGCTCACGCCTGTAATCCCAGCACTTTGGGAGGCTGAGGTGGGTGGATCACATAAGGTCAGGAGTTCGAGACCAGCCTGGCCAACATGGTGAAACCCTGTCTCTACTAAAAATACAAAAATTAGCTGGGCATGATGGTGCGTGCCTGTAGTCCCAGCTACTCAGGAGGGTGAGACAAGAGAAATGCTTGAGCCTGGGAGGCAGAGGTTGCAGTGAGCCGAGATCACACCACTGCACTCCAGCCTGGGTGACAGAGTGAGACTCCATTTAAAAAAAAAAAAAAAAAAAAAAAGCTTGAGGAACTTTGAGCATTTGAAACCAGAAGACCTCCTTATCATGGGCTGCTTTCATTTCTTTTATGGGACTTCAATAAACCCTCACAGGAAATTATCTCTACCAAGTTTTGTTTTTCTGAATAATTTCAATGTCACTAGTCAGAAACAGCAAAAATTTTACAGAGCAAAACAAAACTGTTTTGTCTTGACTGTGCCACTTCCTAGCTGTGTTACTTTCGGTCAATCACTTTAATTTCCTAAGTCTCAGTTTCTCTTTCTAAATGTGAATAATGCCCCCTGTCTTCTAATGAGGTAATAAATATAAACCTTACCCACTAATAAGTACTAGCACTCTGCGAAAAAAGTTGTCCTCTCTTGGACTCCTCCTTCCATTTGGTTTAGTGCCTGCTACCTGTAATCAACTAAACACTAAACAATTAAAAATTGATTTAAAAAACACATAGTGAACTAAACACTTAAAATCTACACATTATATGTAAAATACTAATACATTTAAAAGGCTTGTTAAAAAATAAACATAGTGGAGCCAAGCATGGTGGCTCACTTCTGTAATCCCAACACTTTGAGAGGCCAGCACAGGAGGATCATTTGAGGCCAAGAGTTCAAGACAAACCTCGGAAACACAGCAAGTCCCCAACTCTAAAAAATAAAAATAAAAAAATTAACCAGGCATGGTGGCATGCTCCTGTAGTCCCAGCTACTTGGAAGGCAGAGGCAGGAGATCTCTTGACCCCAAGAGTTCAGGACTACAGTGAGCTATGATCCTGCCACTGCATTCCAGCCTGGGAGACAGAGACCCTGTCTCAAAAAATAAATAAATAAATAAATAAAACATAGTGACAACAGGTAATATAGTTCACATGTGTAGAATGTGCAGGTTACACAGGTATACACGTTCCATGGTGGTTTGCTGCACCTGTCAACACGTCACCTAGGTTTTAAGCCCTGTATGCATTAGCTATTTGTGTCCTGATGCTCTTCCTCCCCTCACCACCCCCACCCCACATGGCCTCGATGAGTGTTGTTCCCTTCCCTGTGTCCATGTGTTCTCCTTGTTCAGCTCCCACTTATGAGTGAGAACATGCAGTGTTCGGTTTTCTGTTCCTGTGTTAGTTTGCTGAGGATGATGGCTTCCAGCTTTATCCATGTCCCTGCAAAGGACATGATCTCATTCCTTTTTATGGATGCATAGTATTCCATGGTGTATAGGTACCACATTTTCTTTATCCAGTCTATCATTGATGGGCATTTGAGCTGGTTCCATGTCTTTGCTATTGTATCACTGCCTAATCACTTACTATCAAAAAGTCCAGGCTGGGTATGGTGGCACACACTGTAATCCCAGCACTTTTTGAGAGGCCAAGGCAGGAGGATTACCTAAGCCCACAAACTGAAGACCAGCCTGGGCAATATGACAAGACCAAGATTCCATCTCTATGGGGGGGGGGGGAAGCAGTAGTAATGAACAGCCAATATTTTGTGGCAGGTACTATCATTGAAGTCTCAAAGCAAACCCATGAAGTACATACTATTTTATAGATAAACTGATTTACAAAGAGGATACTGCCTTCCACGGTCACACACGTGGTCGGAATCATTCCAAAGTCACTGCTTATTAACATGCATACAACCTTCTAAACTAGAAGTACATGAGAATAGAGTTATCTAGGCAGCAATATTGTTGTCCAATATTTGATTTCTTGTTTTGTACTGCTCTTTAGTTAAAAAATAATAATTTAATAAATATGTAAAATGAAAGACAGTGAAATAACAATCTATAAAGGAAAAGGACACATAATCCATATTTCTTCTCTTATAAAACTAACAGTGCTCCTGAAGGTAGAAATACATCTTGTTCTTACAGTTCAACATATAGTATGATCTCTAAACTCCGGCAAAATGGAATGCTAATCCAGTTATCCACTGCTACATAACTTAGTGGCTTAAAACAATCTTTTATCGTGCTCATGAATCCGCAATTTGGGTAGGGTTTGACAGGAACAACTCATCTCTGCTCTACGTATAAGCACTCATTAGGGCACTGTGATGGGGAACTAGAAGATTAGGATCTGCTTTTAGGACAGCTCACTCACATGGCTGGCAAGCTGATCCCAGATGTCAGCTGGGAGCTCAGCTGGGGCTGAGAGTCAGGCGCTTCAGTTTCCCTCTTACACAGGCCACTCCTAGTTGCTTAGGCTCCTCACATAGTAGCCAGGTTCCAAAAGTGACACTCCAGAGAGAAAGTTAGAAGTCCATGGCATTTTTATAACCTAGCCCTAAACATGACATGTTGTTTGAGCCATGCTCTACTGGTAAAGGCATTTACAAAAGTCTGCTCTGGTTAAGAGACCGAGACACAGGCCTCACCACTAGATGGGAGGAGTGTGAAGATGACATTGTAGGCAGAACATGTAAAATGAAAGATATTGCTGTAGACACATTTGGGAAATACAATCTGTCATACCAATACAATGGTTGTATGTCAGAATATACCACAGTTGACTTTTTGTTAATAGTATTTATTGGTTTTTATTAAGTAGAGTTTTCCTGTAAAAAACAAGGAGTAAAGAGATTAAAGACAATAACCTGGAGTTTCTCCTCCCCATGATGAAATAAATTCAATGGCCTACAAGTAATTATCTTCAGAGTCAAATGATAAAGAAAAATAGGAGAAGAGCCAGGCGCAGTGGCTCACGCCTGTAATCCCAGCACTTTGGGAGGCCAAGGTGGGCGAATCACCTGAGGTCAGGAGTTTGAGACCAGCCTGGCCAACATGGAGAAATCCCGTCTCTACTAAAAATACAAAAATTAGCCAGACGTGGTGGCGCACACCTGTAATCCCAGCTACTCAGGAAGCTGAGGCAGGAGAATCACTTGAACCCAGGAGGCAGAGGTTGCAGTGAACTGAGATCGCACCACTGCACTCTAGCCTGGACAGCAGAACAAGACTCCATCTCAAACAAACAAATAAATATAAAAAATTAGCCCGGCATGGTGGCATATGCCTGTAGTTCCAGCTACTCAGGAGGCTAAGGCAGGAGGATCTCTCGACTGCTTGAACCCAGGAGGTAGAGGCTGCAGTGTGCCAAGATCATGCCACTGCACTCCAGCCTGAGTGACAGAGTGAGACTTCATCTCAAAAAAAGAAAAAGAAAAATAGGAGAAAGGACATTTAGGGACTTCCCAGAAAAAAAAGAGTGATAAAATAAGGAAACATGAGTAATCTGCCGCTAAAAATTAAATACAGAGTTGGAAGAAACTTTTGACACCACTTAGTCTACTGCCATTATCCTAGCAACTACTAAAAACTGAATTTTTTTTGTTTACATTTCAATGAAGGATAAGAAATTCTCATTTTTAATAAAATTCTAAATTGTGCAAATTTGTATTCATTCATTTCATTCTCTGTTGTTAATAGCAGTAAAAATCCTTAAAAGTAAAATAGTGTCAAATACTTTCAGCGTGAACAAGGTAAAGAAAAAGCTAAGCCACCTGCATCCTGTTTCAGTTGAGGGTTTATGGGTGGAGAGAACAATAGATGACATACGAGATGCTGGAAAAAAGATGAATCAAACCTCTGGGGCATGCAGGAATTTAAAAAGAAAGATAAAGAAAAGTAGTGACTAGAAACCTGCCAAAGCTCTGGGGGTGTCACCAGCATGCTGTACTATCCTCTTTGAACCCATCCTTATGCAAAGCCTCCACCCTTAAGCCAAAGTCCTTTTCCACTTTGGAAATGGCTAGAACTGGCTCCAGAGATAATTTAATCTAGTGGTTTCCAACATTTTCAAACATAAGAACCTCTTTTTAAGAGTAAAAATCCAGGTTGGACATGGTGGCTCAAGCCTGTAATCCCAGCACTTTGAGAGGCCAAGATGGGTAGATCACTTGAGGTCAGGAGTTTGAGACCAGCCTGGCCAACATGGTGAAACCCCATCTCTACTAAAAGAATACAAAAATTAGCCAGGCATAGTGGCACACCCCTGTAGTCCCAGCCACTTGGGAGGCTGAGGCATGAGAATTGCTTGAACCTGGGCGGCAGAGGTTGCAATGAGCCGGGAGATCATGCCACTGCACTCCAGCCTGGGCAAGAGAGCAAGACTCAGTCTCAAAAAAAATTAATAAATAAAAAATAAAGAGTAAAAACACTATGAGCATCCATATGACAATTGTGATTTTATCATCTAGTTATTGAAAAAATCAATGACAGACATATCACAATTTCACTGACACCTCTACTAAATGTTATCTGTATTTTGTCACAAGGGTATTTATATACAATAGCATGTACATGAGACAGGCAATTTGGATAAAATTCTTAGGAAACACTAAATACATGTACATCATTGGTAAATATGTAAGTGAACTATATTTGAAAAGACTAAGACTAAGAAATTTTTAAGGACTTCATTTTCAGGAATGTGATTACACTAGAATTTCTCCTACTATGCTTTCGGTTGGACTGAGTAATCTGTCAACACAGATTCTATAATTCTCTTATAAATTATTTAAAACATTTTCCTCTTCTTTTTAACTTATATCTTAATGATTTAAAACTGGTTGTGGGCCAGGCACGGTGGCTCATGCCTATGATCCCAGCACTTTGGGAGGTCGAGGTGGGTGGACCACGAGGTCAGGAGTTCAAGACCAGCCTGGCCAAGATAATGAAACCCCATCTCTACTAAAAATACAAAAAGTAGCCAGGTGCAGTGGCAGGCTCCTGTAATCCTAGCTACTTGGGAGGCTGAGGCAGGAGAATCACTTAAACCCGGGAGGTGGAGGTTGCAGTGAGCCAAGATTGCGCCACTGCACTCCAGCCTGGGCAGAGTGAGACTCCATCTCAAAAAAAAAAAAAAAAAAAAAAAAAAAAAAGCTGGTTGTGCACTGTGCAGTGGCTCACACCAGCAATCCCAGCACTTTGGGAGGCCGAGGCAGGTGGATTGCTTGAGCCCAGGAGTTCGAGACCAGCCTGGGCAACACGGCAAAGCCTTGTCTCTACTAAAAATACAAAAAATTTTCTGGGCATAGTGGTATGTGACTGTGGTCCCAGCTACTTCAGAGGCTAGGGTGGGAGGATCACTCCATCCCAGTAAGTCAAGGCTGCAGTGAGCTAAGACCGTGCCACTGCATTGCAGCCCAGGTGAGTGGAGTGAGACCCTGTCTCAAAAATAAATAAGTAAAATTTTTAAAACCTGTTTTGGACATATAGATGCATATTCCTATTTTATACAAAAGTAAGAATCCTTTTACTTGACGACAATTTTATTATCACCAGTCAGGAGTTACCTCAATAGAAGAACAGCTTGCTTATCTATTGTTAGAAAGGCTATGACGGGCGCAGTGGCTCACACTTGCAATCCTAGCACTTTGGGAGGCCGAGGTAGGCAGATTGCCTGCGCTCAGGAGTTCAAGACCAGCCTGAGAAACACGGTAAAACTCCGTCTCTAATAAAACTACAAAAAATCAGCCAGGTGTGGTGGCATGAGCCTGTAGTCCCAGCAACTCGGGAGGCTGAGGCAGGAGAATTGCTTGAACTGGGGAGATGGAGGTTGCAGTGGGCTGAGATCACACCACTACACTCCAGACTGGCCGAGAGAGTGAGACTCCAACTCAAAAAAAAAAAAGGCTTATGTCAACAATTCTAAATCTAAAATCTTTATTTTTGGCAGCTGTTCTCTGAAAATCTACACATGATGACTCTATAGTTTCGAAATTATCATAAAAGTTTAAAAGTTCTGACTGGCAGGCTGGGCGCGGTGGCTCACACCTGTAATCCCAGCCCTTTGGGAGGCCGAGGTGGGGGGATCACGAGGTCAGGAGATGGAGAACATCCTAGCTAACACATGAAACCCTGTCTCTACTAAAAATACAAAAAATTAGCCGGGCATGGTGGCGGGCGCCTGTAATCCCAGCTACTCAGGAGGCTGAGGCAGGAGAATCGCTTGAACCCGGGAGGCAGAGGTTGCAGTGAGCCGAGATCGCGCCACTGCACTCCAGCCTGGGCGAGAGCAAGACTCTGTCTCAAAGAAACAAACAAACAAACAAAAGTCCTAACTGCCACTTTGCAGGATTTTAGGAAACCACGTGTGAGCACCTTCAACATGCACTCCCCGTCTACAGAAGAATTTCCAGGACACTGTCAAACAGGCACACATGCCTTCCAGGCCAGGGGAATATATGGAGAGATAACTTAGGAGAAAGAAACCCCAAATGCAAAATAAGAATACAAACAGTGGTGCCTAGCCTTAGAGTAAAATGTTTCCAAAACAGCTGCCAAGTTTATGAAAACCCAAGCACCTCTTCTTTTGCTTGGTTTGTCATGAAGATAGCCATTTCATGACAGACTGCATCAATGCAGAGAATTAAGCCAGTAATGCAGAAGTTCTCAGAGATTAGGAGCACTCTGAAAAACCTGAAATGAGACAAAAGTAAGGCAATAAAAGACTAGGCTTATACATTAGTCAGGGCTCTCCAGAGAAACAGAATCAACAGGAGAGAGACAGAAGTAGAGGTAGAGAGAGAGAGAGACAGAGGTATGCATATTTAAAAAGATATTTATTATAAGGAATTGGCTTATGCAATTATGGAGGCTGAAAAGTCCCAAGATTGTCAGTCAGCAAGCTAGAGACCCAAGAGAGCCTATGGTCTAGTTCCAGTCCAAGTCTAAAGGCCTGAGAACCAAGGGAATCAATGGTGCAAGTTCCAATACAAGAGCTACCACGCTCAAGAGCCAAAGTTTTGGTTCAAGTCCAAAGGCAGGAAAACACTGATGTCCCAGCTCAAGGAGTCAGGCAGGAGAAGCTCCCTCTTGCTCAGTCTTTTTGTTCTAGCCAGGTCTTCAAATGACTGGATGAGGCTCACCCAGACTTGGAAGGGTATCTGTTTTACTCAATCACTTAAAATATTAATTTCATCCAGAAACATCCTCACAGACACACCTAAGATAATGTTTGACCAAATGTCTGGGCACTCAGTGGCCCAGTCAAGTTAACACACAAAATGAACCATCATAACTGACTTGGCTCTATTTTGCCCACTCTTCCCAAAAAGCCAAGAAGGGGTTGAAAAAGAGTTTAAAGCCTGGTGAGAGAGAGCAGGCAGAAGAAAACTGACTCTTCACTGGATAACTACCTTATGGCTCTTCCCTTAACAAGGCAAACAAAAGCAGAGGCCTACCTCCCAATCTGTGTGGGAGGTTCACGCCTGGAATCCCAACACTTTGGGAGGCCAAGGTGGGCAGATCACCTGAGGTCAGGGGTTCCAGACCAGCCTGGTGAACATGGCAAAACACCATCTGTATAAAAAATACAAAAATTAACCAGGCATGGTGGCGCACACCTGTAGTCCCAGCTACTCAGGAGGCTGAGGCAGGAGAATCGCTTAAATCCGGGAGGTGGAAGTTGCAGGGAGCCAAGATCGCGCCACTGCACTCCAGCCTGGGAGACAGAGCGAAACTCTGTCTTAAAAAAAATTAAATTTAATTTAAAAATGAAGGCCAGGCGCAGTGTCTCACGCCTGTAATCCCAGCACTTTGAGTGGCCGAGGTGGGAGGATAATGAGGTCAGGATCCAGACTAGGCTGGCCAATATGGTGAAAACCTGTCTCTACTAAAGATACAAAAATTAGCCAGGCATAGTGGCACATGCCTGTAATCCTAGCTACTCAGGAGGCTGAGAGAGGAGACTTGCTTGAACCCAAGAGGCGGTGGTTGCAGTGAGCCAAGATCGTGTCACTGCATTCCAGTCTGGGCGACAGAGTGATACTCCATCTCCAAAAAAAAAAGAAAAATAAAACTGAACTGCCCTTTAATCAAAAGATATCTGCTTCTTAAGGGCAAGGTGGGTGAATCGCCTAAGGTCAGGAGTTTGAGACCAGCCTGGCCAACATGGCAAAACCCTGTGTCTACAAAAAATACAAAAGAATTAGCCAGGCATGGTGGCAGGAACCTGTAATCCCAGCTACTCAAGGGGCTCGGGCAGGAGAATCACTTGAACCTGGGAGACGGAAGTTGCAGTGAGCCAAGATCACGCCACTGCACTCCAGCCTGGGCGACAGAGTAAGACTTTGTCTCAAAAAAAAAAAAAAAAAAAAAAAAAGATAGCTGCTTCCAAAACACACATATTCTCTCTCTCATGCATGCGTGCGTACACACATACACACACACACACACACACACTCTCTCTCTCTCTTTGTCCATCAGAAACCTATACAGGATAAGAGAAATCTTAGCTGGACATTGAGCCCCTTGGGTACAATGAAGCCAGTGCTGGAAGAAAGGAGACTCTCCAAGGAAAATCACAGATTCACATAACTCAGCCCTTGTGAAGCCAGGACAATGAGTCAAGCTGTTGGCTTGGACTACAGTCATCCTCAAGGCTCAACTAGAGTAGGAGGATCCCTGTTCAGGCTCACTCTTCTGAGCCACTCATGTGGCTGCCAGCAGGCCTCAGAAGATCTACATCCAAGCTAGCTGTTGTGGTTGCTGGCGGGCCTCACTTCCTCACCACATGGCCCTCCCCATGGGCTGCCTGGGTGTCTGTCTTCACAACATGGCAAATGCCTTCCCTCTATGCAGTGCTGCCTCACACCATGGAGTTAGCCTCCCCCAAAGTGACTTGGGTGTGTGCGTATGTGTGTGTGTGTGTGTGAGAGAGAGAGAGAGAGAGAACACACATGCAAGGCAGAAGCCAGTCTTTTTAAAACCCAATCTGAGCTAGCCAGCTAGCCTCCCGCAAAGTGAGGGGTGTGTGTGTGTGTGTGTGTGTGTGTGTGTGTGTGTGAGAGAGAGAGAGAGAGAGAGAGAGAGAACACATGCAAGGCAGAAGCCAGTCTTTTAAAAACCCAATCTGGGAAGAGACATCTCATCACTTCTCCTGTGTTCTATTCACTAGAAGTACATCACTAAGTCCAGCCCACACGCAAGGGAGGAGAATTCAGCTCCATCTTTTAAAGAAGGGAGAATCAAATCATTTTTGGATAGATCATTAAGTCCCACTACAGGGACTAGAATTACTGATGAAAATATAAGTAGCCAGATAAGTTATTAAGACATCAATGGATGTTTTATTATCATAGTACTTCCCAATCCCCAAGATGATAGTCCTGTTTGCTTCTTTGCCTCAAGGGAGGTTTGTGTGTGTTTTTTGAAAATATGAACTCCTTGAGGAGATTATGCTGAGGGAAGAAGGGTGGAACAGTGAGTGTCTTTGGCAGGAACTGGGGGTTAGGTAGAAACAAGAAGAAAAATGGGAGCAATTTATCTGAGGAGAAGGAATTCCTTCAGAATCCCCAAAAAGAGGGAACCTGCAACCCCACGTCCTAGCAGTGCCCAAGTCCTCAGAGAGAAATGGGCATGTGTTGTATCAAGGAAAGCTGAAGCCTGGACATCAGAATCCCCAGGCTTCAACGCCTCATGTCTTCTTAGACAATGTGCTCAGTCATATCCAGCACAGGCTGAAAATCAACCTTCCACCCTTCTCCTGGTACCTCAAAAGCCTATTAGAGTCTCACATAACTCTAAGGAGGGGTGGATATCTATTATTAATCACTGAGATTGTATTTGTAACCAGTTTGGTAGAATTGAGGGGGAGAAGGTCCCAGGGCAGAATTTCTTTTTTTTTTTTTTTTTGAGAGACAGGTTTTCATTATGTTGCCCAGGCTAGTCTGAGCTCAAACCATCCTCTCACCTCAGGATCCCAAAGTGCTGGGGTTACAGGTACGAGCCACCACACCTGGCCCCCAGGGCAGAATTTCATTTCATTTAAAGGAATTAAAATATTGTTAATACTTTTTGCTTACCTGATTTCATGTGCTATACAGTCAATTAATGTACTAACCTATGGGTATCTTTTGCAAATAAGTAATATTGGTGGTTTCAAAGAAAGTTCCAAACAAGCTGCTCCATTTAAGATTTTTCCGGCCAAACGAGGTGGCTCACGCCTGTAATCTCAGAACTTTGGGAGGCTGAGGTAGGTGGATCAACTGAGGTCAGGAATTTGAGATCAGCCTGGCCAACACGGTGAAACCCCGTCTCTATTAAAAATACAAAAATGAGCGAGGCAAAGTGCCAAATGCCTGTAATCTCAGCTACTCAGGAAGCTGAGGCAGGAGAATTGCTTGAACCCAGGAGGCGGAGACTGCAGTAAGCCGAGATTGCACCACTGCACTCCAGCCTGGGAGACAGAGCTTCATTCTGTCTCCAAAAAAAATAAAAATAAAATAAAATAATGTATATGTGTAATTTCCACATAAAATTTTTATGGATATAGATATATATCCCCCAAATTTTTCCAGGCTATACTCCCCTAACATATAGAATATTAAGCAATTAGTTATAAATCCATGTCTATCCAACTGAGTTCTCATTCTCCTCCAGGAAATTCCTGGCCTTATTGCAAAGCCATCCGTTTGGGTTAGGGATCCACAATTTCTATTAAAGAAAAAAATTTTGACCAGGCGCAGTGGCTCACGCCTGTAATCCCAGCACTTTGGGAGGCCGAGGCAGGTGGCTCATGAGGTCAGGAGTTCAAGACCAGCCTGGCCAAGATGGTGAAACCCTGTCTCTACTAAATATACAAAAAAATTAGCCAGGCGTGGTAGTGGGCGCCTGTAATCTCAGCTACTCTGGAGGCTGAGGCAGGAGAATCACTTGAACCTGGGCGGCAGAGGTTGCAGTGAGCCGAGCTCGCACCACTGCACTCCAGCCTGGGCAACAGAGCAAGACTCCATCTCAAAGGAAAAAAAAAAAATCCAGTCGCCTTTGGAGCATGCTAGAAGAACTCACTCATTCTGAAAACTAGTGAAAAGGGGGGAAAAAAAGTATTTACCTGCTTTTACTTTTACAAACTGTACCAAATAGTCAATGAAGGGAAGGAGAACAGATCAGCTGCCAGGAGGCTGAGGTGCAGAGAGAATATTATGACTGCAACAGGACTGCACAGTGAGTTTTCTGAGGAAATAAAATGTTGTAAACTCTTCTAACCTGTTTGTTGTAGTGGTGGTTATATGACTTCTACAGATGTGCTAAATTTCATGGAACTGTAGCCATGAACATCAGTTTCACTGTGTGTTTATTTTATTTCATTTATTTATTTGTTTGTCTGTTTGAGACAAAGCCTTGCTCTGTCGCCCAGGCTGGAGTGCAGCAGCGTGATCTCGGCTCACTGCAACCTCCACTTCCCAAGTTCAAACAATTCTCCTACCTCAGCCTCCCAAGTAGCTGGGATTACAGCGGTGCACCACCACTCTTGGCTAATTTTTGTATTTTTAGTAGAGACGGGGTTTCACCATGTTGGCCAAGTGGGTCTCAAACTCCCAGCCACAAGTGATCAATTTGCCTCAGCCTCTCGAAGTGCTGGGATTGCAGGCATCGGCCACTGCACCCAGCATCAAGGTGTATTCATTTTAAAAATAGAATTCAGGGGCAAGGTGTGGTGGCTCACGCCTGTAATCCCAGCACTTTGGGAGGCCGAGGCGGGTGGATCACGAGATCAGGAGATCGAGACCATCCTGGCTAACACAGTGAAACCCCGTCTCTACTAAAAATACAAAAAATTAGCCGGGTGTGGTGGTATGTGCCTGTGGTCCCAGCTGCTTGGGAGGCTGAGGTAGGAGAATAGCGTGAACCCACAAGGCAGAACTTGCAGTGAGCCGAGATCATGCCACTGCACTCCAGCCTGGGCGACAGAGCAAAACTCCATCTCAAAAAAAAAAAAAAAACAGAATTCAGGCCGGGCACAGTGGCTCACACCTGTAATCCCAGCACTTTGGGAGTCTGAGGCAGGTCTATCACCTGAGGTCAAGAGTTCACGACCAGCCTGGCCAACATGGAGTAACCCCATCCTTACTAAAAACATAAAAATTTGCTGGGTGTGGTGGTGCACAACTCTAATCCCAGCTACTCGGGAGACTGAGGCAGGAGAATCGCTTGAATCCAGGAGGCAGAGATTTCAGTGTGCTGAGATAACGCCGTTGCACTCCAGCCTGACCGACAAGAGCAAAACTCCCTCTCACATATAAATAAATAAAATTCAAAAAATTGTTTCAGTCAGTAAGAGAAATGTCTCTTTCTGGAAGTATTCCAGCTAATAAGGAAGAGGGAATGAGCCAGGCACAGTGGCACTCACACCTGTAATCCTAGCACTTTGAGAGGCTGGGGCGAGCAGATCACTTGAGGTCAGGAGTTCGAGACCAGCCTGGTTAACATGGTGAAACTCCGTCTCTACTAAAAATACAAAAGTTAGCCAGGAGTGGTGGTACAAGCCTGTAATCCTAACTACTCAGTTGGCTGAGGCAGGAGAATCGCTTGAACTCAGGGGGCAGAAGCTGCAGTGAGCCGAGATCACACAGACTCCAACTTAAAAAATAAATAAATAAAAAGAAGGAATGAAAGAATTAGAATTTCTTTTTTTTTTTTTCTTTTGAGACAGAGCCTCACTCTGTCACCCAGGCTGGAGTGCAGTGGCGTGATCTCGGCTCACTGCAACCTCCACCTCCTGGGTTCAAGAGATTCTCCTGCATCAGCCTGCCAAGTAGATGGGATTACAGGCACGTGCCACCACACCTGGCTGATTTTTATAATTTCAGTAGAGATGGGGTTTCACCATGTTGGCCAGGCTGGTCTTGAAATCCTGTCCTCAGGTGATCCACCAGCCTCAGCCTCCCAAAGTGCTGGGATTACAGGTGTGAGCCACCGTGCATGGGCAAAACAATTAGAATTTCAACATCTGCAACCCTAATGAATTCATAAATCTAGATACCGATTGCTATGGGTTCCTAACATAAAAAAGAGAAGCTTTAATGAAAGTTCACATCACTTCTGTGAAGCACTCTTTTTTTTTTTTTTTTTTTTTTGAGACGGAGTCTTGCTCTGTTGCCCAGGGTAGAGTGCTGTGATGCTATCTCAGCTCACTGCAACCTCCACCTCCTGGGTTCAAGTGATTCTCCTGCCTCAGCCTCCAGAGTAGCTGGGATTATAGGCGCCCGCCACCACACCTAGCTAATTTTTGTATTTTTAGTAGAGACGGGGTTTCGCCATGTTGGCCAGGCTGACCTCAGGTGATCCACCCACCTCGGCCTTCCAAAGTGCTGGGATTACAGGCATGAGCCACCACGTCCAGCCAAAGCATTCTTAAAACAAAAAAAACAAATTAACTCTATCAATTTACAAGACACAAACGGAACAGAGAAACACGCTAAGTGATACCATGGGGTCATAAAGTCAGCAAAATTCAGACTGTGGAAAAACTGGTCAGTGGTTGCCAATTGGTCAGGGGGGACAGAAGGGAATTTTGGGGAGTGATGGAACTGTTCTATATCATGATTATAGTTGTGATTACACAACTACATTTGTCAAAATTCAAGGAACTAAAATAGGTGAATTTCACCCTATGTAAATTATATACCAACTTTTTTAAAAATTAAAAATTCAGACTGAAAAACTTTTTTTTTTTCTTTGAGACGGAGTCTGGCTCTGTTGCCAGGCTGGAGTGCAGTGGCACAATCTCAGTTCACTGCAACCTCTACCTCCCGGGTTGGAGCGATTCCCCTGACTTAGCCTCCTGGGTAGCTAGGACTACAGCTGTACACCACCAATCCTGGCTAATTTTTTTTTTTTTTTTTTGTATTTTAGTAGAGACCTGACCTCATGATCTGCCCACCTCAGCCTCCCAAAGTACTGGGATTACAGGTGTGACCTGTCAAGACTGTGCCCGGTCAAGACTGGAAAACTCTTAATAATGAACATGCTTTCTTCAAAAAATAAATAGCACAGGAAAAATGAGTGGAAAAGCTATAGACTAAAAAAGACTTCAAGAGCTACTCAACTAATTACAAGTTATGAACCTTATCTGGATCTTGGTTTGAACAGCTTTTTTTTTTTTTTTTTTTTTTAGAGACAGAGGTCTCACTATATTGTGCAGGCTGGGCATTAACTCACTCCTGGGCTCAAGTGATCCCCCTACCTCGGCCTCCCAAATACCTGGGACTGGAACTACAGGTGCGAGCCCACCACACCCAGCTAACAGATATTTTTTAAAAAATTATTAGCACTAGGCGCAGTGGCTCATGCTTGTAATCCGAACACTTTGGGAGGCCGAGGCGGGTGGATCACCTAAGGTCAGGAGTTCAAGACCAGCCTGGCCAACATGGTGAAACCCCATCTCTACAAAAATACAAAAAAAACCTAGCCAGGCATGATGGGAGATACCCATAATCCCAGCTACTTGGGAGGCTGAGGAGGGAGAATCGCTTGAACCCGGGAGGCGGAGGTTGCAGTGAGCCGAGATTGTGCCATTGCACTCCAGCCTGGGCAACAGAGCAAGACTCCATCTCAAAAAAAAAAAAAAAAGAAAAAGAAAAGAAATAAAAATAAACATACATACATACATAAAATATAGGAGAAGAGCCTGAGGCTAGGCTTGTTAACCGCCCTCTGGCAACTCCTGGCACTCTACCCTCCAGGAAGCCCTTGAATGAGTCCCACGGGACCTGTGAGCTCTTTTTGAACGCCCTTGAAAATCACTGCTTAACTCTTCTAGGTTTCATTCTTGAATAAAATATTACCGTGAAAATGCTGCATACATTGACCATGCTATCTTGGCCCTGCAGAGTCTGCTTTCACAGAATTGAATTTTGGCTTTATGCCCTAGGTTTTCACTGACACATGCTACAAGAAATGGCTTTACCAAAACCACTGCATTTGCTGTAGGGACGTTGCTGAGGCAAACCTACCACGAGCTCTGTAACTCTAGAGTAGTCCTGTGTTTCAGTGTAGATTAGAAAAATGTTCTAGTTTTCCAAGAAACTATCTTCAGAACCTGTTTCTCAGCAAAGAGTACAGAGATCTAAACTCCTAGAGATAAACACTACCTGTCTGACGGCTACCTGCAGAAATACCCTGCAGTGGGCAGATCAACACTGCAGAGAAAGAGATAACACCCAAAAGACAGAAAGCAGTTTCGTCTACTTTCACATCGTGTTACTGTACGTTCTATTTCTTTGCATTTCACTCAACATGCTTTCGCTAGGTTATCCCATTCATTTTCTTTTCTTTTTTCCTTTTTTTTTTTTTTTTTTTTTTGAGACAGCGTCATGCTCTGTCACCCGGGCTAGGGCACGATCTTGGCTCACTGCAACCTCCCCCTCCTGGGTTTAAGCAATTATCCTGCCTCAGCCTCCTGAGTAGCTGGGATTACAGGCATGTACCACCATGCCCAGCTAGGTTTTGTATTTCTAGTACAGAAAGGGTTTCATCATGTTAGCCAGGCTGGTCTCGAACTCCTGACCTCATGACCCACCCACCTCGGCCATCCAAAATGCTGGGATTACAGGTGTGAGCCACCGCATCCAGCCATTCCATTCATTTGCATGACTTGGATCACCAAGTGTTTGCTGAATGCTTTAAAATCTATACCTGAAGCCCTTATCTTGCTTCTCTGCAAAACACCCATGTTTTTAACCGCCTGGTTAAAGACAGTTCACTGAAGCACCTTACGCTCCATATAGCCAAAATAAACTCATGTTCTTACCGTCCCAAACTTGCTCTTGCTCCTGTGTCTGCTGTCTCAATTAAAAGCATTCCCAGGCCAGTGCGGTGGCTCACGCCTGTAATCCCAACACTTTCGGAGGCCAAGGCAGGCGGATCACAAGGACAGGAGTTCAAGACCAGCGTGACCAACATGGGGAAACCCCATCTCTACTAAAAATACAAATTAGCCGGGCATGGTGGCACACGCCTGTTATCCCAGCTACTCAGGAGGCTGAGGCAGGAGAATCACTTGAACTCGGGAGGCAGAGGTTGCAGTAAGCCAAGATCGCACCACTGCACTCCAGCCTGGGCAACAGAGTGAGACTCTGTCTCATAAATAAATAAATAAATAAATAAAAGCATTCCCATCCAACCTATTATTCAAGCTGCAAGCATCTCAAGATACTGTGGAGAAAAGTAAAAGGCAAGCCATATATGGGAGAAAATATAAGCAAAACATATACCTAATAACGAATTTGTGGCCAGGCACAGTGGCTCATGCCTGTAATCCTAGCACGTTGGGAGGCCGCTGTGTGCAGATCACTTGAGGTCAGGAGTTCGAGACCAGCCTAGGTAATATGGCAAAACCCCAGCTCTACTAAAAATACAAAAATTCACCGGGTGTGGTAGCAGGCGCCTTAATCGCAGCTACTACAGAGGCTGAGGCAGGAGAATCACTTGAACCTGGGAGGCGGAGGGTGCAGTGAAACGAGATCATACCACTGCACTCCAGCCTGAGTGATAAAGTGAGACTTTGTCTCAAAAACAAAAAAAAAAGATTTCGCTTTTTAAAATTTTGTTTTTAGAATACATAAAGAACTCTTACAACTATGTAAGAAGACAAACCCATCAAAAAGTGGGCAAAGGACATGAACAGACACTTCTCAAAAGAAGACATTTATGCAGCCAAAAAACACATGAAAAAATGCTCATCATCACTGGCCATCAGAGAAATGCAAATCAAAACCACAATGAGATACCATCTCACACCAGTTAGAATGGCCATCATTAAAAAGTCAGGAAACAACAGGTGCTGCAGAGGATGTGGAGAAATAGGAACACTTTTACACTGTTGGTGGGACTGTAAACTAGTTCAACCATTGTGGAAGTCAGTGTGGCGATTCCTCAGGGATCTAGAACTAGAAATACCATTTGACCCAGCCATCCCATTACTGGGTATATACCCAAAGGACTATAAATCATGCTGCTCTAAAGACACATGCACACGTATGTTTATTGCAGCACTATTCACAATAGCAAAGACTTGGAACCAACCCAAATGTCCAACAACGATAGATTGGATTAAGAAAATGTGGCACATATACACCATGGAATACTATGCAGCCATAAAAAATGATGAGTTCATGTCCTTTGTAGGGACATGGATGAAACTGGAAATCATCATTCTCAGTAAACTATCGCAAGGACAAAAAACCAAACACCACATGTTCTCACTCATAGGTGGGAACTGAACAATGAGAACACATGGACACAGGAAGGGGAACATCACACTCTGGGGACTGTTGTGGGACTGTTGTGGAGCGGGGGGAGGGGGAGGGATAGCATTAGGAGATATACCTAATGCTAAAAGACGAGTTAATGGGTGCAGCACATCAACATGGCACATGTATACATATGTAACAAACCTGCACATTGTGCACATGTACCCTAAAACTTAAAGTATAATAATAATAAAATAAAAAGAAGACAACTCACAAAAAGTGATCAAAAGATCTGGACACTTCACTAAGTTATATGAATGGCAAATTAGCACATGAAAAGATACTCAACATTATCAGTCATCAGGGAAAGGCAAATGAAAACCACAATGACACGTACCACTATACACCCACAGAATGGCAAACAATGGTGGTGGTTTTAAGGGTATACATGTATTTCAAAACTCAACAAATTGTACACTTCAAATATGTACAGCTCACTGTATGCCAACTGTACCTCTACAGACCTGTTTAAAAAAAAAAAAAAAAAAAGAATCACAAGACCAAGTATTGGTGAGGACATTTGGAAGGGCTAGGATTCAAAGTCTAATGCAAGATTTCTCAGCCTCAGCACTAATGACATTTTGAGCTGGGGAACTCTTAGATTAGGATGCTGTCCCATGCATTTTAGGATGTGTAGCAGCATATCTGGCCTCTAGGTGCTCCAAGTTGTAACAACCCAAAATGTCTCCAGACATTGTCAAATGTCCCTTAGGAGGCAAAATCCCCCTTAGTTGAGAACCACCCCTTAGTCTGACACCACAGCCCAAGCTCTTAACAACATCTTTCTTTCTCCTTCTGACACTACATTGGTTCAGGTCCCGAATTTAGTTCACCCAAGACCTCATTATTAGTCAGTCTACATCTAGGCTGTCATCTCTTGCCATTTCAATAGTCACACTACCACCAAATTAACCTTCTAAACCTTCAGGGCTTAGATAAATGACTGCAGAAACTGCCCTCACTACCAGTTTGCAGAATTCCCATAAACCCTTTGTATATATTGTGTAAACCTTCGTATATATACGAAGTCATTACATTGTCTCATATTTCAGTGTCTGTCTTCCCATTAATACATGAGATTTTCCCCAGCAATGGCCACCTCACTCATATCTATATCCCTAGAACCCAGAACTAGAAAGCATTCAAATGTTTCTTAAACAAATTACATACAACAACAAAATGCCCAGATCCCTTTGCTTTAAATATGTAACAACAACAACAACAACAACAAAAAGCCCCCAAATCATACAGTAAAGCTTTCATCAATGTGAATCCTATCCAAACAAATGGATCTTGTTCCTAATAGGACCAGAAAGGATTCTCTAACTCATAACCCAAACGTCATTAACAGACATATTGAACTCTTCAGAATTTTCCAAGAGCACATAGAGACCAAGTTTCCTAATCTTTTTTTTTTTTTTTTTTTTTTTTTTTTGTGAGATGGAGTTTCGCTCTTGTTGCCCAGGCTGGAGTGCAATGGCATGATCTCGGCTCACTGCAACCTCTGCCTCCCGGGTTCAGGCAATTCTCCTGCCTCAGCCTCCTGAGTAGCTGGGATTACAGGCATGCGCCACCACGCCAGGTTAATTTTGTATTTTTAGTAGAGATGGGGTTTCTCCATGTTGGTAAGGCTGGTCTCGAACTCCCAGCCTTAGGTGATCCGCCTGTCTCAGCCTCCCGAAGTGCTGGGATTACAGGCATGAGCCACTGCGCCTGGCCAAAGTTTCCTACTCTTAAAACTCCTTTCAGGCTGGGCGCGGTGGCTCATGCCTCTAATCCCAGCACTGTGGGAGGCCGAGGCGTGTGGATCACGAGGTCAGGAGATCAAGACCATCCTGGCTAACACGGTGAAATCCCGTCTCTACAAAAAATACAAAAAATTAGCCAGGCGTGGTGGCAGGCGCCTGTAGTCCCAGCTACGCGGGAGGCTGAGGCAGGAGAATGGCAAGAACCCGGGAGGCGGGGCTTGCAGTGAGCCGAGATGGCGCCACTGCACTCCAGCCTGGGTGACAGAGCGAGACTCCGTCTCAAAAAAAAAAAAAAAAAAAAAAACCTCCTTTCAGTCCAGTGCAGTTTTTCAGGGGCATTAAATAGTATCACATTATTTTGGACAACCAAACCCATCCTACACTAACTCGTCTTGCCACCAATTCATTTATTGGTTCACTAGTTTTACTGAGCTCCCCCTCAGTACTAAGGGTGCAAAGATGAACTATGATAAGGAAATAAAAGTTTTAAGGGGAAAAAGATACAAAGAAATAATAATAGTGCATGAGGTTCTTAGCTCAAACTGTTTTTCTTAAACTGTCTTACAGTTTGGTCTGCACTAGAAATGTTCTCAAAAGATAACTCAGCCACTAACTAACACCTATCAAAAAGAATTATTTAACATCAATATCCTAAAATAAAAATCATAATTTTAGGTCAGGGACGATGGCTCACGCCTGTAATCCCAGCACTTTGGGAAGCTGAGGCAGGCAGATCACTTGAGGCCAGGAGTTCGAGATCAGCCTAGCCACCATGGGGAGACCCCGCCTCTACTAAAAATAGGAAAAATTAGCTGGGCATGGTGGTGCGCCCCTGTAATCTCAGGTATTCAGGAGGCAGAGGCACAAGAACCACTTGAACCCAGGAGGCAGAGGTTGCTGTGAACCGAGATAGCACGACTGCACTTCAGTCTGGGAAACAGAGCGAGACTCCATCTCAAAAATAAATAAAAATTTAAAAAATCCTAATTGTGGGCTGGGCATGGTGGCTTATGCCTGTAATCCCAGCACTTTGGGAGGCCAAGGCAGGTGGATCACCTGAGGTCAGGAGTTCAAGACCAGCCTGACCAACATGGAGAAACCCCATCTCTACTAAAAATACAAAATTAGCTGGGCGTGGTGGTGCATGACTGTAATCCCAGCTACTCAGGAGGCTGAGGCAGGAGAAATCACTTGAACCCAGGAGGCAGAGGCTGTGGTGAGCCGAGATCACACCACTGCACTCCAGCCTGGACAACAAGCAAAACTCCGTCTCAAACAAAAAAACAAACAACAAAAAAATCATAATTCTGTCAACTGTTTTCTAAAATGTACTACATATGTAATATAACTGTCAACAGCTCTACATAGCGGACCCATTCAATCAGTTACTCAAGGCTACATTCAACAATTAACTTACCTTTTTTTGGGGATGGGGGACAGGTTTTCAATGTTGCCCAGGCTGGAGTGCAGTGGTGCAATCATGGCTCACTGCAGCCTCCACCTCCCAGTCTCAGCTGATCCTCCCACCTCAGCCTCCCAAGTAGCTGGGACTACAGGTGTTTACCACCATACCTGGCTAATTTTTGTATTTTTGGTAGAGATGAGGTTTCCCCATGTTGCCCAGGCTGGTCTCGAACTCCTGGGCTCACACCATTCATCTGCCTCAACTAATTCATCTTGAAGTGTTTACCAGGAATTTATATCATTTGATATTCAGAATTTCTATAGCCACAGTATAAAACTGATACTAACACCTTTGTGTTTTTTTTTTTTTTTTTTTTTTTTGAGATGGAGTCTCGCTCTGTCACCCAGGCTGGAGTGCAATGGTGTGGTCTCAGCTCACTGCAACCTCTGCCTCCCAGGTTGAAGCGATTCTCCTGCCCCAGCCTCCTGAGTAGCTAGGATTACAGGCGCCTGCCACCATGCCTGGCTAACTTTTGTACTTCTAGTAGAGACGGGGTTTCGCTATGTTGGCCAGGCTGGTCTCAAACTGCTGACCTCGTGATCTGCCAGCCTCGGCCTCCCAAAGTGCTGGGATTACAGGTGTGAGCCAGAATGCCCGGCAACTAATACCTTTTTTTTTTTTTTTTTTTGAGACAAAGTCTTGCTCTGTCACCCAGGCGAGAGTGCAGCGATCTCGGCTCACTGCAACCTCTGCCTCCCAGGTTCAAGTGATTCTCCTGCCTCAGCCTCACGAGTAACTGGGATTACAGGCATGCGCCACCGCGCCCAGCTAATTTTTGTATTTTTTAGGATGGGGTTTCACCATCTTGGTCAGGCTGGTCTTGAACTCCTGACCTCGTGATCCACCCGCCTTGGCCTCCCAAAGTGATGGGATGACAGGTGTGAGCCACCACGCCCGGCCTAACACCTATTTTTTAAAAATATCTGGCTACAACCATTACATCCTTATTCTGTAATTCATCTTTGGGGTCTTAACTGTACATTTTGTTTTCTAGTTTTAGAGCAACTCCTGCACTGTTTTCTGAGGAAAATCTTGGTCCTGCCCATAGGAACTTTAAATATGTGTGCTGGTTGTCCATGCAGGTCAAAATCCTGACATGATCAGGATCTGACCTAAATCAGGCATGCAGAATATGTAGCCTCATGATTCTGTACTGAGAAAATAAACTTAAACTCATTGCAACCTGATGCTTCCTTAAATTCCTGGAGAATTACTTAAGGATTTGTTCACTCAAAAATTCAATAAACTGTTCTCTACGTGCCAGATGCTATTCTAGCTGCTGGGGATAAACAGTGAACAAAACACGTATAGTCCCCACAGTGTACGCATCCCTCTTTACCTCTGAATCAAGCCAAACCATCAGACAGCCATATACCAAAACCACATTGCTTTGGCCCTGTGGAGGCTGTTCACTGGCAATAACTCACTTGGATTGAGAAGTATAAGAAGCAATCTTTATTTATTTATTTATTTATTTAAGACGGAGTCTCACTCTGTTGCCCAGGCTGGAGTGCAATGGTGCAATCTCAGCTCAATGCAACCTCCACCTCCCATGTCCAAGAGATTCTCTGGCCTCAGCCTCCTGAGTAGCTGGGATTACAGGCATGCGCCACCATTCCTGGCTAATTTTTTGTATTTTTAGTAGAGACGGGGTTTCGTCATGTTGGCCAGGCTGGTCTCAAACTCCTGACCTCAGGTGATCCACCCACCTCAGCCTCCCAAAGTGCTGGGATTACAGGCGTGAGCCACCACACCTGGCCAAGAAGCAATCTTTAAAAACTCACAACACATGTTTGATTTTAGAGATACCATGAATCTGAAAATTGAACTTTATTTTCTTCTTCATTGTACCCAGAAAACTCAGAGCCAAACACCAAAGCAACCATTAGCAACGATGCAGGACTTTCCAGTCTATGCACTAATTCTGCCCACTGGCTTTATCTGCTTCTTTCATTTCTTCTTGGCCTTTATTTTTAATCTTCTCATTTTGAAAAGAAGTGGGAAATAAAAGATATTTGATGGGTGTTTTTTAACCTAAAATTTATTGTGTACCTTCTATGTGCCACGCACCATCTTAGGCACCTTACAACCCTTAGGGAAGCCGAATTGTTATTTCTTTTTTTGTTGTTTTGAGACAAGAGTTTCGCTCTTGTTGTCTAGGCTGGAGTGCAATGGTGCAATCTCGGCTCACCGCAACCTCCACCTCCTGGGTTCAAGTGATTCTCCTGCCTCAGCCTCCCGAGTTGCTGGGATTACAGACATGCGCTACCATGCCCAGCCAATTTTTTTTTTTTTTTTGAGGCGGAGTCTCGCTGTCACCCAGGCTGGAGTGCAGTGGCATGATCTCAGCTCACTGCAAGCTTCGCCTCCCGGGTTCATGCCATTCTCCTGCCTCAGCCTCCTGAGTAGCTGGGACTACAGGCACCTGCCACCACGCCCAGCTAACTTTTTTTGTTTTTAGTAGAGACGTGGTTTCACTGTGTTAGCCAGGATGGTCTCAATCTCCTGACCCTGTGATCCACCCTCCTCGGCCTCCCAAAGTGCTGGGATTACAAGAGTGAGCCACCGTGCCCGGCCCAATTTTGTATTTTTAATAGAAATGGGGTTTCTCCATGTTGGTCAGGCTGGTCTCAAACTCCCAACCTCAGGTGATCTTCCCACCTCATCCTCCCAAAGTGCTGGGTTTACAGGCGTGAGCCACCACGCCCGGCAGAACTATCATTTCTACTATATAGATGAGGAAACTGAGGGAGAGACAGGCTTATTAACTTGCACATGATCTCGCAAACTACATTTGACAGAGCTGAATTCAAATTCAGCCCAGACCATTTCATGTAAATGTATGTACAGGCCATGATGGGATCCAACAAGGTGGAGTAGAGGGAGGGTGGGGGGAAACCTTCACTGAGCAAAGTCTTAAAGAAGGGGGCTTGTCAAGGAGCAAGGAGAAAGTACTCCAGAAACAAAAAGAAATCACATACAAAAACCCAAAGCAGACCAGGTACCATGGCTGACGCCTATAATTCCAACACTTTGAGAGTCTCAGGAAGGCGGATCGCTTAAGCCCAGGAGTTCACGACCAGCCTGAGCAACATGGTAAAACCCCACCTCTACAAAAAATGCAAAAATTAGCTGGGCATAGTGGTGCACATCTGTAGTCCCAGCTACTTGGGAGGCTGAGATGGGAAAATCACCTGGGCCCGAGAAGTCACACCACTGCACTCCAGCCTGGACTGGCGTTGAGACTCTGTCTTTAAAATAAAAAAAAAAAAAAAACAAGCAAAGAGGGAACATAAGTTCTGGGAATGGCAAATGGAGCACGGAGTTACATTCAGCAATTAATTCATCTTGAAGATTCACCAGAAAGTTAAATCATTTAAAAGTAGGCATTTAATAGTTCCATCATTGAAAATCAATATGGCCAAAGTATTAACTGTGGCTGAGAATGTATGAAGAAGTAAAATAAAGGCAATCTTTTTATATGATTAGGCTAAAAGTATGAATGATGTTCAATAAGCAATGAGGAAGCACAGAGGGATCCTAAGCATGAGAATTACAAGATCGATTTGCACAGTACAGGGAGGGAATTACAGATTCAAGGTAGGGAAACCAGTCAGAAGGCTACTGAAGAGTCTGGCAGTGGGGTAATGAGAGTTAAACGAGAGCTATCCAAAAGAAATACAATGCAAAGAAGTACAATGCAGTTAAATGTATGTAGCTTTTAATTTTCTAGTAGCCATATTAGAAAAAATAAAAAGAAAGGCTGGCTTTGGTGGCTCACGCCTGTAATCCTAGCAGTTTGGGAGGCCAAGGCTGGAGCATCACTTGAGCACAGGAGACCAGCCTGAGCAACACAGTGAGACTCTGTCTCTCACAAAAAATAAAAAATTAGCCTGGCATGGTGGTGCACATCTGTAGTCCCAGGTACTTGGGAGGCTGAGGTGGAAGGATTACCAGGTCGAGGCTGCAGTGAGCTGTGATTGTGCCACTTCACTTCAGCCTTGACAACAGAGACAAGCCCTGTCTCAGAAGAAAAATAAAAAGGAAAAAGAAGTAAGTGAAGGCCAGGCCCAGTGGCTCACACCTGTAATCCCAGCACTTTGGGAGGCCTAGTCAGGCAGAGCACTTGAGGCCAGGAGTTCGAGACTAGCCTGGCCAACATGTTGAAACCCCGTCTCTATTAAAAATACAAAAATTAGCCAGGCATAGTGGTGGGTGCCCGTAATCCCAGCTAATCAGGAGGCTGAGGAAAGAGAATTGCTTGAACCCAGGAGGCAGAGATTGCAGTGAGTCAAGATCACATCACTGCACTCCAGTATGGGCAACAAAGTAAGACTTTGTCTCAGGAAAAAGTAAGTGAAAATAATTTTAGTAACAATTTTATTTACAGCCAGGCATGGCAGCTCACATTTGTAATCACAGCACTTTAGTAGGCCAAGGTGGTTGGATCATTTGAGCCCAGGAGTTTGAGATCAGCCTGGGCAACATGGCCAAACCTCGTCTCTCCAAAAAAAAAAAAAAAAGTATTTAATCCAATATACCTAAAATATTATTTCACTATGTCATCCATATAAAAAGTTACTGAGAAATTGTATTTATTCAATTTTTGTACTAACTTGAAATCTAGCGTGTATTTTATACTTATTTCAGACCCTAAATTCTCATTTGAAATATCTGATATATATTTAGATTTCATAAAAAGACAGATGAAAAATACAGACTCACATACCCAAGTTGTTAAAAACATACTTGAACGTTTTCCAATAGGTGATCAAGTAGCACTTTGTCAAGTTAATTTAATTACAATTAAATAAAATTAAAAATTTAGTTCCTCAGTCATGCTAGATGCATTTTGAGTGCTCACCCTGCATATGGTTACTGGATTGGACAGTACAGGCCTAAAGTGTGACAAAGAAACTGTTGGCACTTCCACCATCAGCATTTCATGTCTATTTACTATTGAGGTTTTCTGTGTATTAACATCAATAACTTGCCAGATATTAACTACGAAAGTAGTCCTACTGGTCACATAACTACAGTAGCTTACTTTCTCTAGGTCAATGCCAACATCTGTGAAAAAGGAATCATCTAATGACTACACAGAATTGCTATGTAGTACCTCTCACATGGAATGCAGTCAAAAATGTTTATGTGATAAATATATCTTCATCTTCATTACTCAAGGACTAATTCACTTTGTTTGTGGACTACTTAAACTCTTTGTTTCTATTTTCCTAAGGTTCAACCATTCGAGTTAACTACACAGTGTCCAACGACAAAAGATAAAGCAATAAGAAAACCTACTTTCAATTGTATATTTATTAGCAGCATTATGGTATAACAGTTAAGAGCTTAAGCTCTGGAGTCAGACTGTCTGGATTCAAATCCTGGTTTTATCTTTTACTAGATGCATGATTTTGGGTAAATATTTGGCCTCTCTGTGTCGCAGTTCCCTCTTCTGTACAATAGTGACAACACTACATATTCTCTTAGGGTGCTTTGAGGATTACAGGAGAAGATACATCTAGAGCATTCGCACACAGTACTTGGCACATAGTAGATGCTCAATAAAATTATTTTATTTTTTGAGGCAGGGTCTTGCTGTGTTCCCCACACTGGAGTGCAGTGGCATGATCACAGCTCACTGCATCACTGCAGCCTTGACTTCCTGGGCTCAAGCAATCCTCCCACCTCAGCCTCTTGAGAAGCTGGGACTACAGGTCCACAACACCCGCTCAGCTAGTTGGTTTTTGTTTTTTTAAGTTTTTGTTTTTGTGGGTACATAGTAGGTGTATATATTTATGGGACCGGCTAGTTTTTCAATTTTTTGTAGAGACGGAGTCTTGCTCTGTTGCCCAGACTGGTCTTGAACTCCCAGGCTCAAATGATCCTCCTGCCTCAGCCTCCCAAAGTGCTGGGATTGAAGGCATGAGCCACCTCAGCCAAGATGAGCTTTTTAAACAGAGACCACCCCAGCCAAGATGAGCTTTTTAAACAGAGATGCTGGAGAAAATGAAATTATGGCTAAGGTAAAAAAAAAAAAAAAAAACCTAGCTGAGATCCTTACACAACATCAAAGAGTAAAAAAGTAGGATTTCTCAAGATTTCCCACATTATCTTAGATACCAAAAAAAAAAAAAAAAATCGACTGTAGAGGTAGTAGTTTGAAGTCCTCAAAAGAAAAATCATGCATGTGGTTATATTCTTTTAAAAGGGGGATAAATAAGAAACTTCATCTACTGACAGTGTACAATTATGCAGTACGGCACAGGTGCAGCCAAGCAACAAGAAAAACATGAAGCAAAATAGGAAGGCACTGCCTTACCTGCTTCTCCGTTTTCGAGGCGGTTTCTCCACTGTGCCAGTCAGTCTACAGACCAAACAAATAAGACGGTAACTAAAAGTAACACACAAGAAAACATCTCCCGGCGCTACCGTGCCAGTCAAGAACTAAATAGACCACCCTCTGGGACCACAGGCTCGCCAAGCCCAGATCTGACCTTACAAACGCCTCATGCCCTGCTTCCCCTATTTACCAAGACCAAGCACTCCTGGGACTCACCGTTCCCCCAATTCCCCCTGAGCTCAAACCTTCCTGGTCCCTCACCCCATCCTCAACCCCTGTTCGTCACAGCCCAGCTCCCCAAAATCACCCACCTCCACCTACTCATTGTCTGCCTCGTCACCCCCGCAAGCCCCCCTAGCCTCCCCTTTCCTGTGCCCACCCGCTCCCGACCGTGCACTGCCCCCTCCACGCCCCGCCTCTCCGGGCCCGGCGACCCCCGCATTCCACGGCCCCTCCGGGGGCGCGCGCGCCTTGCCCCTCCCGGCCCCGCGCCGCCAGCCTCACCCCTCGGCGCCCCTTCCCTCACACGCCCCTCTCATCTGGCCTCGAGGATGCGATCGCTCCCAGCCCGCGCCGCCGCCTGCAGGCGCCCCCCAGGTCCCCCCAGCCTGCACCCCCTGCCCCTCCGGTCTCTGCGCCCCGAATGCTCCACGGCCCCGAGCCGCTGCCCCCTGGGCCCGCTCCCTGGCCCCCACCCCATCCCCAACCCCGGCCTCCACCCAGCCCCCGCACCTGGGGGCCAGGCGACTCCGCGGCTGCTGGGGCTGCCGGGCTCCTCTGACCATCCGGCTCCTGCTCCGCCGCGGGAGCTGCTCCGGCGGCCGCAGGGCTCGCTCGGGAAGCTGAGGCGGCGGAGGCTGGAGTAGGCGGAGAGGCGGGAGGAGGGCCTCGCGCCTCTGCCAGGCTTGCCGCGGGGCCCGCCTTCTCCGCGCCTCTCCTCGGCTCCCATTGGCTAGAGCAGTAGTGTGGACGGAAACCTGTCAGTCGATTGGACGCTCGGCCCGTCACATCCCGCGCTGCCCACCCAGAGGTTTGGTTGAGACTGCAGGTGGCGGCGGAGGTGCCTTAGAGATTGCTAGCAGGGCCGGAGGAGACCCGAGCGCCACCATGCGCCGAAAAGTAGGAACTGCACCCCCGGCTCCAGACACCTGCCCCAGGTTCTCCTGGCTCTGCGTCCTGCATACCACACACCTGCTGGCGCCTCTCCACCTCTGCACCACGCCAGGACCGAAAACAAGCCCTGAAATCTCCCAATTTCCTCTAGCAGGTGAGACAGTGAGGCAACTCTCACAAACGTGTTTCCTTTTAAGCCACCTCGAATGAGATCCTTGTCCCTACATCTTGCTGAAATTGTCTCACAGCTCACAGCTACCCCTCAAAAAGGACCCAGCCAGAAAACTGTAAGAATCCACCAAAATAAAGCATGGTTTGGATGCTCAATCCTCTGCAGAAAAGCTCACTAGCTTCGGTGCAGGCTTTTGAGAAAGCAAGATTTTTTTTTAATTACCGTGAAAGAAAAATCAGCACTACAAACAGAACCAATGCCATACTAAAAGCAACGTGTTCCATTTTGAAAGGCCTGGACAAATTTGATCCCTGAACGTAAGCTGACCATCCTGATTCTGTGAGCACTGCAAGTTCTACACCAATTAATCAATCTTAAAATAAATCGTACTGTATTTTTTGACAAACAAGCATGCAAAACTGCCTTTCATAAGCATAATTAGTTACCCTTCTTCTGCTTTAACAAAGCCATCCTTGAAAATAAGACTCAGCTCATTAACGTATTATAAAATTCTTGAAGGTGGGAAGGGCTGTCTAAATCTCTACTCCTGTGTGCCCTTGTTTGGTAAATTCTCAGCATCTGTTCAGAGTTGGGAGGAGGCATAAAACTTTCTCTTGTCACCTCCATTTTATTAGAACATCTTTTATGCCTCAATAATATGACAGCCTCGAGTAGTACATGTCAACACTGGGGTGGGGAAAATCTCTCATTGATCTCCATAAATGGCAAAAATTAGGATACCAGTTTTTCACAAAACCAAATGTATTTGGTGTAAAGAGCTGTCTTTTCTTCTGAGATGGTCCTACCTACATCTTTAATGGTAAAATTACTTTCCATTTATGAAGTAATACTGATGGTAAATTGTAGTGGGATTTGAAAAATTGCTTTGAAAAAGAAAAAATGTCAAATCTCTGTTGGTCCCCCAAATTAGTATTTCATGTAATCCTAAAGTCACAGAACCACAAATCACCTCAATCTCAACCAACAGTTTCCACCCATATTATAAAGCCAGAGAGAGGAAAGAACTCCAGAATAATTTGTGTCAGACGAAGGGGTATCATCAACTCACTAGGGAAGTAATCTTGAAATACATTTATTATATTCCTTATTAAAAATCCATCGCCTGCTTTTTAGCATCTTCCATAATTGACCAATCCTCACTGATATATGGCAGATATTGTCAACAGAACAGGAGCTATTCATTTCTTACGCCTTCCCAAAAAGGATCCTCGAGTCTTCACATTGTGTCCAAGTGATCTCTGCTTATTTTTACTTCGTAAGACATACAAATCCCATCATTCCAGTCCACATTTAATTCACACTTCCTCTTTATCTTCCCCAATTACTCCATCCTACATCAAACATTTCCTTCTCCAGATGTGTTGTACTCACAAAATCTACACTATGTTAGCAATTATACATTGCCTTGGATTATTCTCCCCAACTACTATGAATTTGAACAAATGGCCTATGAGTATGAGCCCTTAATAAAAGGCAGCTTTGGACCAGATACTGGGTGCTTTGTGTGTGCTATTTTTAATACTGAGATTAACCCTGTCTGATATTCTCTTATTTTAGACACAGAAACTTAAGATTCAGAAAATCCAATTTGTTCAGGGTCACACAGCTACAATAACCAATACTGCTTGAAATAGAGGGCTAAAGATGTACTCTGGTGTGCCCTCTAGGGATTCAAGTTCCAGCTCTCCTGTGCAACGTTAGACAATTCACCTATCCTCTCTAAGCCTATTTCCTCATCTAGGGGAAAAAAAGTTCTAGAGAAGGATGAACAAAATTAATTTTTTTAAAGTTTGGGCTGGGCACAGTAGCTTATGCTTGTAATCCCAGTGCTCTGGAAGGCCAAGATAGGAGGATCTCTTCAGCTGGGAGTTCAAGACTAGCCTGGGCAACATAGGGAGACCCCCATCTCTACCAAGAAAAAAAAAATTAAAGGTAATATAGTCATAGACCCATATAGCAAGGACATCACAAAATAGAGAATGTAACAATTTAGCTATATATGCTGTATACACGTTAGTTGCTATTACTGCATGGCAGAGCTAGGGTTTTCACCTAGATCTGATCCCAAAGCCTGTGCTATTCCATAATGCCTCCATGCAGTCTTTTATAACCCACCATTTATATACAAAAGCAGAGTGCTGCTGAGCATAGTGGGTGCCTAGGGATTGAGTGGAATATACTTATGTAGTATTTTTGTTGACAATACAAATCTATAAATGTCATGCATTTTTGAATTAAGAAAACATTTGAATGATCTAAGCCAACATAAGCCTACTCTCATGATGGTAAAGTCACAAATTCACCAATAAATTGATAGGGAAATAGGAAACAGGAGGCAAATGCAGAACCAACCTTCCCCAAGCATCTAGTGTGTCTGGCATCATGCTAGGGGACTTTCCAAATGTTTCTTTTTGGTTTACTACTGTGTATTTCGTCAGCATCACTGCACACTGTAAATACACAATTTAAAGAGTTGTGATGATCTCATGAAGCATAGTTCTGGGCACTGGATCGAGGTTGTAACAATAAACATTGCCTTTAAAGAGTTGGAACACTTAACAGGGTCAAATGCAAAACAAAACAAAAAAAGGTTTCACTTTTGTTCACCAGTCAAGCAATCAAGTGGAGGAATCAGCATTTTTTAATTTCTTATATAAAATGCTAACTTCTTGTCAGGACATACTACAGACTATGCATTAAATTTTTTGACAAACTTCCTATAATCTTTTTATTAATTTACAGAGGGAATATAGCACCTTTCATCCGAAGAACTGAAGGTGCTTTACAAACATTAGCATTTAAAAAACAATTACATTTAGAAATCTGGATTCTTGCTGTTAAATCTCTTCAACTCCAGATACACAATTTCCTGGAAGCTGATGGAAAGTGATTCTATTTCTGACAATGAAAGAGGCTCAGAAAGAGTCCTGATTTGCTTTCACAGTACAGGCATTTTCCAAAACCTGGTGCTGGGCTTACAAAGCAAACACACACAAATCTTAATGCAATGAACAATATTTCAAACCTTATTTCCCAAAGCAAAACCTAGGGCTTAAGAGGTCAAAATCTTCCAACAGTTCTAGACATCCAGACAGAATAGGAGCTGATGCAGGTTGCATATGAGATGTACTGTTGATCCAGGTGTTTTAGGATCACACTCAAATGAACATAAAGTAGTGAAACTTTTTGGGGAAACACATTAACTTATAAAAAGCTAGCCAAGAGCATATCGGCCAAATGAGGAAAGGGAGTAAATGGCAATTCAAAGTAGACAGTTCTCACTAGAGCCTAGGGCACTTTATTAGAAACCAAGTATATCATAGGCAAATAAAAATAGTTTTTACCCCTATTGATACAACAAAAGGGATTTTACATTCAGCCTAGATACAGGGAGTAACAAATCCTCCTGCCCATAAATCTATGACTTGCAAGTATCTTCCACCACATGATTACTCTATATAGTACATAGCCCTTATTTATTGGAGGGATCCAAAATATTCCTTGTAGGCTCACAAAGTCCAATACATTAGCTCTCTCTTCCCTTTACACGTCTAATAGTAAAAGCTATTTTTTCCATGCAAAAAGCCATTATTCAGTTGAAGAGAAATCAGGCAAAACAGAGATGGCAGTTAAGGAATGGAGAGAGTATTATTGGCACGTGCCCAACTAGTGACAAACAAATGCAGTACATGATGACTTAAAAATAAAAGTCACATTATAGGGATAACAAAAACAACTACATCAATCTAAGCTAAGGAGTGTCAAACAGGGAGGGCTGGGAGTTACCGGTTCTATTGGTACAACTTAAGTGGAAAGCAAGCACTTAAATACAATTTATGTTAACAGGAAAAAAAAAAATACTGCAGAGAGCTGTTCAAAGACCACACCAAGTTGTCTGCATCGTTAATTTCCAGTGTTTCACAATTAGTAAAATACATAGCTACATATCCCTGTAAGATAAAAATACCTTTCCACCTGAATTACACTGGGGTCAGGGCAGTAACACGAAGCTACTGACCCAACATTAGTTCAAGTGTGTGCAGCAAATATCTTAGCCACCTCTTTCATATAGCTATATAATTAAAAACTATGTAAGGAGCTGGGTGGTTTGAGGGAAAAAAATTAAATCAAAACAGTATTGTGCTCATTTAATAAAAGAAAACCCTGATGAAAAATTATATGCCAAGAAGCTTAGACTATAAAGATTTTTATTGCATTTTTAGGTAACCTGGAAGTTCTTATCCTGAAGGGGAAAAGTTGGTTTTCAAAACTACCTGAACAGATGCTAAAGTGCTTTATTAATTGGCTGGCTTCACAAGTATTTCCTGGAATAACAAAAATTAATTATAGTAAAGGGATACCAACTATTTCACAAAATGTACATTCCAACATCATTTATGACTACAGTCATAAGAGATACTGGAATACGTGTCCTTATTAAGTGGACAGTTGCATATTAAGAACTGATCATCACAACCCTTTGGATATTCAAATTACTTACACAAAGCTGAAATATGGTATCACAGACCTTTGCAAAAAAGAACAACTTGTTTCTTTTTCTACACTTTAAATAATCTGCTTCAGATTACAGTTCACAAATACAAGAGTCCTAACTTTTCAACCTTTCCAGTTGCAGTTTAAAAATGAACACTTTCTAAAAGTTAAGGTCAAGTGTTACAGCAAGAGAAGAATGATTCCTATTGAAAAGTACATAGATTTTAGTTAATAATACTCATGATAGATTGTAAACTGGATTGATCACATTCTACTCAACTGGTATCAAATTAACACATCAGTATTACAAGTATTAAATGTTTTTCTATTACTATAGAGGATATAAACCAAAACATTAATATGGCAGTTATGTTCTTTAGGCACAGTTTAGTGATTTTTTTAAAAAATAAATACTATTGAATTTCAATTGAAGTTTTAAACTCAATAACCAAAGGGTCAAGAACTCTGATTAGGAAAAAAGAAAAGACAACTTTACACTAACAATGTAAGCTGTTTAAAATTTCTAATACTTAACCTATCTGAGTTTTATTTAAGATTACTTTATTAAAAAATACAAGGACTCTGAAAAAAGATCAATACAATTATCTTAATGTACAAAGTCATAAGCTGTAGCAGTTTTTAACTAAAATTTAAAAACACAACAAGGAGGGCAGCCCTTTAGACCAATTTATTTTATATCCACTTAAAATATCATCCAACAAAGGACAATGAAGTTTACATCTGGGACAGGTATACATAACTTGAGGCATTTGGAGTCCATCGTGCCCACTGAATAACAACTTTGCTGCTGAAATTTCTTAAAACTTACCAAACTAAAACAAAAGGCTGAATGATACAAAAGGAGGAGTATTTAGGTGTAATCTGTCCATTGGCTTTTAAAAAAGGAAACACATCCTGTTTCCCAGACCAGTAAATAAGCAAGAGCTACATGCAGCAGTGTGAGTATTAAGACATTTCTCAAGTCTTCTCAAATGAGTCCAGGGTGGGGATGGGATGGGGGAAAACTGATAGAAAAACTTTGCTATAGACACCACAACATACAATAAATTTAGATAATTTAAAATTAAAAAAAAAAAGGCAAGAGGCAGCATTTCAGCAGCAAAGTGCTCAATAAAAAGTATATTGTAAAGGGTAATACAAGAAAATTGGGGTAAGAAGAGGGCAGAAAAATGGGTCAGCAGGATGGGCAAAGGCCTCAAAGGAAATACGGCGTTGTCGTTCTGGGAGGAATAACACGTTCTGAATCTGGAACTGCCCGGAATAACTTTGGTTCTCTTGTATTTACATCTTTGAAGACCATGATTGAAGCAATATTTCCACAACGATAGCAGTAATTAGGAGCAGACCATACTGTCACCAGCTTCTCATCAAACATAAATTTATAGCCTTCGTGCACTAGTTGATGCGCTCTGCAGATGAGTTTTAAGTTGTTGATATGAACAAACTGCAATTTAGAAAGGCACTGTAAGTATTTAGCACTTAAAAAACAATCGGCCTACATATGTAAGAAAATAATCATTTAAATAAAATATCAAATCCTATTACTACTAAAGGCATCATGATTGCAGAACCCACTCTATAATTATCTCCAATAATTTAATAAGTTTAGGCAAACAGCAATTTTGGCCTGAGCCAACTGCACAACTATGGAAACTGTATAGCTACATAAATAGGTAGAAATTTCTGGAAGAAAAAGCATTCAATAGGTACTATGAAACAAAATTTTGTGTTTTCTGATTTAATAATAAAGATATTGCTATCAGTACCTACCATTTACTGAAGGTTTAGTATATGAAGATGTTGCAATAATTCTGAAAGAGATTATTCTTTTGCAACTTAAGGAAACAAAAGCTCAGACTAGATAAATAACTTATCTAAATTAAGATACACTGATGCAGGATCAGAATCTAGTTTTTTGACTTCATTATGATGGTGGAGCGCTTCCCAATATAAGGGGTGTGTGTGTGTGTGTGTGTGTGTGTGTGTGTCTGTGTGTGTGTGTGTGTGTGTTTAATTGAAAACAGTTGAAAGTTCAAAGTATAGCCAGGCGCGGTGGCTCACGCCTGTAATCCCAGCACTTTGGGAGGCCGAGGCAGGCGGATCACGAGGTCAGGAGATCGAGACCATCCTGGTTAACA
>NW_026652285.1:97288179-97458014 GCF_009828535.3 Hylobates moloch
TTTGGCTGCATAAATGTCTTCTTTTGAGAAGTGTCTGTTCATGTCCTCCGCCCACTTTTTGATGGGGTTGTTTGTTTTTTTCTTGTAAATTTGTTTGAGTTCATTGTAGATTCTGGATATTAGCCCTTTGTCAGATGAGTAGGTTGCAAAAATTTTCTCCCATTCTGTAGGTTGCCTGTTCACTCTGATGATAGTTTCTTTTGCTGTGCAGAAGCTCTTTAGTTTAATGAGATCCCATTTGTCGATTTTGGCTTTTGTTGCCATTGCTTTTGGTGTTTTAGACATGAAGTCCTTCAAAGAGAATAAAATACCTAGGAATCCAACTTACAAGGGATGTGAAGGACCTCTTCAAGGAGAACTACAAACCACTGCTCAATGAAATAAAAGAGGATACAAACAAATGGAAGAACATTCCATGCTCATGGGTTGGAAGAATCAATATCGTGAAAATGGCCATACTGCCCAAGGTAATTTATAGATTCAATGCCATCCCCATCAAGCTACCAATGACTTTCTTCACAGAATTGGAAAAAACTACTTTAAAGTTCATATGGAACCAAAAAAGAGCCCGCATCGCCAAGTCAATCCTAAGCCAAAAGAACAAAGCTGGAGGCATCACGCTACCTGACTTTAAACTATACTACAAGGCTACAGTAACCAAAACAGCATGGTACTGGTACCACAACAGAGACATAGATCAATGGAACAGAACAGAGCCCTCAGAAATGATGCCGCATAGCTACAATTATCTGATCTTTGACAAACCTGACAAAAACAAGAAATGGGGAAAGGATTCCCTATTTAATAAATGGTGCTGGGAAAACTGGCTAGCCATATGTAGAAAGCTGCAACTGGATCCCTTCCTTACACCTTATACAAAAATTAATTCAAGATGGATTAAAGACTTATATGTTAGACCTAAAACCATTAAAATCCTACAAGAAAACCTAGGCAATACCATTCAGGACATAGGCGTGGGCAAGGACTTCAATCAATGACAATTTAATGGCGCCTCTGATCATGACTAATACCTGCAAGACTGATTCAGCGAGCCAGCTTACTACAGTCATCCCATGCTTCCCTTATGCCCAGCAGGATAAGAAAGACAAGAGTCAGGTGACAATCTCAGCCAAGCTTGCTGCAAACGTGCTATCTGTAGCAGACGCAGATCATATTATCGCCATGGACCTACATGTTTCTCAAATTCAGGGCTTTTTTGATAACCCAGTGGACTATTTGTATGAAGAGCCAGGTGTCCTGAAGTGGATAAGGGAGAATATCTCTGAGCAGAAGAACTGCACTATTGTTTCATCTGATGCTGGTGGAGCTAAGAGAGTGACCTCCATTGCAGACAGCATGAATGTGGACTTTGCCTTGATTCACAACGAAGGCCAATGAAGTGGACCGCATGGTGCTTGTGGGAGATGTGAAGGATCTGGTGGCCATCCTTGTGGATGACATGGTTGACACTTGTGGCACAATCTGCCATGCAGCTGACAAACTTCTCTCTGCTGGAGTCACCAGAGCTTATGCTATCTTGACTCACAGAATCTTCTCTGGTCCAGCTATTTCTCACATCAACAACGCATACTTTCAAGCAGTAGTAGTCACCAATAACATACCCCAGGAGGACAAGATGAAGCACCGCTCCAAAATACAGGTGATCAACATCTCTATGATCCTTGCAGAAGCCATCAGGAAAATTCACAATGAAGAATCCGTTTCTTACCTATTCAGTCATGTCCCTTTATAATACAGTAACTTCTGAGGCTTTTTAAGAATAAAATCCACCCCACCCCTTGTTTTCCCTTGGTATTTGATGACAAATTCAGCAGAAGACCCAGCTTGCTCCAGTGTAGCTTTCTATCTCCCACATCAGGTATATCTGAGCTTATCCGAAATGGAGAAGACGGATTGAGATTAACTGCTGGGACTTCCTATCTGCATTGTCTCATTCTGGCTTCCTTGATGATTCTGTGAGCCTTGCAGCTTTAACTATAGCTCAGCTGTTACAAGATTTCAGACTTTTGAGGATGTTGTGTGGGGGTGTTTGACTGTGATTGGAGAAGCTCAGACTACTCTGCATGTGAATGCTTCAGGGTTTTCTTTGTTGAGAACAACCAGCAACAAAGCCAACCCATGGGTGAGCAGTTCTCCCCAAGGTCTATGCTAAATTATGGCAAGAGCCCTGGGCAACCCCAAACCTAGTCCTGGTGGCTGAGCACCCTGTAAGGCAGGAGCAGGCAGTTGGGCTTGAGCAGCCATGGGGTAGGGGGTGGGGGGTGGTTGAGGGGGGAGGCAGCACAGTGCAGCAAATGTTTCTTGGGAGGAAGAAGCCTGATCCATCATCATCTGCTTGACTATGTAGCTTGGATTCTCTTTTGTACCTACTCCTTTGATTTGGCTTTACTTTCATCCATCTTGATCCTTTCCTGGCCAAATATTCTCTTGGGCCCAAATGAACACTGTACCATGGTCTTCTGGAAAGCAAATGTGCTTCCTGCTATGTAATCACTAACATTCACATTACATGATTTGCTGTAGCTTGATCTTCCTTAGCCTACTACCACTGTGGCAGTAGGTTTTAGGTGGTATCATAGTGCCTTTTGATTAATTTAAGTATTTAATTTTCATCTTCCTTCTTTGGATCTATTTGGCTTTTCAAATGAACAGAGATTTCTGTTAAAAAAAAAAAAAAAAAAAAAAAGATTGACGTAGGCCGGGCACGGTGGCTCACGCCTGTAATCCCAGCACTTTGGGAGACCAAGGTGGGCAGATGACCTGAGGTCAGGAGTTCCAGACCAGCCTCACCAGCATGGTGAAACCCTGTCTCTACTAAAAATACAAAATTAGCCAGGCATGGTGGTGCACACCTGTAATCCCAGCTACTCTGGAGGCTGAGACGGGAGATTCGCTTGAACCCAGGAGGTAGAGGTTGCAGTGAACCGAGATTGCACCATTGTACTCCAGCCTGGGCAACATGAGTGAAACTCTTGTCTCAAAAAAAAAAGATTCATGTTATTGTCTCTTGTAGAGGAAACTAATAAAGCGTCTGTATCTGTGTGATTTGAGATCTTTAAAAAAAAAAAAAAAGTATTGCCTATCTTGGTCTTGCCATTTTGTTACTTAACTACAGTACTTGAAAGGAAAGGGGCTGGCTGGGTGCGGTGGCTCACACCTATAATCCCAGCACTTTGGGAGGCTGAGGCGGGTGGATCATCTGAGGTCAGGAGTTCAAGACCAGCTTAGTCAACAAGGTGAAACCCCATCTCTACTAAGAATACAAAAATTAGCCGGGCATGGTGGCGCATGGCTGTGGACCCAGCTACTCAGGAGGCTGAGGCAGAAGAATGGCTTGAACCTGGGAGGCAGAGGTTGCAGTGAGCCAAGATCACACCACTGCACTCCAGCCTAGGTGACAGAGCAAGACTCCATCTCAATAAAAAAAAAAAAGGAAAGAACATTTACTTATACATTATTAACAAATGGATGCTGGAGTAGGTGGTAGGTGCTTTCACTGTGTCACTGTGTCATCTTATTTAACCATTAAAGAAAGACATATGTTAATAACTAAACTAGAAATTTAATATCCACCATATTTTGAGTAAGCTAGACTATAAGTTTGTTATCTAGGGCCACCATAGTTCTCTATGCAGCCCATTAGCAATCCACAAATTACTTTTCCAAAAATGTTGGCTTTACCTCATTTGTGACCTTTGCTCCAAAAAGCCAACCTGCTCCTCGGGGACTGATAGCCCAAGTATCCACATCTTCAGGATCTGACCAAACCAGATCACAAAATGCTCCTTTATGAGGAATTTCCTGATTCCGTTCGATGGTTCGAATTTGATCCAGTGTTTTGATATCAGGAGATAAACCACCATGGACACACAAAATCTGCTCATCTATTAACTAGCAAAAAAGGATAACAAAGAGTTGAACATATAACCTCAGGCATATCTAAATTCATCAATGAATACTAAAGATATCAATATGATTGAGATGACAACTAGATAAAAATATGCAATGTGTTATTGGCAGGAACATACATGAGACTTTAAAAATAGAAACTTACAGCTGCTACTGTGAGCATGTCAAAAACTTTGGTACAGTATCTCCAGGCATTAGCATTTCCATATTTGGTTTGGCACTCATCTGTGAAAGAAACAGAAGGGTTTTAATTAATGAATCTGCCAATAAAAATAAACAATATATCCAATACTAGAGCAGCCTTCAGTACAACAGAAATTCAGCTTAAACTAGGATAGCAACATATGACACATATTTAGTCCTGCTAGGACCTCCACATAGAGCCAAAAGAACGCTAGTGACTAACTATATACAGTTATATGTCCCTTAACCATGGGGATACATTCTAAAAAATGCATTGTTAGGTGATTTCATCGTTGTGTGAACATCATCGGATGTCCTTACATAAACCTAGATGGTCTAGCCTACTACACACCTAGGCAATATGATATAGCCTATTGCTCCTAGGCTATAAACTTGTGCAGCATGTAACTGTACTAAATATCATAAGGAAATAGTAACACAATGGTAAGTATTTGTGCAATAGGAATTTTTCAGCTCCGTTATATCTATGGGACCACTGTCATATATATAGTCCACCATCGACTGAAATGTCATTATGTGGCACATGACTGTATTTCCTAAGGATGTAGTATTGCTCTTCATTCCTGGAATGGACCTAAGAAGCAGCTGAAATTATTAGCCAAAATGCTATCATTAGAAGAGTTAAATACTAATTTCACACAACCTGACAGTTATGTTAATATTAGCAATTCTGGTAAACAGATAAATTTATTTAAGGAGACAATTCTAGCAGGATAAACAGATCAAACAAATTAGAGGACCCTTAGTTATAGGAGCATGAGCAATGCCTAACTCTTCTCAGGGCTAAGTTGTCTCTTCTGAGATTTTCTGCAAATTGTGCAACTAAACACTTGAGCTTCAGTGGATCACAATTGAGGACAGACTGCCAATCAGGTTCTTACAAATTCTCAGTTGAACACTCTTTCTGCTGCCTACATAGTTTTTTGCTTTTGAGACAAGGTCTCACTCTGTTGCCCAAGTTGGAATACAGTGGCACAATCAGCAGTGGCGCGATCACAGCTCACTGCGACCTCAACCACTTGGGCTCAAGCGATCCTACCACCTCAGTCTTCTGAATAGCTGAACTACAGGCACGTGCCACCATACCTGGCTAATTTTATTTCTGGTAGACATGGGGGTCTCCCTATGTTGTCCAGGCTGGTCTTGAACTCCTGAGCTCAAGCAATCCCCCTACCTCAGCCTCCCACAGTGCTGAGATTACAGATGTGAGCCACTGTACCCTGACTGTCTACGTAGTTAACAGGGTACATGCTTCTTTTGTTAACACCATGGAAGCTCTGTACTTTGGCTTCTTCCATAATTTTAGAAAAAAAAACCTGACATATCACTATTGCCTTAAGTGAAGCTGAAAATGATATAGGAAAGAAGTCTGCAGGTTATGACCAATCCCCAAGATTTTCTCAATTATATATCTCTGTGAAGCAAGATTGTTATGTAAACTTGCCATAAGAGAGCCCTAACAATGAGCTCAGGTTGCAGGCAGGGATCTTGAACTTGGCTCAATAGTAACTGCCCAGTATGTGTTTATCAGAGTGAACTGAAGGCCCAGTGTAAAGTCATATAGGGATATTTTATTCCTCGAAAATCAATATTAAGTCCTATAACAACTAAAATTATCTTATTCAAAACATATGTCATATGGCTGGACATGGTGCCTCATCCTGTAATCCCAGCACTTTCGGAGGCCGAGGTGGGCGGATCATGAGGTCAGGAAATTGAGACCATCCTGGCTAACACGGTGAAACCCTGTCTCTACTAAAAAATACAAAAACATTAGCCAGGCGTGGTGGCAGGCACCTGTAGTCCCAGCTACTTGGGAGGCTGAGGCAGGAGAATGGCATGAACCCAGTAGGCGGAGCTTGCAGTGAGCAGAGATCACACTGCACTCCAGCCTGGGTGACACAGTGAGACTCTGTCTCAAAAAAAAAAAAAAAAAAAGTCATATATTAGTCACATGTAACAATATGTATTTTATATATTATACATGTAGCATTAGTTACATATATATAGTAGGTGTGTGTGTTTTTATAACATTAGTTTTAGTATTGTTTTCACTGAGCTAATATCATAGTATATTATCCAAAATATTATTTTGCAAAAGAATCCAAAAGTTGTATTTCGATTGGTGTTTATTTTGTGAATGAAAATAAGAAGTAACTTGTAGAAAGGAGACAAATATTATCTAACTTTACACGTATTAAAAAAATTATATAAAAACAATAAATTCTCAAAATTTCTCTAACTGATAATGGCAGACAAACTGAAGAGTAAGAGAGTTCAGATCATCTTTGTTTTGTTTCGTTTAGAGACAGCCTCGCTGTCATCCAGGCTGGAGTGCAATGGTGCAATCTCGGCACACTGCAACCTCCGCCTCCTGGGTTCAAGGGATTCTCCTGCCTCAGCCTCCCAAATAGCTGGGACTACAGGCAAGCGCCACCATGCCCAGCTAATTTTTGTATTTTAAGTAGAGATGGGGTTTCACCATGTTGGCCAAGATGGTCTCGATCTCCTGACCTCGTGATCTGCCTGCCTCAGCCTCCCAAAGTGCTGGGATTACAGGCATGAGCCACCACACCCGGCCCAGCCTATCTTGATAATGAAAGAAGATAATTCAAAAATATAAAATTTAAATCTAAAGGGTTCTGCAATTAATGTTTCCAAATCTCTCAATATCTGTCTTAATTGTACTCAAGGAAAATTCAAATTCATAATCTTGACAGTTCTATTTCCCTGAATGGGCTTCCTAATAAGCTCGCTCACTCTCTCTCTCTTTCTCTCTCTCAATCAAATAAAAGTTTTAGAGAATTAGCTAGTTTGCTTTTTTTCCTTTCTTGAGACACAGTCTGGCTCAGTTGCCCAGACTGGAGTGCAATGGCGCGATCTTGGCTCATTGCAACCTCCGCCTCCTGGGTTCAATCAATTCTCCCTGCCTCAGTCTCCCGAGTAGCTGGGATTACAGGCCCCCACCACCATGCCCGGCTAAAATTTTCTTATTATTATACTTTAAGTTCTAGGGTACATGTGCATAACGTGCCGGTCTTTTACATATACGTGCCGGTCATGTTGGTGTGCTGCACCCATTAACTCGTCATTTACATTAGGTATGTCTCCTAATGCTATCCCTCCCCGCTCCCCCCACCAGTGCCTGGCTAATTTTTGTATTTTTAGTAGAGACAGGGTTTAGTTGGCCAGGCTGGTCTCGAACTCCTGACGTCAGGTGATCCGCCCGCCTTGGCCTCCCAAAGTGCTGGGATTACAGAGGTGAGCCACTGCGCCTGGTCTATTTTGCTTTTTATGACTAAGTTCTGCTTCCGATCCCTGAGGTCCTAGCATTCTCTGGAGTGAGCATACAGAGATATATGTAAAAGGATGTATAACAGCAGCTTAAAAACAACTCTAAAGTCCAATGATAGAAGAAAAACTGATACATCAATTATGGTACATCCATATGGTATATGATACAGCCATGAAAATAACATTAATAAAGTGAAAAAATCAGGTATGTCCCCATTTTAGTGTGCGTGTTTGTACATATAAACACACATAAATACACACACACACACACACAAAATAGATAAGAATGGACTCTCAAATTTGTGCAGAACATTCACCTTCAGCAGATTCTAGATTCCCACTCCAAAATATTTTGATTAATATTTTGATTAATAAATCTGTGGTGAGGCCCAGCAATCTACTTTTTTTTTTTTTTGAGACGGAGTCTCCCTATGTCGCCAGGCTGGAGTGCTGTGGCATGATCTCGGCTCATCACAAACTCCGACTCCTTGGTTCAAGCAATTCTCCTGCCTCAGCCTCCCAAGTAACTGGGATTACATGCACACACCACCATGCCCAGCTCGTTTTTGTATTTTTAGAAGAGACAGGGTTTCACCATATTGGTCAGGATGGTCTCGATCTCCTGATCTTGTGATCAGCCCGCCTCAGCCTCCCAAAGTCCTGAGATTACAGGTGTGAGCCAACCCACCCCGCCCGCAATCTACATTTTTAATGAGAACTCAGGTGATTCCAGCTACACTTTGAGGCACAGATCTAGAAAGATGCACACCAAAAAGTTAACAGTGGTCCTCTCTCGAGCATAAGATTTTCAATTGTTTGGGACGAGTGAAGGAGTGAGGATGTGGGGAAAATAATATACATAAAGCATGTGTATGACTTGTGTAGCTTTGTTTTCCAAAGAGGAAAGTAAAATAATATTCAGAATCAGAGAAATAGGAATTCTTACCATAAAATCCATAGACCTGTGTTATCTGTCTACTCTCATGATTTCCTCGCAAAAGTGTAATACGATCAGGCCATTTAGCCTTTAATGCCAGAAGGTAAGTGAAGGTCTCCAAACTATAGTAACCTCTGTCTACAAAATCACCCTGTGAAGTAAAAGTTTACAGTTACAAACAATACAATGGCCACAATATTCTTTTCAAATTATATCAAACTGCACAAACTCATAGTTCATAACTACAATAAAGAGTTACGTACCGAATTATTTGGAAATTTGATTTTAACAACAAAAAAAAATAGAGGTAAACAAACTTTTTCTATTAAATGTTTATAGAAACAAGATTTTTGATTCCAGGGAAATCTACGAGAATCTGCTGTGCCATTCTCTCAAAAACTTTCCCTGAAAAAAACCACCATTTTTTTTTCTTTTTTTGAGACAGAGTATCACTCTGTCACCCAGGCTGGAGTGCAGTGTCACAATCTCGGTTCACTGCAACCTCCACCTCCCAGGTTCAAGAGATTCTCTTGCCTCAGCCTCCTGAGTAGCTGGGATTACACACCACCACCACGCTCGGCTGATTTTTGTATTTTTTGTAGAGACGGGGGTTTCACCAGGTTGATCAGGCTGGTCTCAAACTCCTGACCTTGTGATCCACCCGCCTCGGCCTCCCACAGTGCTGGGATTATAGACGTGAGCCACCACACCGGGCAAAACCATCATTTTTTCAATCCTCTATTACCTACATTAGTCGATTTGGTCATCTGTTAACCAGTATTTTTTAAGTAATTTTTTTTTTTTTAGATGGAGTTTCACTCTTGTTGCCCAGGCTGGAGAGCAATGGCGTGATCTTGGCTCACTGCAACCTCTGCTTCCTGGGTTCAAGTGATTCTCCCACCTCAGATTCCCGAGTAGATGGGATTACAGGCACGCACCACCAAGCCCAGCTAATTTTATATACATATATTTTTTTTTAGTAGAGACGGGGTTTCTCCATGTTGGTCAGGCTGGTCTCAAACTCCTGACCTCAGGTGATCCACCTGCCTCGGCCTCCCAAAGTGCTGGGATTACAGGCGTGAGCCACTGCGCCCAGCCAAGTAATTTAATTTTTAAAAATTCAATTTTTTTTTTTTTTTTTTTTTTTAGAGATGGGGTCTCACTATGTTGCCCAGGTTGGTCTAGAACTTCTGAGCTTAAACAATCATCCCACCTCAGCCTCCCAAGTAGCTGGGACTACAGGCGTGTACCACCATGCCCAGGTAAAATAATTTTCTATTTTAAGAATTATTTTAACTGTATTGGAAGAGCTGCCTACTTGAAGAAAAAAATTTTGTAAAAGCAAATACCATAATTATAACAGCATTCTAGGTTCAGTTGTGCATTTAACAATCATATATGATAATATACTATTTACACTTCCCATTAATGTCTGACTTGGGCCAATATTACACCAATAGGAAAACAGCTGAAAGAATAGGAAAGTGGCCGGCGTGGTGGCTCACCCCTGTAATCCCAGCACTTTGGGAGGCCAAGGCAGGCTCCGAGGTGGGCGGATCACGAGTTCAAGAGATCCAGACCATCCTGGCCAACATGGTGAAACCTTGTCTCTACTAAAAATACAAAAATTAGCTGGGCATGGTGGCGCGTGCCTGTAATCCCAGCTACTCGGGAGGCTGAGGCAAGAGAATCGCTTGAACCTGGGAGGTGGAGGTTACAGTAAGCCAATCGCACCACTGCACTCCAGCCTGGCAACGGAGCGAGACTCCGTCTCAAAAAAAAAAATAAGTGACCCAGAAACTTTCAGAAGGAAAGATAATGAGAGAAGGATCCAGAAAAAGTTCAACAGTAACATTACATTCCAAAAGAAAAGCAAACATCTATAGCAAATGTGTATGTGTGTATATTCATCCATCCATAGATTAAAAAGAGATAAAAATGAATGCTCGAAAAGTTTGAATAAATAATAGTCAATTGAAGATTTATGCCTTAAACCAGGGGTTCTGGGTTATTTTTTACGCCCAACCATTATTGACAGCTACAACCCAACCCAATCTACAGTGGCTTACTAAGGCAATTAACTAGAGGACATAGTTAAATGTAGAAAAGTATACAATCACCTTGATATGGTTTGGCTGTGTCCCCACCCAAATCTCATCTTGAATTCCCACATGCTGTGGGAGGGACTCGATGGAAAGTAATTGAATCATGGGGGCAAGTCTTTCCTGTGCTGTTCTCATGACAGTAAGTCTCATGAGATCTGATGGTTTTAAAAACAAGAGATCCCTGCACAGTCTCTCTCCCTTTGCCTGCCGCCATCCACGTAAGATGTGACTTGGTCCTCCTTGCCTTCTGCATGATTGTGAGGCCTCTCCAGCCATGTGAAACTGTAAGTCCATTAAACCTCTTCTGTAAAGTGCCCAGTCTCAAGTATGTCTTTATCAGCGGCAAGAAAACGGACTAATACACACCTTTTCATATACTGAAATAGGGACTGTCACATGGTAAAGAATTATTATGCAATTTACATTTAGTAAGTCAGATCCTTTCCACTTTAAACAAGCACTTGATATCACTGGTGTTTACATACCATAAATATGTAGTTTGTGTCAGGAACCTGACCTCCAGTTCTGAACAGTTCACAAAGGTCATAAAACTATAAAAGAAATGCAATATATGCTGATTACAAATTCCTGTTAAGAAGCAAAGCAACAAAACTGAGAGTGAAATGTGTAAAGAAGCAGCTAAGAGGACTCTAAATATTTACATTTTTAAGAAATAAAGTGTAAGCCAAACTGCCAAGCACACAGTTCTCAAGCCTAAAAAAAGCACTAAATAAAGCTCAGTTACCATAAAGTCACTCCTAGATTATCATCATAGGCTTCCCTTTCTCATTTTCTTTCATACATCTCCCCATCTATCTCTTGAGAATTCTGACATCCTTTATCAATTGTCTAATTTCTCAGTAAGCTAATCTAACAGCCCACCCAAATTCTGTATCTATTTTAATGAGACAAAAGATTACGGAAACAAGTGGATACCTCTTTTTCTTCCAAACTGAACTTACATGACACTTCACAGTGTCATATAGAGATCTTCCCAATTTCTACAGTTAGAGTTATATACCCTCAGGCTCCACAGCCATGGAGTGTCTTCTCAATGATCAGTTAAAAAAAATTATATATTTCATTATATTTTTTGTTTTTTGTTTTAAGACAGGGTTTGGCTCTGTTACCCAGGCCAGAATGCAGTGGTGCAATCACAACTCACTGCAGCCACAAATGCCTGGGCTCAAGCGATCCTCCTACCTTGCCCTCCTCAGTAGCTAGGACCACAGTTACACACCACCATGCCCAGCAGATTTTTATAGAGACAGGGTCTCGCTTTTTTGCCCAAGCTGGTCTCAAACTACTGGCCTCAGGCAATCCTCCCACCCCAGTCTCCCAAAGTGCTGGGATTACAAGTGTGATCCATGACACCCAATCATATTTCATCATATTTCTATTTGACTGAAATTTGGTAACTGGCAAATTGTGCATTTGTCAAATGTCAGTCAACTAGATTATTATCCTAGCCCTAATTTCCAAAGAAAGCATTACAGTTTTTCTGGAAAAAAAAATAATTTCGGATTAAGGGAATTGACTACAATACATTGGACCAACTACAACTAACAACTTCTAACACATTCATCTTTTACACTTGAAATAAAATTACTATTTAAACTTTTAACACTTAATAGGAATCTTAGTCAAAGTGAAGTGAAAGTGAAATGTTAACTACTGAAAGAAATAAAGTAACACCTTTTATAACAATGTTCTTTAAGTCTAAAAAGTCAGACAAAAAAAAAAAAAAACTTTAGGAAGCTTAATATAAAATGTATCTATCTTCGGAAAATTAGCTAACAGGCCGGGCTGCTCACACCTGTAATCCTGGAACTTTGGGAGCTCACGCCTGTAATCCCAGCACACTGGGAGTCCCAGGCAGGCAGATCACTTGAGGTCAGGAGTTCAAGACCAGCTTAGCCAACACGGTGAAACCCCCGTCTCTACTAAAAATACAAAAATTATCCAGGGGTGGTGGCCTGCACCTGTAATCCCAGCTACTTGGGAGGCTGAGGCACAAGAATTGCTTGAGCCCAGGAGGCAGAGGTTGCAGTGAGCCAAGATCATGCCACTACACTCCAGCCTGGGCAACAGAGCAAGATTCTGTCTCAAAAAAAAAAAAAAAAAAAAAAGTGTTATGGTCCGGGCACAGTGGCTCACACTTGTAATCCCAGCATTGTGGAAGGCCGAGGCAGGTGGATCACCTGAGGTCAGGAGCTCGAGACCAGCCGGGTCCAACATGGTGAAACCCTGTCTCTACTAAAAATACAAAAATTAGCTAAGCATCTTGGTGGGCACCTGTAATCAATCCCTGCTATTCAGGAGGCTGAGGCAGGAGAATCACTTGAACCTGAGAGGTGGAGGCTGCAGTAAGCCAAGATCACGCCACTGCACTCTAGCCTGGGTGACAGAGCAAGACTCCATCTCAAAAAAAAACAAAAAACAAAAAAAGTGGGCCAAGCACAGAGGCTCATGCCTGTAATTCCAGCAATTTGGGAGGCCGAGGTGGGTGGATCACCTGAGGTCAGGAGTTCGAGACCAGCCTGGCCAACATGGCAAAACCCAGTCTCTACTAAAAATACAAAAATTAGCCAGGCATGGCGGCGGGCACCTGTAGTCCCAGCTACCTCAGGAGGCTGAGGCAGGAGAATCACTTAAACCTAGGAGACGGAGGTTACAGTGAGCCAGGATGGTGCCACTGCATTCCAGCCTGGATGACACAGCTAGACTTCGTCTCAAAAAAAAAAAAAAAAAAGTGTTATGACATCATTTAAAATATCAAAAGAAACAGCCTTCATGACTAACATAAGCGAATATCTTAAATTAAGATCTAGCAACTCAAGGACCTTATGAGGCCATGAATAATAATTATGACGAAAACCATGTAGCAAAATGCAAAAATTATTAGGGAAAAGAATGGAACACAAAACTTTAACTATACAATTCTATTATGCAAAAAATTGAGTAGGTATATACACAAAGTCAGGAAGTGAACATTAAAAAGTTTTGTAAGTCAGTTTTTTAATAAAAATATGGTAGAAGAGTATCCTTAAACTTTTCTATTGATGTTTACAGATATCTGTTTTTTGTTTTGTTTTGTTTTTTTGAGACAGAGTCTCACTCTGTTGCCCAGGCTGGAATGCAATGGTGCAATCTCGGCTCACTGCATCCTCCGCCTCCCAGGTTCAAGTGATTCTCCTGCCTCAGCCTCCTGAGTAGCTGGGATTACAGGCACGCGCCAACAGCCCCAGCTAATTTTTGTATTTTTAGTAGAGATGGGGTTTCACCATGGCCAGGTATCTGTTCTTAAACAAAAGCTTTTAAAGTTTGCATTTACCAGACACACATGTAGGTGATTAAATATTCTGTGTCAGTGATACATAGGTTCCCATTTCTCGAGAACTTGGGCAATTCTGTTTTTTGTTTTTTTTTTTTGAGATGGAGTTTCATTCTTGTTGTCCAGGCTGGAGTGCAATGGCACGATCTCAGCTCACTGCAACCTCCACCTCCTGGGTTCAAGTGATTTTCCTGCCTCAGCCTTCCAAGTAGCTAGGATTACAGGTACCTGCCACCGCATCCCCGCTAATTTTTGTATTTTTAGTAAAAATGGGGTTTCACCATGTTGGCCAGGCAGATCTCAAACTCCTGACCTCAGGTGATCCACCCGCTTTGGTTTCCCAAATGCTAGGATTACAGACGTGAGCCACCGCACCCGGCCCTATTTTCATCCTACATTACCAGACACCTACCTCATTGTCAAATAATATCTACTATCTACTCTATGTCTCTCCCTCGCTTTTTTTTTTTTTTTTTTTTTTTTTTTTTTGAGACAGAGTCTCACTCTGTTACCCAGCCTGGAGACCAGTGGTGCAATCTCAGCTCACTGCTGCCTCTGGCTCCTGGGTTCAAGCAATCCTCCTGCCTCAGCCTCCCAAGTAGCTGGGACTACAGGCACATGCCACTACACCTGCCTAATTTTTGTATTTTTTTGTAGAGAAAGGGTTTCGCCACATTGGCCAGGCTGGTCTTAAACCCCTCACCTCAGGTAATCTGCCCGCCTCAGCCTCCCAAAGTGCTAGGATTACAGGCGTGAGCCACTGCACCCAGCTACTCTATGTTTTTCATATTTCAGATACTCTGCTCCCATTTTAAACCAAAAACAATCTTGAGAAGTAGATTTTTTTCTTTAATTATCATTATTTTTGAGATGGAGGCTCACTATATTGCCCAGGTTGGTCTCAAACTTTTGGGATCAAGCAATCCTCCCACCTCAGCCTCCTGAGTAGCTGGAACTACAGGTAGGTACCACTTTACCCAGCCTGGAAAGTGGATTTTTTTTTTTTGAGATGGAGTCTCGCTCTGTCACCTAGACTGGAGTGCAGTGGCGTGATCTTGGCTTACTGCAACCTCCACCTCCCAGGTTCACGTCATTCTCCTGCCTCAGCCGCCCGAGTAGCTGAGACTACAGGCATGTGCCACCATACCCAGCTAATTTTTGTGTTTTTAGTAGAGACGGGGTTTCACCGTGTTGGCCAGGATGGTCTTGATCTCTTGACCTCGTGATCCGCCCGCCTCGGCCTCCCACAGTGCTGGGATTACACGCTTAAGCCACCGCACCCGGCTGGGAAGTGGAATTTTTTTTTTTATCAGCGGCAAGGAAACATCCAGTCTGCCCAGTAGTTCTCAAACTTTTTGGTTTCAGGATTCATTTGTGATCTTAAAAACCAGAGGTCCTCAAAATCTTTTATGTAAGTTTTACAAATCAATATTTACCATATTAGAGATTAAAACTCAGAAGTTTTAAATATTTAAATGAATTTTTAAAAATTAATAACATAGGCCAGGCACGGTGACTCACACCTGTAATCCCAGCTACTTGGGAGGCTGAGGCAGGAGAATCGCTTGAACCAGGAGGCAGAGGTTGCAGTGAGCTGAGATCACACCATTGCACTGCAGTCTGGGTGACAAGAGTGAAACTCCCATCTCAAAAAAAAAAATCAATAACATACCCATCAAAAAGTATCACAAACACATTTTAATGAAAAATTAACTTTTCCAAAACAAAAAAATTGTTTAGTGAAAGGAGAATTCACATTGTTTTACATTTTCACAAATCTCTTTAATGTCTGGCTAAATAGAACATGGTTAGTCTTAGAACTTGCCTCTGGATTCAGTCTGTTGGGAATATACTAAGTAAAGCAGATGAAGAAAATCCAGCTTCACAAAGATATGCAGTTACAAAAGGAGGGAGTATTTTAATAACATTTTCGGTAACTGTGCATATTCTTTAAATACTGTACCAAAATTTGACAAGTGGCAGTTTACGACACTTAAAAGTTAATCGCAATATGAAATTTGAAACCGTAACAGTAATCTTCTGCTTTTTTTTTTTTTTTGGAGACAGGGTCTCTCCCTGTTGTCCAGGCTGGAGTACAGTGGCACATTCTCGGCTCAGTGCAACCTCCACCTCCCAGGTTCAAGCAATTCTCATGCCTCAGCCACCTAAGTAGCCGAGATTACAGGCACATACCCCCACACCTGGGCAATTTTTGTATTTTTAGTAGAGACAGGGTTTCACCATGTTGCTCAGGCTGGTCTCAAACTCCTGGGCTCAAGCGATCAGCTTGCCACGGCCTCCCAAAGTGCTAGGATTGCAGGTGTGAGTCACCAGGCCTGGCCTATAATAGTGATCTTTCATACTCTGTTACATTTGTTATCTTACACTTTGAGTAAATGGTAAACTAGTAATTTGAAAAATGAAAATGACATTGCATTTTATATCATCAAAAAACCATATTTGTTAATATCACTGCTCATCTCATCTCAGGAAAGTCTTTTAAGTGTCGGAAACTGTTAGCGCCGTAGTGGTGGACTCAGATTTTCCAAAATTCCAATTTTTCATTAGTAAATTCAAATTTTGTCATTGGCAACAAATACCGTCAATTGTTCTCCTTGAAGTGACTGGCCCACTTCCTTCGCTTTTGCAAATATAGTTGCCAAATACCCAAGTCTAAATAATCACAGTTTGTTAGTCATTCTCAAGTAAAAATAGTGTTCCATAAAAAAGCAGTTAACTCATGACTCAAAGAATTTCACAAGTATTTTTCTTTTCTTTTTTCTTTTTTTTTTGAGCAGAGTCTCGCTCTGTCACCCAGGCTGGAGTGCAATAGTGAGATCTCAGCTTACTGCAACATCCACCTCCCGGGTTCAAGTAATTTTCCCTGCCTTAGTCCCTGAGTAGCTGGGATTACAGGCACCCACCACCACACCTGGCAAATTTTTGTATTTTTTAGTAAAGATGGTGTTTTGCCATGTTGGCCAGGCTGATCTTGAACTCCTGACCTCAGGTGATCTGCCCATCTTGGCCTTCCAAAGTGCTGGGATTACAGGTGTGAGCCACCGTGCCCAACCCACAACTACTTTTCCTTGAGTAAACTATCTTTCTTCAGCATGCAGTAGATATGCTTTATGCATACTTCCCATTTCATCACACAGATTTTTTTCTTTTTCTTTTTAAATGGGGTCTCACTCTGTTGCCCAGGCTGGAGTGCAGTGGCACAATAATAGCTGACTACAGCCTCAAACTCCTGGGCTCAAGCAATGCTCCCACCTTAGCCTCTTGAGGGGCTAGGACTTACAGACTCACACCACCAAGCCTGGCTAACTTTTTTCTTTTTAATATTTTTAGAGATGGGGGCCAGGTGCAGCGGCTCACACCTGTAGTCCCAGCACTCTGGGAGGCTGAGGCAAGTGGATCACAAGAGGCCAGGAGTTCGAGACCAGCCTGGCCAACAGGGCAAAATCCCATCTCCACTAAAAATACAAAAATCAGCCAGGCGTGGTGGTGCATGCCTGTAGTCCCAGCTACTTGGGATGCTGAGGCACAAGAATCACTTGAACCCAGGAGCAGAGGCTGCATTGAACTGAGATCACACCACTGCACTCCAGCTTGGGTGACAGAGTGAGACCCTGTCCAAAAAAAAAACAAGAAATAAAAAAAAGGCCAGGCATGGTGGCTCATGCCTGTAATCCCAGCACTTTGGGAGGCCAAGAGAGGAGGATCACATGAGGTCAGGGGTTCAAGACCAGCCTCGGCAACATGGAGAAATCCCATCTCAACTAAAAATACAAAAAATTAGTCAGGCGTGGTGGCACATGCCTGTAAATCTCAGCTACTCAGGAGGCTGAGGCAGGAGAATTGCTTGAACCCGGGAGGCAGAGGTTGCCGTGAGCCAGGATCGTGCCATTGCACTCCAGCCTGGATAACAACAGTGAAACTCTGTCTCAAAAAAAAAAAAAAATTTTTTTTTTTTAGAGATGGGGAGTCTCAGGCCGGATACAGTGGCTCACGCCTGTAATCCCAGCACTTCGGGAGGCCAAGGCAGGTGGATCACCTGAGGTCAGGAGTTTGAGATGGGGGGGGGGGGGGGGTCTCATTTGGTTGCCCGGGCTGGTCTTGAACCCATGGCTTCAAGCAATCCTCCCACCTCAGCCTCCCAAAGTGCTGGGATTATAGGCATGAGCCATCATGCCCAGCCAGACTTTTCAAATAATGGATATTCTAAAGGATTGAGAGTTAAGGGAAACTGGCATTTTATTTTACTGTGCAGGCATGTTGGTGAAGAACTCAATGATAATCAGCATATTCTAGTGTCATTCCCTTGATTCATGCTAAGGCACGAGCAGTTTTACCCTCCATTGCCTCTGTACCACCTTAGAGACCCAAGGGTCCACAGGCCACACTTAACAAATTTGTGAGCTAGCTGAAATGGCTTCTCAAACAACTAATATATAGCCAAGCCAGGATTTAAACCAAGTTGTATCTGACACTGAAATCTATAACTCCTCACTATATTACACAGCTTCAATGCTTCTCAGCACAACATGCTTGCTAACATGTTTATTCATACTGATAACCCAATCCTGCAATTCCAGAACAGGCCCCAGAAGAAGATAAGTCCCAAAGGATACATTTTACATTGTATTTAATCAGTCAATAGCTATTTAGAGGCTCAAATCCCATGTTTCTGATTAGCACTCTTTTGTTTGTTTGTTTTTCGTTTTTTTTGAGACGGAGTTTCGCTCTTGTTGCCCAGGCTGGAGTGCAATGGCGTGATCTCGGCTCACCACAACCTCCGCCTCCCAGGTTCAAGCAATTCTCCTGCCTCAGCCTCCTGAGGAGCTGGGATTACAGGCACCTGCCACCACACCTGGATAATTTTTGTATTTTTAGTAGAGACGGGGTTTCACCATGTTTGCCAGGATAGTCTCGATCTCTTGACCTCGTGATCCACCCACCTCAGCCTCCCAAAGTGCTGGGATTACAGGCATGAGCCACCGCGCCCGGCTTTTTTTTTTTTTTTTTTTTGAGACAGAGTCTCACTCTATTGCCCAGGCTGGGGTGCAATGGCATGATCTCGGCTCACTGCAACCTCTGCCTCCCAGGTTCTAGCGATTCTCCTGCCTCAGCCTCCCGAGTAGCTGGGATTACAGGCACGCACCACCACACCTGGCTAATTTTTGTATTTTCAGTAGAGACGGGGTTTCACCATGTTGGCTGGGCTGGTCTTGAACTCCTGACCTTGTGATCTGCCCGCCTTAGCCTCCCAAAGTGCTGGGATTACAGGCGTGAGCCACTGTGCCTGGAACAATTGTTTTTAAGGAACATATACAACATAAACAATTGTTCACGGTTTGGTGGTGGTCTTAAAATAACATGTACAAAAGAAACCCAAATTAGTTTCAAATCTCAATTTGCCCTGTAGTGACTGTGTGTGAGTTTGGGCTATTTCTCTTCAATCTTTCAGTCTCCCTTTCATTGTCTACAAAATAATCCTATCTCACAGGACTTTGGGAAAAAACTGACAAAGAATATGTGAAAAAGTACTTTGTTAACCTCAAAACACAAGATAAATGTTAGCAAAAACTGCACATTTGACTGAAGGTATATATAATACAAAAGTTCAATTTTATGCTTCCAATTTTAGTAGTTCGAGGTTGGTCTCTAACTTTCTGACCTTTGATCATGGCTGTACTTCACATCTTAAAAAGTCTACAACTGGGGGAAACACTACACTGGGGGAAAACATGACTTGTTTTATTCCAGTTTTCAGGAATGTGTTAAGACACTGCTTATATTAATATCCTTTATGTTAGCAAAATACAAATGTTTATTTTGAGAGAGAAGTTACATGGAAATTTTAGGAAATCAATTCCTAAAGTCTACTCTAAAGAACTGTAATTTTAACAATCAAAGATGACATAATGGGACCTCTATCTAGGAGGTGATGACATGCAAGTGTCAGATTTTTTTATAATCTCAACAATCCAGAAAACACCTTGAAAAACCAAAAGAAAATCAGCCTGTAAGTAAGTAGCCAAAACAAGACTTTACTTGTGGAGCAGCCCCTAATAAGAGTCAATTTACACACATTTCTGCTCATGTACACAGTCATATTTAAGGCACGGAAATTGCACAGGCAACAGTAAGTCCTGTTGGCATCCTTTAAAGACTATATTGTTTGCAATGTATTATTAAGTCTTACAGCCCCAACTACAGTGTATGCATACAGCACTCTATGAGTAATCTGTTCAGCTTTCATTTCCCAGCGAAAAAATTCTACAAATATACATGAGACTAAACACTGACAACAGAATCTAAATATGAGGTATGCCCCTCCTGTTACTGCTTTGAAATTCTTTTTTTTTTTTTAGATGGAGTCTTGCTCTGTTGCCCAGGCTGGAGTGCAGTGGTGTGGTCTTGGCTCACTGCAACCTTCACCTCCCAGGTTCAAGAGATTCTCCTGCCTCAGCCTCCTGAGTAGCTGGGATTACAGGCACGCGTCACCATGCCCAGCTAATTTTTTTGTATTTTCAGTAGAGACAGGGTTTCACCATGTTGGTCAGGCTAGTATCAAACTCCTGACCTCACAATCCACCTGCCTCAGCCACCCAAAGTGCTGAGATCACAGGCGTGAGCCACCATGCCCGGCACTGCTTTGAAATTCTTACACCCAGCAGATGAAAAATTGAGCTAAATATTTTCTAGCTCATTCATCAATGATTTGCTGTGACATCATGCACCAACAATTTTATTTTTCTGTACCTTTGCTATTCTCATTCCCACTAAAGAAATGATAAATTTTCAACAATATATGACAGGAGAACAGAAATGAACTGAATGAAAAAAGTGCCTAACATCAAAACATCTCCTGTTAATCATAGTTATTATGAGCAGTATGTGTTTGTACTTTATATCTTCTATCTACCCCCAACCCCACCATTCCACAGAAAACTAATGCTGCATTATTCACTTCACGAATGTAATTATCAACAAATTCCATCACTAATTTGACCACTGCTTTTATTCACCAAAAATGTAAACCAGGAATCATTAGTGTTACAGAGACTGAGGCAACCTAGCTTACCACCAGTTGTGTTTGTTGATGTTGCTGTTGTTTTAATTTTGCAGCACATGTGAAAACACTCATGGATCATGGACAGCACAAAACTTAAAAATCTGCTCATGAAATTTTACCTGTCCATGTATATCTCCACACACTGTTACTGGTGTTGATACTGGCTGAACATTTGACTCTTCTAAGAGGAGGTCACAAACATAGTCACATAGCCGCTGTAAAAAGAGAAAATAAAAGGTAAACATTTACTACAACATTAAAACTAAAGATAAAATACCAAAAAAGAAAAATACCAGGTCTAATACTTACAAAACCCAAGTATACTTTTTGATAGGAAAGTACCCTGTGATAATTCAGGGGCTGGATTTCTGCCAGCTGTCACACAGAATTCTTAAAGCAATGCAAACTACCTATAGAGACACTAGGTTCTAGGAGACAGACAGCTTTACAAGAACTGTAAAATGATGCTTTTCACCAAAAAAACACACACATATATACATATATATACACGAAGAAATAATTTTAACAGTAAAAGGTTTTTGGTTTTTTTTTTTTTTGAAACGGAGTCTCACTCTATCTCCCAGGCTGAAATGCAGTGGCACGATCTCAGCTCACTTCTACCTCCGTCTCCCAGATTCAAGCAGTTCTCCTGCCTCAGCCTCCCAAGTAGCTGGGGTTACAGGCGTGTGCCACCACACCCAGCTAATTTTTGTATTTTTAGTAGACACAGGGTTTTACCATGTTGGCCAGGCTGGTCTTGAACTCCTGACCTCAGGTGATCCACCCACCTCAGCCTCCCAAAGTGCTGGGATTACAGGTGTCAGCCACCGTGCCCAGCCAGTAAAAGGTCTTTATCTGGTAATTTAAAAAATAAATTGCAAACCACACACTTACCATTTGACCCAGCAATTGTAGTCTTGGCAATAAAAACATGTTCAAAATCTGTATATAAATACTCACAGAAGCCTAATTCATAATAGCCCAAAACTAAAAACAAATCAGATATCCTTCAATGAGTGAATGGTTAAACACATTTTGGTACATCCACACCATGTAATACTACTCAGCAATAAAAAGAAATGAATACTGCCACAAAACAACCTGGATTCATCTCAAGGCATTTATGTTGAGTGAAAAAACAAAACTACAGAAAACTGTCCCAAAAGGTTATATACTGTATAATTCCATTTATATAACCTTTTTTTTCCCTTTTTTTGGAGACAGAGTCTTGCTCTCTTGCCCAGGCTGGAGTCCAGTAGCACAATTTCAGTTCACTGCAAACTGCTTCCCAGTTCAAGTGATTCCCATGCCTCAGTCTCCCAAGTACCTGGGATTACAGGTGCACACCATCATGCCCAGCTAATTTTTGTATTCTTAGTAGTTTCACCATGTTGGTCAGGCTGGTCTCAAACTCCCGACCTCAGGTGATCTGCCTGCTTCGGCCTCCCAAAGTGGTGGATTACAGGCATTGAGCCACTGCACTCGGCCATGTTTATACGACATTCTTGAAGTGACAAAATTAAAGAAATGGAGAACAGATTAGTTGTTGCCAGGGGTCCAACAGTTGCAGGAAGGAAGTGGGTGTGGCTATAAAAGGGCAACATGAGGAATTCTTGTGGTGATGGACCTGTTCTGTATTTTGACTATAGAGTTGGATACATGAGCCCTTATCCAATAAAACTGCAAAGAACTGAATACACACACACACACACACACACACACACACACACACACACACACAGAAACACAAGTAAAACTGAAGAAATCTGAACATCATGAGGTGATGATCTTGGGTTGTACCTTAAGATCATGAGTTCTATCAGTGTCAACGTTGGCTGACGTTGTATTGGTTGTGGCATTACACTACAGTTCTACAAAATGTTACCACTGGGGAAAACTGGGATATTTTGAAATAAAAAGGTTAACTATAATTATAAAATTCAAATCTAAAACTGAGGAGCCAGCTGGGCACAGTGGCTCTTGCCTGTAATCCCAGCATTTTGGGAGGCCAAAGTGGGCGGATCATTTGAGGTCAGGAGTTCAAGACCAGCCTGGCCAACATGGCAAAACCCCATCTCTACTAAAAATATAAAAATTAGGCTGGGCGCAGTGGCTCACGCCTGTAATCCCAGCACTTTGGGAGGCTGAGGTGGGTGGATCACGAGGTCAGGAGATCGAGACCATCCTGGCTAACATGGTGAAACCCCGTCTCTACTAAAAAAATACAAAAAATTAGCCGGGCAAGGTGGCGGGCGCTTGTAATCCCAGCTATGCGGGAGGCTGAGGCAGGAGAATGGCGTGAACCCCGGGGGCAGAGCCTGCAGTGAGCCGAGATCGCGCCACTGCACTCCAGCCTGGGCGACAGTGAGACTCCGTCTCAAAAAAAAAAAAAAAAAAAAAAAACAAAAACAAAAATTAGCCAGGAGTGGTGGCAGGCACCTGTAATCCCAGCTACTCGGGAGGCTGAGGCAGGAGAATCACTTGAATCCGGGAGGCAGAGGTTGCAGTGAGCCGAGACTGCGCCCATTGCACTCCAGCCTGGGCAGCAGAGAGACTCCACCTCAAAAAAAAAAAAAAAAAAAAAAAAATTAGCCAGGCATGGGGGTGCACGGCTGTAATCCCAGCTACTCAGGAGGATGAGGCAAGAGAATCGCTTGAACCCAGGAGACAAAGGTTGCTGTAAACCAAGATTGCGCCACTGCACTCCAGCTTGGGAAACAGAGTGAGACTCTTTCTCAAAACAAACAAACAAACAACAACAACAACAAAAAAAACGATGAGCCTTTTAAAATTTTTTTTATTTTTTTGAGACGGAATCTCGCTCTGTTGCCAGTCTGGAGTGCAGTGGCACAATCTCAGCTCACTGCCATCTCTGCCTCCCAGGTTCAAGCCATTCTCCTGCCTCAGCCTCCCGAGTAGCTGGGATTACAGGCATGCGTCACCATACCCAGCTTATTTTTGTATTTTTAGTAGAGACAGGGTTTCACCATGTTGGCCAGGACGGTCTCGCTCTCCTGACCTCATGATCCGCCCGCCTCGGCCTCCCGAAGTGCTGGGATTACAGGCGTGAGCCACCGCACCCAGCCAAGCCATTCTTTTTGTTAAAGGAACTCTAAATGTTTGCACTTCAAAAATATTTGTCCACTGAAAGTAAACCAAAAAATGTCACAGAAAGCATATGATTCTCACACCAACGTTCTGGAAAAGGAAGTATACATCCCTGCTATATACAGGGAACTGGAGGTCGCAGGTGGAACCTTCCTTCCTACCTGAGACCAGTTTGTACTATTGCCAAAGACTTATTGGATTTTATGATAGGTCTGCCAAGAAAGGAGAAATTAAACTAACAAGCATAATGAAATTACTTTCAACATTAATTAAGGAATCTAAACGCTACAATCTCATTAATATATGAGAAACACTTTAACAGTTACAGCTACAACAATAGCTACACAGTGGCAAGAACAGAACTCAATGGGAGGGGGAGGAGAAAAAAAAGGGCTCCCAAAAGAAAATGAGGGGAAATAGAGTTGTTAATTTCCTAAACATTATACAAAAAATCAGAAAACTTCAAAATAAAATGATTTGCCTTCATTCCTAGGGTAAGTTCCTGATCTTAAAATAGCACCTCAAAGGCAAGATCCTCCTTTTGGCCTGGAATCCTTCTGGCCTTGAGTCCCTGGGTAGCTAGCTCCTGTTTGTGTTGAATTTTCCACACCTAGATGCTTCAACAAATCAATCCATGGTCCTACCATATAGTACATCCATCACTCATTAAAAAAAATAACAAAAACAGGCCAGCCGTGGTGGCTCACACCTATAATCCCAGAACTTTAGGGAGGCTGAGGCAGGTGGATCATTTGAGGTCAGGAGTTCGAGACCAGCCTAGCCAACATAGCAAAACCTTGTCTACACTAAAAAATATAAAAATAAGCCAGTCAGTAGAGGCACGCACCTGTAATCTCAGCTACTTGGGAGGTTGAGGCAGGAGAATCGCTTGAGCCTGGGAGGCCGAGGTTGCAGTGTGCCGAGATCGCACCACTGCACTCCAGTCTGGGTGACAGAGTGAGAACCTGTCCAAAAAAAAAAAAAAAAACAGGCCAGGTGTGTGGCTCACATCTGTAATCCCAGCACTTTGGGAGGCCGAGGCAGGTGGATCACCTGAGGTCAGGAGTTCAAGATCAGCCTGGCCAACATGGTGAAACCTCATCTCTACTACAAATACAAATAATTAGCCGGGTGTGGTGGCGGGCGCCGGTAATCCTGTACTTAGGAGGCTGAGGCAGGAGAATTGCTTGAACCCAGGAGCAGAGGTTGCAGTGAGCCAAGATCACGCCACTGCACTCCAGCCTGGATGACAGAGTGAGACTCTGTCTCAAAAAAAAAACAAAAACAAAAGCAAAAAATAGATGCTGGTGAGTGAAACAACGTTTCTGAACTTTGAGCCTTAAACTTTATACTGAAAGATGTTCTCGAAGGTTCCATCAGAATTATAAAATTCTGGTTTGCATTAGTACGCCGGCCGGGCGCGGTGGCTCACGTCTGTAATCCCAGCACTTTGGGAGGCCGAGGCGGGTGGATCACGAGGTCAGGAAATGGAGACCATCCTGGCTAACATGGTGAAGCCCCGTCTCTACCAAAAAAAAAAAATACAAAAAAATTAGCCGGGCGTGGTGGCAGGTGCCTGTAGTCCTAGCTACTCGGGAGGCTGAGGCAGGAGAATGGCGTGAACCCGGGAGGCGGAGCTTGCAGTGAGCCGAGATCGTGCCACTGCACTCCAGCCTGGTCGACAGCGCAAGACTCCGTCTCAAAAAAAAAAAAAAGAAAGAAATTACCTATGCCAAATTTCTCGCTTGACTTAGATAATAAGACTAAGATGTTACTTAATCTTAGCAACAGATCTAGAATCCAAGTTTCCTACCACTTTCCACTACACTATATTGAATATTTAGTTGTTCAATGCAACAAATATTTATGGAATGCCTGGTATGTTACCAGGTATTGTTCTAGATACAAAGTAAATAGCAATGACCAAAACAGACTAAAAACTCTGCTCTCAAGGGGCTTACGTTCTAATAGAATGAGACAGACAATAAATAAGTAAAATATATAACAGCAATTTGTCACATAGTGATATCAAGGAAGTATAGAGAAAACAGACACACTAGAAGAGGGATGGGGTGCTGGGGTGGAGAGTAGGTGCTGTTATTTTAAACAGGGATAGTATGGAAGCCTTACTGATAAAGTGAATTTTGAGCAAAACTCTGAAGGAGGTAAGGCTATGAGGACACAATACTGCAGGCAGAGAAATAAAGACCAAAAGTCCTGATGTGAAGCATGCTTGCTGTCTAAGAAACATCATCAAGGCTGGTGTGTTTAGAGTAAACTGAATGAGAAGAAAAACAGGAGAGCATCACAGAATTATTTAGGTCACTGGTGGTGAAAATAAGGACCTGGGCTTCTACTGAGTGTAACGGGAAGCCATTAGAAGTTGTAGAGCAGAAGACTGACATGATATTAAGTCAGCTATGTTGAAAACAAACTGGCCAGGCCTGGTGGCTCACACCTATCATCCCAGCACTTTGGGAGGCCGAGGTGAGTATATCACTTGAGCTCAGGAGTTCGAGACCTGCCAGGGCAACAAGGCAAAAGCCAGTCCGAACAAAAAATACAAAAACTAGCTGGGCGTGGTGGCATGTGCCTGAAGTCCCAGATACTTGGAAGGCTGAGGTGCAAGGATCGCTTGAGCCCGGGAGGTCAAAGCTGCAGTGAGCTGAGATTGTGCCACCGCACTCCAGCCTGGGTCACAGAGCGAGACCCTTTCTCAAAAAAACAAGAAAAGAGAAAATGGAATGATGGTGGTGGAGGGGTGGCTGGGCTGGGGTTGGAATGGGGACAAAGGAGTAAGCAGGGAGATCAGTTAAGTGTCTTCTATAATAATCTAGGTAAAAGTTAACTGGCTTGGACAGGGTAGTAGAAGGAGAAAATAGGGAAAATAGATTCCAGATGTTATCTGAATGTAGCATCTGCTAGATTTATGACCGGCTGGATACAGGGTGTTAAGAGAAAGTAAAGAATCAAGGATGACTCGGGGTTTCTGGCTTAAACAATTAGAAGGCTGCAAATAATCATTACTGAGACAGTTACAACTCCAGGGAAAGTAGATTTTTTTTATTGTGTTTTTTTACCCCTGTAAATAGACTTTATTTTTTAGAGCAGTTTTAGCTTCACAGCAAAATTGAGCAGAAAGTACAGAGTTCCCGGCCAGGCGCAGTGGCTCACGCCTGTAATCCCAGCACCTTGGGGGGCCGAGACGGGCGGATCATGAGGTCAGGAGATCGAGACCATCCTGGCTAACACAGTGAAACCTCATCTCTACTAAAAATACAAAAAATTAGCCGGGCGTGGTGGCGGGCGCCTGTAGTTCCAGCTACTCGAAAGGCTGAGGCAGGAGAATGGCGTGAACCCGGGAGGCGGAGTTTGCAATAAGCAGAGATGGCGCCACTGCACTCCAGCCTGGGGTGAGAGCAAGACTCCGTCTCAAAACAAACAAAAAAAATCTTAAAGAAAGTACAGAGTTCCCTTGCTGGGCACAGTGGCTCGTGCCTGTAATCCCACCACTTAGGGAGGCAAAGGCAGGAGGATCGCTTGAGCCCAGGAGTTCAAGACCTCCCTCGGCAATATAGAGAGACCTCGTTCTCCATAAAAAGGGGGAAAAAAAAAGAAAAAAGAAAAAAGTAGAGTTCTCATATACCCCCTGCCCCTCCCCCCAGACAGCCTCCCCGCATCAACATCTCACACCTGAGTGGTACGTTTGTTACAGATGATGAGCATACACTGACATATCATTATCATCCAAAGGTCATAGTTTGTTTAAATTAGGGTCACTCCTACTGCACATTCTGTAAGTTTTGACAATTGTATAATGACATGTACCTACCATTATAGTATCACACAGAATAGTTTTACCTATTCAAACTCACCTCCCTCCAACCTCTGAAAACCACTGATCTTTTTACTGTCTCTATAGTTTTGCCTTTCCCAAAATGTCATATAGTTGGAATCATATATATGTAGCCTTTTCAGGTTGGTTTCTTTCATGTAGTAATATGTATTTAAGGTTCTTCCATGTCTTTTTATGGCTTGATAGCTCATTTCTTCTTAGCACTGCATAATATTTCATTGTCTGGGTGTATTACAGTTTGTTTATCCATCCACCCAGTGAAGGACATCTTGGTTCCTTCCAAGTTTTGGCAATTATGAATAAAGTGGCTATAAAAGTCTATGTACAGGTTTTTGTATGGACATAAATTTACAACTCATTTGGGTAAATATCAAGGAGCAGGACTGCTGGATTATATGAAGAGTTTGTTTAGTTTTGTAAGAAACTGCCAAACCGTCTTCCAAAGTGGCTGTACCATTTTGCACTCCCACCAGCAATGAACGAGAGTTCTTGTTGCTCCACATCTTCATCAGCATTTGGTACTGTTAGTGTTCTGGATTTTGGCCATTCTAATAGGTATATACTGGTTATCTCATGGTTGTTTCACTTTGTATTTCCCTAATGACACAGGAGGTAGAGCATCTTTTCATACGCTTGTCATCACTATATCTTCTTTGATGAGGTGTCTTTTGTCCATTTTTTTGGCATATATGTATTTATTTTACTTCATTATATCTTACTAATATTCTTTAAGGGACAAACCAGGCAAGTAGGCTACAGCGAGGAAATCTTAGAGAGTTAAGAAATCACTATGATACTTCCAGGTATTATCTTCAGTGATGCTTCTTATCTTTATTCTGGGACTCCAGGTAATATTCAGCTCCTACAGCTACCACAAATGCAGCAAATCCCCATTTGAATCTTGGTAATAATGCAGCAACAAAGGAAACATTTCTGCAAAGCCACCCACATATCTCCAAGCTTCACTGCGGCCCAAAAAATCTCTTAGCCCTCCTGCAGCCAGCTTCTTCTGGACAGTTTCTACTGGTGTCCCTTCCATCTTCCATTGTTTATAATCTGGAAGTTCCATTTTACTATCTCCATGTTCATGTCCATGTCCATGGGCCACGTCTTGCAAGACTGTGAGAATTGAGGAAAACATATTGTGATGTGCCTTCCACTTTCACACCTAGGTGGTGAAAGAGTAATTCAGCACAACCATTCTGAAAAACTGGCATGATCTGACAGCAACTTTGTTTTGTCCATTTTTTAATCAGATTGTTCATTTTCTTATTGAGTTTTAAGAGTTATCTGTAGGCCGGGCATGATGGCTCATGTCTGTAATCCCAGCACTTTGGGAGGCCGAGGAGGTCGGATCACCTGAGGTCAGGAGTTTGAGACCAGCCTGACCAACACAGAGAAACCCCATCTCTACTAAAAATACAAAATTAGCTGGGTGTGGTGGCACATGCCTATAATCCCAGCTACTCGAGAGGCAGAGGCAGGATAAAACACAGGAGGCAGAGATTGCAGTGAGCTGAGATCGTGCCACCGCACTCCAGCCTAGGCAACAAGAGCAAAACTCCATCTCAAAAAAAAAAAAAAAAAAGAATTCTCTGCATATTTTGGGTAACAATACTTTATCAGACATGTCTTTTGCAAATATTTTCTCCCAGTACATGGATCATCATCTCATTCTCTTGATAGGGTCTTTCACAAAGCAAAAGCTTTTAATTTTAATGAAGTCTGGCTTATCAACTATTTCTTTCAAGAGCAGATTGTTTTGGCCTGGCGCGGTGGCTCACACTTGTAATCCCAGCACTTTGGGAGGCTGAGGTGGGCGGATCACGAGGTCAGGAGATCGAGACCATCCTGGCTAACACGGTGAAACCCCGTCTCTACTAAAAATACAAAAAATTAGCCGGGCGTGGTGGCAGGCGCCTGTAGTCCCAGCTACTCGGGAGGCTGAGGCAGGAGAATGGCACAAACCCGGGAGGCGGAGCTTGCAGTGAGCCGAGATCGCGCCACTGCACTCCAGCCTGGGCAACAGAGCGAGACTCCATCTCAAAAAAAAAAATAAAAAGAGCAGATTGTTTTGATTTGTTTATAGGTTTGGTTTGGAGGGTGGGAAACTATGAATATAATTTTTTATTTTTATTTATTAGACGGAGTTTCGTCCTAACTCCTCTCCACAGAGGCTGCCCCACACACCAGCCTCACCAGGTCTGGGGGGCTACCTATGCATGCTCCCTCCTCTGAGGCTTTGTACTTTCTGTTCACTCAGTCAAGTACGCTTTTCCCTAGACATGGGCTTGGCTATCTCTCCTCATCCAGCTTCAGCTTTCCTTTTCTCTTTTTTTTTTTTTTTGGAGACAAAGTCTTGCTTTGTTGTTCAGGCTGGAGTGCAATGGCGTGATATTGGCTCACTGCAACCTCCACCTCCCGGATTCAAGTGATTCTCCTGCCTCAGCCTCCCAAGTATCTGGGATTGCAGGCACCTGCCACCATGCCCAGCTAATTTTTATATTTTTAGTAGAGATGGGGTTTCACCACATTGGCCAGGCTGGTCTCGAGCTCCTGACCTCAGGTGATCTACCCACCTCAGCCTCCCAAAGTGCTAGGATTACAAGTGTGAGCATCATAAAAAATCACTTGTTTTAATTTTTTAAAACAACTATTGCAACATAATTCACCTACATAAAATGCATCCCTTTGAAGGCTAAGAGTCAATGGTTTTCATTATATTCACAGTGGTGGTAACCATCGCCATAATCAATTTTAGAACATTTTCATCACCCCAAAAAGAAACCATATACACATTAGCAGTCACTCCCCTCATCCCCATACCAACACCCCACAGCCCTATGTATTAGCTCATAAATAATAATAATCACAACCTTGACCACAACCACTCAATCCAATTAGTCCTTGTGGATAGATGGCTGTCTTTCCAGTCAATTTCAAAATATCAGTGTTGGACAGCATCCTACTTCTATTAATAATCCATTAGACCTATGATACATATTTATTATTTTTATAATAATTAGCATCCAAAGTTTGCAACCTATTTGCATTAAAGAACAAATATGCCAGGAACTGATGAATGATTCTACATTTGGCCTGTACTTTTTTTTTTTTTTTGAGATGGAGTTTCGCTCTTGTCACCCAGGCTGGAGTGCAATGGTGTGATCTCGGCTCACTGCACCCTCCGCCTCCCAGGTTCAAGCGATTCTCCTGCCTCAGCCCCCCTAGTAGCTGGGATTACAGGCACAGGCCACTATGCCTGGTTAATTTTTGTATTTTTAGTAGAGACAGGGTTTCGCCATGTTGGCCAGGCTGGTCTCAAACTCCTGACCTCAGGTGATCCACCCACTTTAGCCTCCCAAAGTGCTGGGGTTACAGGCGTGAGCCACTGTGTCTGGCCGGTTCCCATATTTCAATGTGTCAGAATTTTTGCTGACATGTAACTGGTTCTCCTAGTCCATAAGGCCTCCTAAACTTGAAGTCATCCCTGGTTACCACCCCATACACTATGTGCTAGCCTGAAAATAACAGTGGACTATAAACTGAAGAACATCACTGTGAAACTCTGTCAATCTGAAAGACTGAGTGTCTGGAGAACACATGTAAACTACCTAGCAGCAGCCTTCAACCAGGGCCTAGGCACACTAACTAGAGTAAAATTACAGCTGCGTCCTACGACTGCCACCTCTGCTGACCCCAACTGATGATTTAGAGAGCTATGTCTCTAAGCCAAAGCTATTGCCTCTTATCTCTAGTTTGGCAGTAGCTTACAAATCGCTATCACGCACACACAAAAATAAGAAGTCTATGAAATCTCACTATAAATGCTACGTGACTCAATCAACTACATTCACAGTGGCCTCAAAGAGCCCTGCCTTGTCATCATGGTGAAGACACATGCTCCTCTCCTCCCAAACCCTTTACAGCTTTATCCCAAATTTAGGGTAAACTATACCCTTTTCTCCTCATCATGCCCAAATACTTTTTCTTTTTTTGTGTGTTCTGTTTTCTATTTTTTTTTTTTTATTATACTTAAGTTCTGGGATACATGTGCAGAACGTGTATCCACATGCCATGGTGGTTTCCTGCACCCATCAACCCGTCATCTACAATTGGTATTTCTCCTAATGATATCCCTCCCTTTACCCCCGACCCCCCGACAGGCCCCAGCATGTGATGTTCCCCTCCCCTCTGCCCATATGTTCTCATTGTTCAACTCACGCTTATGAGTGAGAACATGCAGTGTTTCATTTTCTGTTCCTGTGTTAGTTTGCTGAAAATGATGGTTTCCAGCTTCATCCATGTCCCTGCAAAGGACATGAACTCATTCTTTTTTATGGCTGCATAGTATTCCATAGTGTATATGTGCCACATTTTCTTTATCCGGTCTATCATTGATGGGCATTTGAGCTAGTTCCAAGTCTTCGCTATTGTGAACAGTGCTGCAATAAACATGCAAGTGCATGCGTCTTTATAGTAAAATGATTTATAATCCTTTGGGTACATACCCAGTAATGGGATTGCTGGGCCAAATGGTATTTCTAGTTCTAGATCCTTGAGGAATTGCCACACTGTCTTCCACAACGGTTGAACTAATTTGCACTCCCACCAACAGTGTAAAAGTGTTCCTATTTCTCCACATTGTCTCCAGCACCTGTTGTTTCCTGACTTTTTAATGATTGCCATTCTAACTGGCATGAGATGGTATCTCATTGTGGTTTTGATTTGCATTTCTTTAATGACCAGTGCTCTTTTTCGTATGTTTGGTGCCCAACTACTTTCTAATCCTTGAACAGGAAGGGGTTCATAGCCATCATTCTTAGCAGACCTCTATGTCTCTTCTCTACCTTTTCCTCAAGACATTTGTTCACAGTTCCATTCTATTCTCTGTTCTGTCTCCCAGTTCCCTCTTGCCCCCACAAACACTGGGTTCTAAACTTTTAAAATTACTTGTTTAGCTGATCTTGTTATCTAAAACATACTACTTCCTTTTATCTACTTTTACATACTGGTATTTATAAAATACTCTTAGCTTTAAAAATAAAGATCTCACAGTCAGGTGTGGTGGCTCACAACTGTAATATCAGCATTTTGCGAGGCCAAGGCAGGAAGATGGCTGGAGGCCCAGAGCTCAAGACTAGCTTGGGCAACATAGCAAAACCTCATCTCAACTAGCTAGCTAAGTAACTAACTAAATAAATATCTAGCTAACATTATATTTCACACAGTCTTTATATAAAGTCTCTACTATAATACAGATCACTGGGAATGAGAAGTTAGGAATCTGGAATGACCATGATATTCACACACTTATGATCCAGAAGGTACTATCTGTATCCTCAGGCCAGATCAGTTTCTCAACCATGGCACTACTAATTATTCATTGCAGGGGGCTGCTTGCTGTCTTGTGGATGTTTAGCAAAATCTCTGACATCTACACCTACTAGATACCCATAGCAACTTCCCACCCGTCTCCTGCCCCAGCTGTGACAACCAAAAATGTCTCCAGACACTGCCAAAAATCCTTTAGGGGGCAAAATTGCCCCCAGTTGAGAAGGAGTGGTCTAGATCTTTCTCCTGAGTTTAATACTATTAGAACAGTGTTTAGAGCACATTTGGCAATCAATAAGTAGTTGTTATCTAAGTGACATAAGTATCCAAGAGCAATTCTGGACACCTCTATCTCAATGTCTTAGCTTGGCAGCATCTCAAACTCAATATGGCCCAAACCAAACTTCCCGTATTCCTTAATCTAGTTATAGTACTAAGTATTCCTTGCCAGAAACTAAGAAATTATGCTAAACTCTCTTCATCATAACCTAGAACAAATCTGTTAACAGGTGCCACTATACCTTCTTCATTTCCTTTCCAACACAACAATCACTTATCATTGCCTTATCTCAGACTCTCATATCACCGGGCCTAATGCTTCTATGACATTTTTCACGCATTCCAATCCATGGTCCACAATGCTGCCAGAATAAACATTTCAAAAGCCTACTGTTGGCCGGGCGCAGTGGCTCACGCTTGTAATCCCAGCACTTTGGGAGGCCGAGGCGGGCGGATCACGAGGTCAGGAGATCGAGACCACAGTGAAACCACATCTCTACTAAAAATACAAAAAATTAGCCGGGCATGGTGGTGGGCGCCTGTAGTTCCAGCTACTCGGAGAGGCTGAGGCAGGAGAATGGCGTGAACCTGAAAGGCGGAGCTTGCAGTGAGCAGAGATGGTGCCACTGCACTCCAGCCTGGGCGACAGAGCGAGACTCTGTCTCAAAAAAAAAAAAAAGCCTACTGTTATTCTCCTTCTTAAAAACTCCTCAAGCATATTCCTCCATTTATGGCAGTGTTTCCCAAACACCAAATACCATTTTCATTATTTTGTCATATTCCTACCACATACAACAGTGTATCCCTGTAATAATTTTCTTTGAATCTACTTTTTAGTTAGCTACATTTTAAACAGTATCACGAATCACAGTATGATTTTTCTCTAAAATATAAAAACATTTCAAAGTGTTCATGCACCACCTAAAAGATAACAATCTAAGTTTAACAGCCTACTCTTCTATGATTTGGCATCTTTCTTTCCAGTACCACCTCCAGCCACACCAAACCACTTCAAGTTCCCCGAACCAGCCATGTTCTTGCAAATTACACTATACTATTGCACATGGTATTTATTCTGTTTGCATGTTCTTTCCTTCTCATTTTGTCTACCTGAACTCTGCCCCTCCTAACTGCTCCTTTATGAAATCATCTCTGACTCTAAAGTTACATACTGTTTCTTCTGTTTGCCAACACCCTGGGCAGCCTCTATTACAGCCTTTGTTTACCTCTTTACCTCCCTTACTATATTGAAAGCCCCTCAAAGGCAGACACAAGTATCCGATTCTGCCCCTGGCACCCACAGGGAACAGTACTTAACACAAGGAACCATGTAAATAAGTGTTTGTTGGCTGGGCACAGTGGCTCACACCTATAATCTCAGCATTTTGGGAGGCCAAGGCAGGAGAATCACTTGAAGCATTTGGGACCAGCCTGGACAACACAGCAAGATGCTATCCCTTAAAAAAATTTTTTTTTGCCAGGCGCGGTGGCTAATGCCTATAATCCCTGCACTTTGGGAGGCCAAGGCGGGTGGACCACGAGGTCAGGAGATAGAGACCATCCTGGCTAATACAGTGAAACCCCATCTCTACCAAAAATACCAAAAAATTAGCCAGGCATGGTGGCATGCATCTGTAGTCCTAGCTACTTGGGAGGCTGAGGCAGGAGAATCGTTTGAACCCAGGAGGCGGAGGTTGCAGTGAGCCGAGATCGTGCCATTACACTCCAGCCTGGTAACAGAGTGAGATGCCATCTCAAAAAAAAAAAAAAAAAAAATTAATTAGCTGGGCACACTATTGCACACCTGTACTCCCAGCTACTTTTGAGGCTGAGGCAGAAGGATCAATTGAGCCCAGGAGTTTGAGGTTGCAGCAAGCTACGACTGCACCACTGCACTCCACCCTGGGCAGCAGAATTGAGACGCTACCTCAAAAAAAAAAAAAAAAAAGAAGAAGAAGAAACAAGTATTTGTCATAAAGCAGTACACAGTTTGAGTCAATAAACCTTTACTGATTATCACATACAGCGCAGTGTTCTAAAATTGTGGAAAACACAAACAAGGAATGGCCAAACACAGTGGCTCACGTCTGTAATCCCAACACTTTGGGAGGCTGAGGTGGGTGGATCACTTGAGGCCAGAAGTTCGAGACCAGCCTGGCCAACATGGTGAAACCTCATCTCTACCAAAAAATATATATATACAAAAATTAGCTGGGTGTGGTAGTTTGCACCTGTAATCCTAGCTATTTGGGGGGCTGAGGTGAGAGAATGGCTTGAATCTGGAGTGGGGCACAGGTTACAGCAAGCTGAGATCACACCATTGCACTCCAGCCTGGACAGAGTGAGATTCCATCTCAAAAACAAAAACAAGGAATGAATCTGGCCTTCAAGAATTTTCCAGTTTAATAATGGAGATAGACATATTTGCTATCATATAAGACAGAACATTCTAAGTGGTAAAATGGGGCAATAAAATGCTATGGGGTAAAGCAACGTCAGTGTGGAAAGAGAAGAACAGGAATTTTAAAATAGCAAATAAACTCAGATGTGTACTCTGTTGAGTCAGTATGGCAAAAATCACTTGAAATTCACCAAGTCCTGGCTCTGATGATATCTGTTCTGCCCATCACAAGGATTGTGTACATCACAGAACCAACATGAAGGGGCTCTCAAAACTGTAAGTGGCTATGTAAATTCTAATCATTATTAATAAATTCTGACTGTGGAACCTAGGAGCCCTGCATAGAAGAAGTACCATCTGAGCTAGAGCTCAAAAGGGAGGTAAACAGAGGGCATACAAGGTGTTCTATAGAAGAAGCTTAAATGGTGTTGTAAATGTGAACCCTGAAGCCAGACTGTCTAAGTTTGAATCCCACTCAGTTTCACTTACTTACTAGCTGTATGACTTTGGAAAGTTACTAAATCGGTCTGAATTTCGGCTACCTGTCTGTAAAACAGGGCAAATACTAGTACTCAATTCACAACCTTATGAGTATTAAATGATTTAATATTTGTACTGTATAATTATTTTAATAAACAGGTGAAAGTAGACTGAGCAGAAGCAAACAGGGAAAGTACGGGGCATGTTATCAGTAGAGGGCAGTCCAGTGTGCCCAGAACAGAAAGTACAGTTAAAAAAAAAAAAAGGTGGGCCGGGCACGGTGGATCACACCAGTAGTCCCAGCACTTTGGGTGGCCAAGGTGGGCGGATCGCGAGGTCAGGAGTTTGAGACCAGCCTGACCAACATGGTGAAACCCGGTCTCTACTGAATATACAAAAATTAGCCACACACGGTGGGGCACACCTGTAATCCCAGCTACTCAGGAGGCTGAGGCAGGAGAACTGCTTAAACTCGGGAGGTAGAGGTTGCAGTGAGCCAAGATCACGCCACTGCACTACAGCCTGGGCGACAGAGCGAGAATTCATCTTAACAACAACAAAAAAAGGTGATGTAGTGGAAGATGTACCTAGAAAAGCATGCTATTAGCCATCCTAAAAAGTCATAAATTGTATCAGAAAGAGCTCTGCACACAGAGGCTTTCAAATCAAGTTCTGGCTGTCACTGATATAGCTGTACATCCTCAGGCAAATCATAGACTACAAAGTTCAGTTTCTCTCTCTGTAAAGTGAGAAGAGTATAGTACCAAATGAATTTTGATTCTCCTTCAGCTCTGAAATTCTGAGAAAAAGACTGGGAAGTGGTCAAAAACTTTACACTGTCCCATCTAATACCTATAGCCACATAGGGCTAATGAGTACCTGAAATGTAGCTGGTCCAAATTGGGATGTGCTGTAGGTGGAAAATAGACACATGTCATAGAATTAGTACCCAAAAACGGCAAAATGTTACATTAATAACTTTATATTGATTACATCTTGAAGTTGGGTTAAAATATTACCAAAATAAATTTTATCTGTTTTTATACATTTTTTTTCTTTAGACAGAGTCTTGCTCTTATTGCTCAGGCTGGAGTGCAATGGCACAATCTCGGCTCACTGCAACCTCCGCCTCCTGGGTTCAAGTAATTCTCCTGCCTCAGCCTCCCAAGTAGCTGGAATTACATGTATGCACCACCATGCCCGGCTAATTTTTGTATATTTTTGTAGAGACAGATTTCACCATGTTTTGGCCGGGCTGGTCTTGAACTCCTGACCAAAAGTGATCGGCCCGCCTTGGCTTTCCAAAGTGCTGGAATTACAGGCGTGAGCCACCATGCCTGGCCTACTTTTTCTTTTTTTGAGATGGAGTTTCGCTCTTGTCACTCAGGCTGGAGTGCAACGGCACAATCTTGGCTCACTGCAATCTCCGCCTCCCAGGTTCAAGTGATTCTCCTGCCTCAGCCTCCCAAGTATCTGGGATTATAGGCACTCACCACCACACCTGGCTAATTTTTGTATTTTTAGTAGAGACGGGGCTTTGCCATGTTGGCCAGGCTGGTCTCGAACTCCTGACCTCAGGTGATCCGCCTGCCTCAGCCTTCCAAAGTGTTGGGATTACAGGCGTGAGACAATACGGCTGGCCTGTTTTTATACTTTTTAAAAATGTGGCCCAGTCACGGTGGCTCACATGTGTAATCCCAGCACTTTGGGAGGCCTAGGTGGTAGGATTGTTTTAGGCCAGGAGTTCGAGGCCAGCCTGGGTAACAAAGCATGACTCTGTCTCTACAAAAAAATTCAAAAAATTAGCCAGGCATGGTAATACATGCCTGAAGTCCTAAGCTACTCAGGGCGCTGAGGCAGGAGGGTTACATGGGCCCAGGAGCTTGAGGCTGCAATGACCCATGTCTGCATCAGTGTACTCCACCATGGCAAACAAAGTGAGATGCTGTCTCAAAAAAATTAATTAATTAATTGCCACTAGAAAATTTGAAGCTTACATTTGTGAGCATGCTATTTCTACTGGAGAACATTGTTATAAGACTATTTTCATAAAACAAAGGAGAATGTAATTCTGTGGCCAAAAAGACAAATGAAATGTGGCCATAAGGACAAACAAGATATAAGAAAGGATCTCGCAAACATAGAAAACACTCTTCTAGCCCCATACAAAGCCAGATGCATCCCTCACTGCTGTACCGTGTTCAGCTGTCTTCAGTGTACCTGAAGAAAAATTCACTGCAAAACCAAACAACTCGGCCAGACACAGTGGCTCACGCCTGTAATCCCAGCACCTTGAGAGGCCGAGGTGGGTGGATTATTTGAGGTCAGAAGTTCAAGACCAGCCTAGCCAACATGGTGAAACCCCATCTCTACTAAAAATACAAAAATTAGCCGGGCATGGCGGCAGGTGCCTGTAATCCCAGCTGAGGCAGAACTGCTTGAACTCACCGGGAGGTGGAGACTGCAGTGAGCTGAGATGGTACCACTGTACTCCAGCCTGGGCAATAGAGCTAGACTCAGTCTCAAAAAAAAAAAAAAAAAAAACCTCAGATAAACATGTCACCCTTAAGAACTGTCCAAGAAATTAGACAACCTCCAAGTTATAGAACCCCTGCTCCCCCAAATTATTAATACTTAAATACAGGTATTCAGTAAACCTGCCTTTATCATTAATTCTTCCACTTAACCAGGTATGGAATCTGTACCTTTTATTAATCTCTCTGAAATCTTTCTTATGGATAAAATCACATGAGCTCTTTATAGGAAAGGTTACACTGTGGTCCATTCACTTTCACATATGTCATTTTTTTTTTTGAGGCAGGGTCTCACTGTGTTGGCCAGGCTGGAGTGCAGTGGCACGATCTCAGCTCACTGCAACCTCCGTCTCCCAGGCTCAAGCAATTCTCCTGCCTCAGCCTCCTGGCCCACGTTTGTCATTCTTATTCCTTCAAAACTGTTATGTATGCCAGGCATGGTGGCTCACGCCTGTAATCCCAGCACTTTGGGAGGCTGAGAAGGGTGGATCACCTGAGGTCAGGAGTTTGAGACCAGCCTGGCCAACATGGTGAAACCCCATCTCTACTAAAAATACAAAAATTAGCCAGGGGTGGTGGTGGGTGCCTGTAATCCCAGCTACTCAGGAGGCTGAGGCAGAAGAATCGCTTGAATCCAGGAGGCGGAGGGTGCAGTGAGCTGAGAATGTGCACCTGCACTCCAGCCTGGGCAACAGAGCAAGACTCCGTCTCAAAAAAACAAACAGGTCAGGCTCACACCTATAATCCCAGCACTTTGGGAGGCCGAGGTGGGTGCATCATTTGAGGTGGGGAGTTCGAGACCAGCCTGACCAACATGGAGAAACCTTGTGTCTACTAAAAATACAAAATTAACTGGGCGTGGTGGCGCATGCCTGTAATCACAGCTACTCAGGAAGGCTGAGGCAGGAGAATCGCTTGAACCCGGGAGGCAGAGGTTGCAGTGAGCCAAGATCACACTATTGCACCCCAGCCTGGGCAACAAGAGCAAAACTATGTCCCAAAAAAACAAACAAACAAACAAAAACAGTTATGTAGATTTGGTCCAGTACTACTGATGCGACCACTTCCAACTTAGCAAAACAGAAATCGTGATTAAATCTGGAACATCGCATGCATTTAGTATTTTATCTTCTAATCAATTTAAAACACAGGTAAATTTCTGTCTTCTTTTCTACCAGAATAAATATTTTCCATCATGTTCATTAAGTGGCCTCAATGATTTCTTTTCTTAATAGAATGTTTTATTTTGCCTTTACAGCCTCAGAAAAAGTACTCCTGGCATACTTTCTTGGCCTAATTTTAGGTTGCACTTCATGCCAAGAAACAGAAACAAAATTAAATTTCTTTAAATACAACAGAGATGAGCAACACAACAAATTAATCTGATAAAAACATTTCCAAGACAGAAAAAAAGTCTCTACTTCTAAAGAAAAATTCAGAATTCTTTTGTCTTGGTTGCCCAAAACATATATATATATATATATATATATATATATATATTTTTTTTTTTGAGACGGAGTCTCGCTCTGTCACCCAGGCTGGAGTGCAGTGGCGCAATCTCGGCTCACTGCAACCTCCGCCTCCCGGGTTCACGCCATTCTCCTGCCTCAGCCTCTCCGAGTAGCTGGGACTACAGGCGCCTGCCACCACGCCCGGCTAATTTTTTGTATTTTTTAGTAGAGACGGGGTTTCACCGTGGTCTCGATCTCCTGACCTCGTGATCCGCCCGCCTCGGCCTCCCAAAGTGCTGGGATTACAAGCGTGAGCCACCGCGCCCGGCCCAAAACATGTATTTTTCAGTTTATTAAGAAATGGATACAGGCCAAGTGTAGTGGCTCACGCCTGTTATCCCAGCATTTTGGGAAGCCAAGGTGGGAGGATCGCTTGAACCCAGGAGTTCAAGACTGGCCTGGGTAACATAGCAAGACCCTGTCTCTACCAAAAAAATAAATAAAAATTAGCTGGTCATGGCGGCATATGCCTGTGGTCCCAGCTACTCAGGAGGCTAAGGTGGGAGGACTGCCTGAGCCCAGGAGGTCGAGGCTGCAATGAGCCATGATTGTGCCACCACACTACAGCATGGGTGACAGTGAGAACCTGTCCCCGCACCCCCCCCAAAAAAAGATTAAAAAATTAAAAAAAAAAAAGAAACAAATACAAGTCAAGTACAATGCAGCTGTGTTTCAACAAGAAATAAAATGATCTAAAAACTGTACTTCCTTAAGGTAAGAAGGAAATCTAATGTTCATCAAACTAAGAGGTACGAAGAAGTCCAACAGATTTTTTTTTCTTTTTTTTTTTTTGAGACGGAGTCTCCCTCCGTCACCCAGGCTGGAAGGCTGGACTGCAGTGGCGCAATCTTGGCTCACTGCAACCTCTGCCTCCCCGATTCAAGCGATTCTCCTGCCTCAGCCTCCCAAGTAGCTGGGATTCCAGGCACCTGCCACCACCTCCAGCTTATTTTTGTATTTTTAGTACAGATGGAGTTTCACCATGTTGGCCAGGCTGGTCTCGAGCTCCTGACCTCAAGTGATCCACCCGCCTCAGCCACCCAAAGTGCTGGGATTACAGGCGTGAGCCACTGTACCTGGCCAGATTATCTTTCAAATCATTTCAGTGCCCAATTTCTTTCTTTCTTTCTTTCTTTTTTTTTTTTTTGAGACAGAGTCTTGCTCTGTCTCCCAGGCTGGAGTACAGTGGTGTGATCTTGGCTCACTGCAAGCAGTTCTCCCAGGTTCAAGCAATTCTCCCTACCTCAGCCTCCCAAGTAAGTAAACTGGGATTACAGGCACCCACCACCACGCTCGGCTAATTTCTGTATTTTTAGCAGAGAGGGGGTTTCACCAAGTCGGTCAGTCTGGTCTCAAACTCCTGATCTCAAATGATCTGCCCACCTCAGCCTCCCCAAGTACTGAGATTACGCCACCACGCCCTAGACACATTTTCATAAAAAGCAACATTTTATTCATCATAAACACAAAGTTCAAAAAAGCTTTATGCATGATAAATAAAAAGAAAAAATTCCACGTCAATTCACTGACATGCAATAGTCAACCTCACCTACGGGATTAATAATGCTACTAAGAGGTCTGGTTAGTTTTCCATGAATTGGGTCCCAATGCTAGTTGTATTCTTATTCCCTTAAAAAAACCACATAGCAGAAAGAAGCCACAAAAGGAATGTCTGAAGGACTCAGATGAGCACAAATGCTACGTTACTACTAACGAAGGCTGTCCTTATTTGAAATTATTCTATTAAAAACGGGAGAATGCAGAAGAATGACTCCCCTATCATATGCCACATAAAATTAACAGGTAAGTACAATTCAGTCACATTCACAACAGCACGTGTGGCCTCAAATATTATGCATACTTGTTGACTGATGTTAAGTATCAACTTACTGTACAAAGAAGAAATAAATAAAACAAAACCCACAGTAATATATTTCTTTAAGAATACACTGAGCCGGGGCTGGGCGCGGTGGCTCACGCCTGTAATCCCAGCACTTTGAGAGGCAGAGGCGGGCGGATCACGAAGGCAGGAGATCGAGACCATCCTGGCCAACACGGTGAAACCCCGTCTCTACTAAAAATACAAAAAATTAGCCAGGCGTTGTGGCGGGCGCCTGTAGTCCCAGCTACTCGGCAGGCTGAGGCAGGAGAATGACGTGAACCCGGGAGGTGGAGGTTGCAGTGAGCCGAGATGGTGCCACCGCACTCCAGCCTGGGCGACAGAGCGAGACTCCGTCTCATAAAAAAAGAATACACTGAGTCGGATAAATACTAGCACGAGCTGATAAGCACTGCTAGAAACCTAAGCTCCGATTTCAGCAAATGCATAGGAACACTTTTCAAAGAAGCAGCATACCTAGGCCGGCGCGGTGGCACACGCCTGTAATACCAGCACTTTGGAAGGCCGAAGCGGGCGGATCACTTGAGGTCAGGAGTTCAAGACTAGCCTGGCCAACATGGCGAAACCCCGTCTCTACTAAAAATACAAAACAGCCGGGCGTCGTGGAGGGGGCCTGTAACCCCACCTAGTCGGGAGGCTGAGGCAGGAGAATCGCTTGAACCCGGGAGGTGGAGGTTGCAGTGAGCCAAGATCGTACCACTGCACTCCAGCCTGGGCGACAGAGTGAGAGTCTATCTCAATTAAAAACAGTAATAATAATAATTTAAAAGTTTTAAAAAAGAAAAGCAGCATACCAAAGTCATTCCTTTACCCATACATACATTTACTCTTACTTGGACTCAGGAGTAACAAAGAACTCATCTCCTTTAGAAAACCAAGAAAATGAAATACTGAATTAAGAAGGGGTTAAGGAGAAAGTATTTGTATTTATTGAGAACCAACTACTTTATCCACTTCAGTAAGCTCAACAACATACTCAGAAACGGGATTCACCTCTGAATTAGCAAAAGAAAACCGACGATCCTAAAAAGCAATTTGGAGGAGTGGCAGTCAAAGAGGGACGACCTGACGTTCGCTCCCGCCAGTATCAAACCACTCGGGCCCACCGCCTTCCCCTTCCTCAGAGACCTAAACACACTGGGGCCGCGTTCCGGGAGCCGGTGGCATCTCCTGTCAGACGCCGGCCACTCCGCGCTCCTGTCACCTCCGGTGGAGGCGACCCCATCCCGAGGGCACTGCCGCGGGGGCTCGGCTCCGACTGCGGGAGACCGGGGGATGGGGTGGGGGGCCCAGTCTTCTAAACAAAGCTGTTACAGCTGCGGGTCCTGGGGCAGCCCGAAGGCCAGAAGGGGCGACCCTGGGACAGAGGCCGCGACATCCCTCGGGATCCCCACTGAGGCAACCGGGACAGCATTCAGGGGACTCGGCTCGCGCGACCCTCGGCGTGACGCCGGGTCGGACCAGGTCGACTGGCAATGGGGGAGGCCCTCCACCGCGACTGGACTGGATACCCGGCGGGGGTCCCGGAGAAAGGAAGGGCGGGCCGGCGGGCGCCCCACAGCCGGAAGGGGCGAGCCAGCAAACAGGGATCCCGCCCCGGCAGGGCTCACCTTCAGGTCGTTCTCTGGCAGGTACTTGCACAGCCGCGCTATCTCTACGTACTTGTCCAGGTCTAGCGGCGCCATTTTAGGAATAACAAGCCGCGGCAACAGCGGCGGAGGCGGCTGTAGCAGCGGCGGCGGCGGCAGCGGCGGAGGCCGAAGCCGGAACTTTCCCTGCGTCACGTCCGGCCCGTGAGTGGCGTATGCGCAGCGCCGTTACAGCTCGACCCGCTTCTCCCCGCTACCTCGGTACGCCCGGCGCCGCCTCTGGCTGAACCCCGGCTGCAGGCCCCAAGAGACCTCGCTTCGGTCCACCCCGCGAAACCTGCTGGGACCAGTAGTCGTCTGCCGCGGGGGTGCTGGGATGTGTAGTTTTCTGTTGTGGACAGCCACCCTTCTCTTTTCCTTCCTTTCCTCCAGACTTTCACCTCCCGGCAGCCGGCGAGGCTTTTCCGAGGCAAAACGGCGGAGTAGGTGGTCCTAGCCACTCACTGGTTTCTTTTTCTAACCCTTTTAAGCACCTTGTCTCCAGAATATCTTCACTTAACAATTGGGTAAGCCTGGCCGTAGTAACCGTTTGCACCTTTCCAAGTCCCTGTGAAAACCTCGCCCAAGCCTGTGGCAGAGGTGTCAGGCCCCAGTCTTCCAGCCTGAAAGGAAGGGAAACAAATATTATTAAAGCATTTCTGATGCTAAATGCGATACAAATTATATTTTTCCGTTTAATCTTCGTAACGATTGATAGGAAAGTGAGGCTTGGAAACTAGTTCACCCCAAATCTCACAGGGAACAAAATGGTGGGGTAAAGATTGAAAAATGGCTTAAGCTTAAGCATGCTTCCAGTGAGAATCCCACGAGGGCAGGGAGTTTTTTGCTGTAACTCCAGCACCGAGAACAGTACCTGGTACTAGCATACCTTCAGCATTCGTTTATCCAACCACTCTTTACTGAGCAACAAAGATGTGCCAGGTACAGCTGCAGGCGCTTGCAGTACTTCGTGAACAAAATAGACAAAGATCTCTATTCTATCCGTAGCTACAAAAAATACCTAAATTAGCCGGGCGCGGTAGTGCGCGCTTATGGTCGCAGCTACTCTGGAGGCTGAGGCAGGAGAATCGCTTGAGTTGGGAGGCGGAGGTTGCAGTGAGCTGAGATCGCGGCACTGCACTCCAGCTTGGGCAACAGAGCGAGATCCTCCTCAAAAATAAATTAGTAAAAGGAAGCTGTTGTACGGGACTAGGGGTGGGGTGCAATGCCTGTAGCTAAGAGACCAGTTAAGAGACTGTTATGTAATCCAATAGTAGCAGGCGCTCAATAAATATTTATTGCTCAAGAGACCCCGGAATTAATCCTCTTGCTCTCTAAAGTATGTTTTGCGGACAATTGGCTAACCCTGAATGAGATATCTGGGTGAACTTCTTTATATTGTAACTCTTCTGAAAGTATGTTTGTTTCAAAGTAAAATTAATTTTTAGAAGTTTGTTGCAGAATGAAGGCCGGGCGTGGTGGCTCACGCTTGTAATCCCAGCACTTTGGGAGGCCGAGGCGGGCGGATCACGAGGTCAGGAGATCGAGACCACGGTGAAACCCCGTCTCTACTAAAAATACAAAAAAATTAGCCGGGTGTGGTGGCGGGCGCCTGTGGTCCCAGCTACTCGGAGAGGCTGAGGCAGGAGAATGGCGTGAACCCGGGAGGCGGAGCTTGCAGTGAGCCGAGATTGCGCCACTGCACTCCAGCCTGGGCAACAGAGCGAGACTCCGTCTCAAAAAAAAAAAAAAAGAAGTTTGTTGCAGAATGAATGATGCCCACAAGCATTCATTTCTTCATTCATTAAACTAATAGTTATATAGTGCCTATTGGCCAGGCTGCGGTGGCTAACGCCTGTAATCTCAGCACTTTGGGAGGCCAAGGCAGGCAGATCACCTGAGGTCAGAAGTTCAAGACCAGCCTGGCCAACATGGCGAAACCCCATCTCTACTAAAAATACAAAATACTGGGGAGGCTGAGGCAGGAGGATCACTTGAATTGCTTGAGGCAGAGGTTGCAGTGAGCTGAGATGGCGCCACTGCACTCCAGCCTGGGCCACAGAGTGAAACTCCATCTCGAAGATAAACGAAAACAGAGGTTACACAGTGCTTATGATGTGAATAAAACAGATATGATCCCTGCCCTAATTAGGCTTACGATCTGCTGGGAAGAGACAAACAGTATTTATTTATTTACATTTACTGGTTTATTACTAATATAAAGGATATTACAAAGGATACAAGTGAAGAGATGCATAGGGTGAGGTAATTAAAATTTTTTTGTTGTTGAGGCCGGGTGCAGTGGCTCAAACCTGTAATCCCAGTAGTGAAGCCAAGGCGAGCAGATCTCTTGAGGCTAGGAATTCAAGACCAGCCTGGCCAACATGGTGAAACCCGATCTCTACTAAAAACACAAAAATTAGCTGGGCCTGGTGGCACATGCCTGTAATCCCAGCTACTCCGGAGTCTGAGGCGTGAAAATTGCTTGAACCCAGGAGGTGAGGGTTACAGTGAACTGAGATCATGCTACTGCACTCCAGCCTGGCCAACAGAAAAAAAAAAAAAAACATCGTTGAGGTGAGGTCTTACTATGTTGCTGAGGCGGGTTTTAAACTCCTGGCCTCAAGCTATTCTTCTGCCTTGGCCTCTCAAAGTGCTGGGATTATACGTGTAGGCCACCATACCTGGCAGTGAGCAAATATTTAATTGCAAATTGTGATTAGTGCTCAAAAGGGAAAATAGGAGGTACTATAAGCAAGAAAAATGGAGTAGACGAGGTCTACATTTGGCTGGGCACAGTGGCTCACGCCTGTAATCCCAGCACTTTGGGAGGCCGAGGCGAGCAGATCTTTTTGAGGTCAGGAGTTCCTGACCAGCTGAGATCCCCCCACTGCACTCCAGCCTGGGAGAGAAAGTGAGACCGTGTCAAAAAAAAAAAAAAGAGGTCTACATTTTCTCACCTGTACTGGTGTCCTTTGGGGAAAAAAAAAGGGCCTGTCGTGGTGGTGCATGCCTGTAATCCCAGCACTTTGGGAGGCCGAGGTGGGCGGATCATGAGGTCAGGAGTTTGAGACCAGCCTGGCCAATATAGTGAAACCCCATCTCTACTAAAAATACAAAAAATTAGCCGGGTGTGGTGGTGTGTGCCTGTAATCCCTGCTACTTGGGAGGCTGAGGCAGTAGACTCACTTGAACCTGGGAGGTGGAGGTTGTGGTTATAGTGAGCTGAGATCGCGTCATTGCACTCCAGCCCGGGTGACAGTGCGAGACTCTGTCTTAAAAAAAAAAAGAAAGAAAGAAAGAAAAAGAAAAACAGCCTGGCATGGTGGCGCATGTCTGTGATCCCAGCTACTCAGGAGGCTGAGGCAGGAGAATCACTTGAACCTGGGAGGCGGAGGTTGCAGTGAGCCGAGATCACGCCACTGCACTCCAGCCTGGGCAACAGAGCAAGACTCCGTCTCAAAAAAAAAGAGGCCTACTTTAGGTTGATAACACAGTGGAGGTAAAGTACAGGATGTAGATTCTAGCACCATGTGGGCAGAGTTCAAATACAGGCTTTACCACTTATTGTGTAATTTGGGGGCAGTTATTTATCCTTCCAGTTTTCTCAGCTCCAGTATGGAGATAATAATAATGCTTACCTCCTTTGGAGATTGTAAGAATACTACTTATCTCATAGGCTTGTACAAAGTTTTAACAGAGTTGGTATACGAAAATGGCTTAAAACAATGTCTATGCCGGGCACAGTGGCTCAAACTTGTAATTCCAACACTTTGAGAGGCCAAGGCAGGAGGATCACTTGAGCCAAGGAGTTCAAGACCAGTCTGGGCAACATAGTGAGACCTCATCTCTACTAAAAAAAAAAAAAAAAATTAAAATTAGCCAGGTTTGGTGCTGGCACATACCTGTAGACCCAGCTACTCTAAAGACTGACATGGGAGGATCACTGGAGCCCAGGAGGCCAAGGCTGCAGTGAGCTGTGATTGTGTCACTGTACTACAGCAGGGTGACAGTGAGACTCTGTCTCAAAACAAAAAACAAAGACAAAAAAACATTGTCTAGCACAGAGTGAGTGCAATATGAGTGTTAACTCTGAGTATTAGGTGGGCAGGAAAGGCATTTCTGAAGGTGTAACATGTAAGACTTTAGAAAAAAAATGTAGGAGGCTGGGCATGGTGGCTCACGCCTGTAATCCCGGCATTTTGGGAGGCCGAGGTGGGCAGATCACTTGAGGTCAGGAGTTCAAGACCAGCCTGGTCAACATGGTGAAACCCCGTCTCTACTAAAAATACAAAAATTAGCCAGGCGTGGTGGTGCGTGCCTGTAATCCCACCTACTGGGAAGGCTGAGGCAGGAGAATCGCTTGAGCCCAGGAGGCAGAGGTTGCAGTGAGCCGAGATTGCGCCACTGCACTCCAGACTGGGCGACGAAGTGAGACTCCATGAAAAAGAAAGAAAGAGAGAAAGAGAGAGGGGGAGAGGAGGAGAGTAAAAAAAAGGCAGGACAGGTGCAATGACTCATGCCTGTAATCCCAGCACTTTGGGAGGCTGAGGTGGGCAGATTGCTTGGGCCCAGGAGTTCGAGACCAGCCTGGGAAACATGGCAAAAATCCATCTCTACAAAAAATATAAAAATTAGCCGGGCATGTTGGCATGTTCCTGTAGTCCCAGATACTCGAGAGGCTGAGGTGGGAGGATTGCTTGAGCCCCGGAGGCAGAGATTGCAGTGAGCCAAAGTTGTGCCACTGTACTCCAGCCTAGGCAACAGAGTGAGACCCTGTCTCAAAAAAAAAGGAAAAAAAGGTAAAGGGATAATCTGCTCAGAATTTCTTGGAGAAAAAAATTCAAATGGAAGAAGATGCTGTTGTTGTTTAGATATTTTTCTTTTTCTTTTTTTTTTTTTTAGAAACTGATGTTTATGGCCAGGCACGGTGGCCATAAACACACACACCTGTAATCCCAACACTTTAAGAGGCCAAGGCGGGCGGATCACGAGGTCAGGAGATTGAGACCATCCTGGCCAACATGATGAAACACTGTCTATACTAAAAATACAAAAATTAGAGTGCCTGTAATCCCAGCTACTCAGGAGGCTGAGGCAGGAGAATTGCTTGAACCAGGGAGTCAGAGGTTTCAGTGAGCCGAGATCGCGCCACTGCACTCCAGCCTGGCGAAAGAGCGAGACTCTGTCTCAAACAAACAAAAAAAAGGAACTGATATTTATTTTCCATCAACCTTATTTTCATGTCACTTAAGAGCCCCTGCAAGAACAACTTAAGACCATTCAGTGGTCTGAACAGTGGGAGCTGTAGACTAGTCTTCCGTGGCAGGCTGAGTGCTCCAGTCTTCAGTAGGGAACTGCTGAATAGGCACAGAGGATACCTGCACCCTTCAGACCAGTCTGCAACCTCAGGCTGAATAACAGTGAACTCAGGAGCTGGAGCAGTCCATTCACCCTGAAATTCCTCCTTGGTCACAGCCTGTTCAGCAGCAGCTTGCTTTTCTTTTTCAATCTCTTCAGGATCTCTGTAGAAGTAGAGATTAGGCAGGCTGGGCATGGTATCTCACGCCTGTAATCCAGCACTTTGGGAGGCTGAGGCGGGCGGATCATGACGTCAGGAGATTGAGACCATCCTGGCCAACACGGTGAAACCCCGTCTCTACTAAAAATACAAAAAATTAGCCGGGTGTAGTCCCAGCTACCTGGGAGGCTGAGGCAGGATAATGGCGTGAACCCAGGAGGCAGAGGTTGCAGCGAGCCAAGATTGCGCCACTGCACTCCAGCCTGGGCGACAAAGCGAGACTACGTCTCAAAAAAAAAAAAAAGAAGTAGAGATCAGGCATGACCTCCCACAGATGTTCACAGGAAATGGTGCCACGTATGTGCAGAACTTCCCGAGCCAGCATCCACCACATCACACCCACTGAGTGAGCTCCCTTGTTGTTGCATGGGATGGCAATGTCCACATAGTGCAGTGGAGAATCTGTGTTACACAGAGCAGTGGTAGGTAGGTTAACATAAGATGCCTCTGTTTGAGGCTGGTGGTCAGCCCTGGGGTCAGTAACCCCAAAAAGCTGTGGCTCCCAGAAGGAGCCTGGATCTGGTTAGTGAAGGTTCCAGGAGTGAAGTGGCCAGCAATTGGAGTGGCTCCGGTGGCAGCAGCAAACTTCAGCACAACCCTCTGGCCAGTATTCCTGGGGATATAACACTGGCATCAGCAGGGTTTTCAATGGCAACAATGGCATGAGCTGCCAGCAGAAGCTTCTCCCAGGTCCTCTTCAGATTTATGATGTAGATGCCATCAGTTTTCCTTTTATAGATATACTATTCCATCTAGAAGTCAAGATTGGTGCCACCTAAGTGGGTTCCTACTGCAAGGAACTTAAGGACATCCTCCTCCTTCATTTGCAGGACATCAAGGGCTCCGGACATTGTGAAAGTTTCCCTTTTAAGTTATGATGGGAATCCAGAACAACCTCCTATGGACCCCTCTGCGGGTAGCATAGAAAACTGTTTGGCTGTTTTTTTTTTTCTTTTCTTTCTTTCTTTCTTTCTTTCTTTCTTTCTTTCTTTCTTTCTTTCTTTCTTTCTTTCTTTCTTTCTTTCTTTCTTTCTTTCTTTCTTTTTGAGACAGGCTGTCGCCTAGGCTGGAGTGCAGTGGCACAATCTCGGCTCACGGCAACCTCTGCCTCCTGGGCTCAAGCAGTCCTCCCACTTCAGCCTCCCAAGTAGCTGGCATTACAGGTGTACATCTCCACACCTGGGTAATTTGTGTATTTTTAGTAGAGACGAGGTTTCACCATGTTGGTCAGGCTGGCCTTGAACTCCTGACCTCAGTTGATCAGCCCACCTCAGCCTCCCAAAGTGTTGGGATTACAGGCGTGAGCCACTGTGCCCAGCCACAATTCACTTTTAATCTCTGAACCTCAGTAATTGGGAATAAATCCTATTCAAGATACCTTCTCAGAAATGCGAAGGAAGACAAATAGGGAGATGGATGTGAATGTTCTTCATAAACTGTAAAGTGCTTAAAAGGAAGGTCTCACCGGCATTCATTACTTCTCTTGCTGATGCGTCAGTAAAGAGGTCAGTGATGTGCTGTTCCAGTGAAAATAGGTGGCAGTCCTCACATTACCACACTATCTGACAGCAGGAAGCTCCCTCCTGCAGACCCACCTCATTGAGTGAACATCATTCTTCACATCCACAGCAGAGAGAAAAGAAGAAAGCATGCATCAGAGTGTTGGGCGAGCTTTTAGGAGAGGTGTAAGATACTTCCACTGGTTTGGTATGGAGATGGGGTAAGAGAGCTTGATGACTGGAATGCATTCTTAGTCTTCCTTGCAAGAAATAAGAGATCTGGGTTCCTGGTTCTGCCATTTTATGTGGGGTAGTTATTTTAACTTCTCTAGGCCTTGATTTCCATTTTTAAAAATAGATCTCATGCCAGGCACGGTGGCTCACACCTGTAATCCCAGCACTTTTGGAGGCAGAGGCGGTTGAATCATTTGAGGTCAGGAATTCAAGACCAACCTGGCCAACATGGTGAAACCCTGTCTCTACGAAAAATACAAAAATTAGCCAGGCATGGTGGTGCACACCTGTAGTCCCAGGTACTCAGGAGGCTGAGGCAGGAGAATTGCTTGAACCTGGGAGGTGGAGGTTGCAGTGACCTGAGGTCATGCCGCTGCACTCCAGGCTGGGCGACAGAACAAGACTCCATCTCAAAATAAGTAAATAAATAAAAATAGAAATAGAAAATACATCTCAGGCAGCCCAATGCAGTGGCTCACGCCTGTAATCCCAGCACTTTGGGAGACCGAGGTGGGTGGATCATGAGGTCAAGAGTTCAAGACCAGCCTGGCCAACATGGTGAAACCCCGTCTCTACTTAAAATACAAAAAAAATTAGCTGGGTGTGGTGGCGGGCACCTGAAATCCCAGCTATTTGGGAGGCTGATGCAGAGAATTGCTTGAACCCGGGAGGCAGATGTTGCAGTGAGCTGAGATCATGCCACTGCACTCCCCCAGCCTGGGCGACAGAGCAAGACTCTGTCTCAAAAAGAAAAAAAAGAAAAAGAAAATAGATCTCAGGCATTCCACGTTCTCAAATTTGATTCCTAGTCTAAAAGCATAGGTTCACCAGGCGCGGTGGCTCATGCCTGTAATCCCAGCACTTTGGGTGGCTGAGGCAGGCGGATCACTTGAGGCTAGGAGTTCGAGACCAGCCTGGCCAATATGGTGAAATGCCATCTCTACTAAAAGTACAAAAACTAACCATACGTGGTGACCACGCCTATAATCCCAGCTACTTGGGGGCTGAGGCAGGATAATCGCTTGAACCCAGGAGGCGGAGGTTGCAGTGAACTGAGGGCGCCGCTGCATTCCATCCTGGGTGACAAAGCGAGACTCTGTCTGTAAATAAATACATAAATAGGTCCCACAGTGAAAACTGGTTGCTATTTTGCCCACAAACCTCTTCCAATTTTTCTTGTTGATGTGCCCCTCCAGCATGGCACCTTGAAACAGAGCTAGCCAGAAAACACCAGGGACATCAGAGCATTCTGCAGCTGTGAGCAGAAATGTACGTGGAGATGCACATGGACACATGGCAGAGCTAACCTGGTCTTGGTTTTCTTTCCAGAAGGAGAGCAGAATGACTGAATATGCCTAAACTTCTCTTTGGCAGACATTCAATGGGGATTTTTCCACTAAAGTGGGAACTCACAAAGACTCCATATGTTTGAAAGAGCCACAGACCTTGAATTCCATTTTGTCAATACATTTTGGTTATGGTTTCAAGTAGCTAAAATATTCCTTTCACCAACTTGGCCTTTTACCTGTATTAGCACATCCTCTGAACAGTTCCGTCTGCACAGTAGGTAGTACCATCCTCATTCTATAGATGAGGAACTAGGGTGCAGAGTGGGTAACTTGCCAAATGTCAGAGTTAGATGGTTAGTGCTGGACCCTGAATTTTTTTTTTTTTTCTGACAGAGTCTTGCTCTGTTGCCCAGGCTGGAGTGCAGTGGCACAATACCGGCTCGCTGCAACCTCCACCTCCTGGGTTCAAGTGATTCTCCTGCCTCAGCCTCCTGAGTAGCTGGGATTACAGGCACACACCCGGCTGATTTTTTTTTTTTTTTTTAAGACAGAGTCTCGCTCTGTTGCCCAAGCTGCAGTGCAGTGGCATGATCTTGGCTCACCACAACCTCCACCTCCCGGATTCAAGCAATTCTCCTGCCTCAGCCTCTTGAGTAGCAGGGATTACAGGCGCCCACCACCACGCCTAGCTAATTTTTGTATTTTTAGTAGAGAGGGGGTTTCACCATGTAGGCCAGACTGGTCTCGAACTCCTGACCTCGTGATCCGCCCGCCTCGGCCTCCTAAAGTGCTGGACTTATAGGCTTGAGCCACCGCGCCCAGCCTATGATAGAAATCTTATTCGCTCCATGGTTACAAACAGACAACCCTGAGGCCTGGAGGAAAGTAACTTCAGAACAGATACTCTCATTGCTGAACTTTTTATTTATTGCACTCTTGGCAGTCGTCCCTAGTTGTCTTTTTGTTTGATCTCTGTCTAATTAAGACTTGCTCCTGGAGGCAAAGGGTGGTGGTGTCTGGCTCAGCATAGCACCTGCCATAATTACAAATGGCAATTATGGAATGAATCAGCTGTTTAAAGCACCAAATCTTGAGCTGGCCGGAAGACTGCGCAGGAGGATTGCATGCTCAACTCTCCCCTTTAGAAACTGTTAACAATCGTTGTAACTGGAAATGTAACTGTTATACCCTCCCCCCCTTTTATTTATTTATTTTTTTTGAGAGGGAGTTTTTGCGCTATTGCCCAAGCTGGAGTGTGGTGGCGCCCGGCCCTGTTAGTCCCTTATAAAGTAGATCAGCTGCCGCAGGAATTTGGGTTCCCCAAACGGACGCCCGAACCCGGCATTGCGCAGATCGTTTCCAAGTAGCCCCGGCTTATTTAACCCGTCCTGGAGGGAGGGACCCAAGGAAGCCCCACCCCAATTGGTTCCCCAGAAATGCACAGCCTGGCGTCCACTCCCGGTCTGGGGGGCCCCTCCACCGCCAGCCCAGAAAGGCAGCGTCGGGCCCTCCGCGCGGAGCAGGGAAGGGGGAGCGGTTGGCCCGCACGCTCTTCCGGGTTCTGGGAGGAGGACCCGGACCTAAGTCCCGCCCCTCCAGGGCGGAGTCACGGCTCGCGACTGGCCTAAGTCGCGGCAGGTAATGCGGTCCCGGGCTGGAGGGTAGGGGCGAGGGTCCCCGGATACCGGGTCTATCACAGTCTCGGGGAGGGGGTCTGAATCTTTTAGGGGAGTGGGCGCAAGCCGTGTGCAAAGAATGGGGAAGGGCCTTCCCTGGCTCCATCCTGGCCACTTTGACCGAATCAGCCTGTTTTTTTCCCGACCCCGTCTCCTATCCCCTAGAACTGCCACGTGGGGATGAGATTTGCTGGGCGGGTAGCGGCGGCTGCTGAGGGAGGTCCTGCCCACGTGAAGCCAGCCTAACTGAGCTCTGGACTTTGGGGACAGCTGTCAGTGGCCTAGGCCGCAGGTGAGATTTATCCATTCATCTCTCAATCTATTTTCTTTCTAAATTCACTAGCCACTCCCCCACTTCTACTCTATGCCAGGTCCATTGGTCGGTTCTCAGAATGGATCTGACAGGCTCAGCCCTTTAGGAACTTAGTCTAGTGGAATTTAATCTAGACTCTAGTCTAGAAGCCTTAAATAGATAAACATTCCAAATGATTCCTGCAATGGTGGTGGCTAATACCTTCAGAGCCCAGTGGGTGGAAGAAGGAAGTAACTTGGAAGGGGGTGGAAAAGAAAAGGGCAAATCAGGGAAGGTTTCACCAGGGAAGGGACTTTTGAACTGGGCTTTGAAGGTTAACTAGCAGTTTGCAAATTTCCCAGAAGGGAAGCGACATTCCAAATAGGGGAAGCAGAACAGGCTGCAAAATTATGAAAAGGACTGCCATATTATAAGAACAGCAAAAAACCAGTAATGCAAGAGATTGTGGAGGTGAGTTCACGGGAAAAAAGCTCGACAGCAGAAGGCCTTACTTTCTATGCTATGTTGAGGCCAAGATTTATCCTAGAGCTCAGTATTTCTCAGTTTCTTTCTCGCTCTGTCACCCTGGCTGGAGTGCAGCGGCGCAATCTCGGCTCACTGCAACCTCCACCTCCCGGGTTCACGCCATTCTCCTGCCTCAGCCTCTCCGAGTAGCTGGGACTACAGGCGCCCGCCACCACGCCCGGCCAATTTTTTGTATTTTTAGTAGAGACGGGGTTTCACCGTGGTCTCGATCTCCTGACCTCGTGATCCGCCCGCTTCGGCCTCCCAAAGTGCTGGGATTACAAGCGTGAGCCACCGCGCCCGGCCTATTTCTCAGCTTCTTTAAATATTTTGTCCTTTGAGTGGAGAGCAGTGGCTCACGCCTGTAATCTCAGCTTTTTAGGAGGCTGAGGTGGGAGAATTGCCTGAGGCTAGGAGTTCGAGACCAGCCTGGACAACAAAGTGAAACCTCAATTTCTATTGTTTTCTTTTTTTTTTTTGAGATGGAGTCTTGCTCTGTTGCCAGGCTGGAGTGCAGTGCCGCAATTTTGGCTCACTGCAACCTCCGCCTCTTGGGTTCAAGCAATTCTCACGCCTCAGCCTCCTGAGTAGCTGGGACTACAGGCGTGCGCCACAACGCCCAGCTAATTTTTTTTTGTATTTTTAGTAAAGACGGAGTTTCACCATGTTGGCCAGGATGGTATCGATCTCCTGACCTCATGATCCGCCCACCTCGGCCTCCCAAAGTGCTGGGATTACAGGCATGAGCCACCGCTCCCGGCCCCGTTTCTATTTTTAATTAAAAAATAAATAAATGGCTGGGCTCAGTGGCTCACGCCTATAATCCCAGCATTTTGGGAGGCCGAGGCGAGCCAAGTTCAAGACCAGCCTGGCGAACATAGTGAAACCCCGTCCCTACAAAAAATACAAAAAAAATTAGCCGGATGTGGTGGCACTTGCCTGTAGTCCCAGCTTACTCCGGAGGCTGAGGCAGGAGAATAGCTTGAACCCAGGAGGCGGAGGTTGCAGTGAGCTGAGATCCTGCCACTGCACTCCAGCCTGGGTGACAGAGTGAGACTCCATCTCAATCAATCAATCAATCAATAAAGCTGCTGCCCTGGCACAGTGGCTCACGCCTGTAATTCCAGCACTTTTGGAGGCCGAGACGGGCAGATCACTTGAGGTCAGGAGTTTGAGACCAGCTTGGTCAACATGATGAAACCCCATATCTACTAAAAATTAGCCAGGCATTGTGGCGGGCGCCTGTAATCTGAGCTACTCAGGAGGCTAAGGCAGGAGAATTGCTGGAACACAGGAGGCGGAGGTTACAGCGAGCCAAGATCGTGCCACTGCACTCCAGCCTGGGTGACAGAGTGAGACTCCATCTCAGAAAAAATAAAAATACCAGCACTTTGGGAGGCCGAGGCGGGCGGATCACGAGGTCAGGAGATCGAGACCACGGTGAAACCCCGTCTCTACTAAAAATACAAAAAAAATTAGCCGGGCGTGGTGGCGGGCGCCTGTAGTCCCAGCTACTCGGAGAGGCTGAGGCATGAGAATGGCATGAACCCGGGAGGCGAAGCTTGCAGTGAGCCGAGATTGCGCCACTGCACTCCAGCCTGGGTGACAGAGCGAGACTCTGTCTCAAAAAATAAAAATAAAAATAAAAATAAAAAATAAAGCCAGGCGCAGTGGCTCACGCCTATAATCCCAGCACTTTGGGAGGCTGAGGCGGGCAAATCACCTGAGGTCAGGAGTTAGTGACCAGCCTGGCCAGCATGGTGAAACCCCGTCTCTACTAGAAAAGCTAGAAAAATGAGCTGGGCGTGGGTGGGCACCTGTAATCTCAGCTACTCAGGAGGCTGAGAAAGGAGAATCACTTAAACCTGAGAGGGAAAGGTTGCAGTGAGCGGAGATCGCACCACTGTACTCCAACCTGTGCAACAGAGTGAGACTCTATCTAAAAATAATAATAATAAAAAAGATAAATACATAGGCCAGACATGGTAGCTCACACCTGTAATCCCAGCACTTTGGGAGGCTGAGGCAGGTGGATCAACTGAGGTCAGGAGTTCGAGACCAGCCTGACCAACATGGTGAAACTCCATCTCTACTAAAAATACAAAAATTAGCCGGGCATGGTGGCACATGCCTGTAATCCAAGCTACTCGGGAGGCTGAGGGAGGAGAATCGCTTGAACCTGGGAGGCAGAGGTTGCCATGAGCCGAGATCGTGCCATTGCACTCCAGCCTGGGCAATGAGAGCGAAACTCCATCTCAGATAAATAAATAAATAAATAATAAAAATAAAGATGAAAAGTTGGTGGTGCTTATTCAAATCAATCAGGCCTAGAAATTAGTACATTCAACAGGAAAGGTTTAAAAGGAGGTTGAATTGATTAAGATGATAATCGTAAGTGTCTAAAAAGTGCCTTTCTTTCTTATGCATAGGACACCATGAAGCAGCTGCCAGTCTTGGAACCTGGAGACAAGCCCAGGAAAGCAACATGGTCTGTAAGGAAGGATCCGGACACAGAAAAGCATGAGTTTTTGTTTCATTTATAAGTAGTTTACTAACATATTTGATCATCAACGAAAAAGGGTAGAGATGAAACTGTCTGCAGTTTCTGGTAATTAGACTCAAACTGTCTGAGAAGGTCTTCAGTGGAAAGATGGGGGGCAGTAATTATCACAGAGAAGATGTTAATTTTATTAAAATCCATTTACCAGAAAGAGTAAGGCACTGACCATCTGGCATCCTCAGCTCCAATGCTGTGTCTTCCCCCGAGCTCTGACTCATTTTTGAGATTTTTAGGAAATTAGGTTTGGATTAAAGTGGCTTCACTGTTTCTTGGCTGTTTGTTCAAACAACCCTTTATTCAACAACTAACATTGGCCTGATGGGGGCAGCTGCTCTGTGGGTGCTGGAAGTAAAATTGTAAATAGTCTCTGTGTACTGGGGACTACAGACTAAGCAGGTGATGGTGATAAAATGTGATCTGCTCTGAGTCAGGGCCCACAGAAGGCTGTAGAGAGGTGGCAGTTCTTCAACAGGACCTTGAAGGAGAGACTCCAGACTGGCTTCCATGCATCTGTCTTGCTCTGTACCCAGAATAAAGCCAATCATGGCATTTCCTAGCTTAAAACCCTTTTGTGCCTCCCTGTTGGTGTTGGGATAAAAATCAGACTCCTGGGCTGGGCACGGTGGCTCATGCCTGTAATCCCAGCACTTTGGGAGGCCAAGGCGGGTGGATCTCCTGAGGTCAGGAGTTCGAGACCAGCCTGACCAATATGGTGAAACCCCGTCTCTACTAAAAATACAAAAATTAGCTGGCATGGTGGTGTGCGACTGTAGTCCCAGCTACTAGGAAGGCTAAGACAGGAGAATTGCTTGAATCTGGGAGGTGGAGGTTGCAGTGAGCCGAGATTGTGCCACTGTACTCCAGCATGGGCCACAGAGCAAGAATCCGTTTCAAAAAAAAAAAAAAGGCCAGGAGCGGTGGCTCACGCCTGTAATCCCAGCACTTTGGGAGGCTGAGGCGGGCGGATCATTAGGTCAGGAGATCGAGGCCACCCTGGCTAACATGGTGAAACCCTGTCTCTACTAAAAATACAAAAAATTAGCCAGGCGTGGTAGTGGGCACCTGTAGTGCCAGCTATTCGGGAGGCTGAGGCACTCCAGCCTGGACAACAGAGCGAGACTCCATCTCAAAAAAAAAAATCAGACTCCTGACTAGGCGCAATGGCTCATAACGATAATCCTAACACTTTGGGAGGCTGAGGTGGGTGGATCACTTGAAGCCAGGAGTTTGAGACCAGTCTGGCCAACGTGGCAAAACCCCGTCTCTACTGAAAATGTAAAAATTAGCCAGGAGTGGTGGTGCATGCCTGTAATCCCGGCCACTCAGGAGGCTGAGGCAGGACAATTGCTTGAACCTGGGAGGTGGAGGTTGCAGCGAGCTGAGATGGTGCCACTGCACTCCAGCCTGGGCAACAGAGGGAGACTCCGTCTCAAAACAAACAAACAAACAAAAAAATTAGACTTCTTAAACTGGCCCAATGGTCCCTGCAAAATGTTTCTGCCTGTATTTCCAGCCTCAAATCCCATGACATGTTCCTTTGTTCTCTTTCTCTTCTTTATTGTGCCCTGTGCACTGTTCCACTTAGGAGCTGCTCATGCTGGTCTCTTTGCCTGGATTGCTCTTTCTGCCTGGACTGCTCTTTCCCTCCACTTTTTGTCCCTCTCTTTGCCCAGCTTATTTTATTTTATTTTTGAGACAAGGTCTTCCTCTGTGGCTAGCCGCCCAGGCTGGAATGCATTGGTACAATTGTGGCTCATTATAGCCTCGACCTCCTGGCCTCAAGTAACCTTCCCATCTCCATCTCCCAAGTAACTGGGACTATGAGTGTCTACTACTATGTCCAGCTAATTTTTTTTTTTTTTACAGAGACGCAGTCTCGCTATGTTGCCTAGGCTAGTCTCAAACTCCTGGGCTCAGGTGATCCTCCCACTCTAGCCTCCCAAAGTGCTGCGATTACAGGTGTGAGCCACCACACCTGGCCTACCCTTTGAGACGGAGTCTCGCTCTGTCGCCCAGGCTGGAGTGCAGTGGCGTGCTCTCGGCTCACTGCAAGCTCCGCCTCCCGGGTTCACGCCATTCTCCTGCCTCAGCCTCTCCGAGTAGCTGGGACTACAGGCGCCCGCCACCACGCCCGGCTAATTTTTTTTTGTAATTTTAGTAGAGACGGGGTTTCACCGTGGTCTCGATCTCCTGACCTCTTGATCCACCCGCCTCGGCCTCCCAAAGTGCTGGGATTACAAGCGTGAGCCACCGCGCCCGGCCCAACCCAGCTAATTTCTACTCATACTTCAGATCTCTCTCCAAATGGTGCTTCTTCAGGAAGCCTTCTCTGACCACCCTATCTCCCTGGCTCCTTACAGGGTGAGACCCTCCTAAGATATGCATGTCCTCATGCTGTATATTCTGTACTCCTTTCTACCACAATTGAAGTGAAACAGATAGTTGTGAAACTGTTGAATGTTTCTTTTCCCAACTAGTCTGTAAGGGCTATCAAGGCAGGGACTTTTTTTTGTTATATCCACCATCTCTGGATGGCTGTGTGCTTTTGGTAAATTACTTAACCTTTCTAAGCTTTAGTTCCTCCGTTGTAAAACTTAGATGATGGTAACAGCTGTTATCCTCAAAGGGTTTTTTTGTTTTTGTCTTTGTCTTTGAGACAGAGTCTCGGTCTATCGCCAGGTTGGAGTGCAGTGGCACGATCTCAGCTCACTGCAACTTCCGCCTCCCGGGTTCAAGCGATCCTGCCTCAGCCTCCCAAGTAGCTGGGACTATAGGCACTTGCCACCACGCCCAGGTAATTTTTGTATTTTTAGTAGAGATGGGGTTTCATCATGTTGCCCAGGATGGTCTCAATCTCTTGACCTCATGATCTGCCTGCCTCGGCCTCCCAATGTGGTGGGATTACAGGCGTGAGCCACTGCACCCAGCCCTCAAAGGGGTTTTGTGTAGATTAAGTGACATCAGAATAGAGATCTGAATGGGAAACAGGTTTGGCAACCACTGATGAATATATAGATGAGTGGTAATTGAAGTTATCACTACAGATAACATTAATCAGGTAAGCAAATGTAAAGTGAGGAAAAGAGAATCTTGAGGATGACTGAGAGTCAGGAGGTGGCTGGTAGGAAAGGAGTCGGAGAAGGAAGCAGAAAGGACAACCAGAAAGGTGAGTGCAGAACCAAAGGAAGGGATGTGGGAAAGCCAGGCTGGGAGAAAGGCACAAGAAGGGGGGAGAGGTCAGGAGTCCCAAACACCAGAGAGGTCAAATAAGACAGGGCCTGAAAAACAGCTACAGAATTTTCTTTTCCAATCAGGAAACTTCAAGTGTGTTTTCTCAGTCAGCATTCAGAATCACTGTGGAGAGTGGAACGGGCCGGGTGCGGTGGGCGCATCCCTAGCACTTAGGGAGACCAGGGCAGAAGGATTGCTTGAGGCTGGGAGTTCAAGGCTGGCCAACATAGTGAAACCCCATCTCTACTAAAAATACAAAAATTAGCCAGGCATGGTGGTGCGCGCCTGAAGTCCCAGCTACTTGGGAGGCTGAGGCAGGAGAATCACTTGAAGCCTGGAAGTGGAGGTTATGGTGAGCCAAGATTGCACCACTGCACTCCAGCCTGGGCAACAGAGCGAGACTGTCTCAAAAAAAAAAAAAAAAGAGAGAGAGAGAGATAGTGGAATGACCAAATCCTGTATGTGATTTTTCAGAGTGCTAGCTTTGGCTTCCATCAGATTGAGCTTTGGGGGTAAACTGGAAAAGCTCTGAAATCAGTAAATTCTGGATAATTTTTTTGATGGGGAGGAATCACTGGCTAGTGGCAAGAGCCCCAGGGCTGTTGGTTACCATGTGGTGGCACATAAATCTCTCGCCACCATTTATTGAGTCCTTCCCTGCCCTGTTTTGACATCTTGTCTTAGTCTTCACAATCATCTTTTGTAGTAAGAACTGTTGCTGTCCAGCCAGGCACAGTGGATTACCCCTGTAATCCCAGCACTTTGGGAGGCTGAGGCGGGCGGATCACCTGAGGTGTTGGGAGTTCGAGACCAGCCTGACCAACATGGAGAAACCCCATCTCTACTAAAAATACAAAATTAGCCAGGTGTGGTGGCACATGCCTGTAATCCCAGCTGCTAGGGATTACACACTACTGCGTTTATTCTCGGCTCAGGCCTCCTGAATACATCCTTCCTTTGGCAGGTACACCTTGACTCTCCCTGGAGACATCCCCTGTGCTCGAGTTGGCCACAGCTGTTCATATTTACCCCCAGTTGGTAATGCCAAGAGAGGGAAGGTCTTCATTGTTGGGGGAGCAAATCCAAACAGAAGCTTCTCAGACGTGCATGCCATGGATCTGGGTAAGACCAGCAGCTGCAGAGTACATGCCCTGTGGCCAGAGAACAGGGCTGTGTGCTGCTAGCCATGAGCAGGGCATTCCTAAAAACACCAGCAGGTTTTTCCTATAAGAAAAAAAGGCCAGGACCAGGTGTGGTGGCTCACACCTGTAATCCCAGCACTTTGGGAGGCCAAGATGGGTGGATCACCTGAGGTTAGAGTTCGAGACCAGCCTGACCAATTTGATGAAACCCCGTCTTTACTAAAAATACAAAAAAAATTAGCCGGGTGTGGTGGTGGGCACCTGTAGTCCCAGCTACTTGGGAGGCTGAGACAGGAGAATTACTTGAACCGAGGAGACAGAAGTTACAGTAAGCCAAGATCAGGCCACTGCACTCCAGCCTGGGCAACAGAGCAAGACTCCGTCTCAAAAAAAAAAAAAAGAAAAAAGAAAAAGTGAGCATCACTGACAGATCCCTAAGGTTTCTTAGCAGGCCCCTGGCACACATTCATCTGACCAGTACCTCCTTGTTTAGGGGGAGAGAACCCTTATGGAGCCCTGGTGGTCCAGCCATTTATTCATCAATATTTCTGTAGGATACATTGATGACTACCACCACTCATTCTATTCACATATCTGATATATCACCAAGCCCTACATATCTCTTATCTTTGTTTTTTGTTGTTTTTTTTTTGAGATGGAGTTTCGCTCTTATTGCCCAGGCTGGAGTGCAATGGCGCGATCTTCACTCACTGCAACCTCTGCCTCCCAGGTTCAAGTGATTCTCCTGCCTCAGCTTCCCCAAGTACTTGAGATTACAGGCATGCGCCACCATGCCCAGCTAATTTTTTTTTTTTTTTTTTAGACGGAGTCTCACTCTGTCGCCAAGGCTGGAGTGCAGTGGCATGACCTCGGCTGACCGCAACCTGTGCCTTCCAGGTTCAAGCGATTCTCCTGCCTCAGCCTCCTGAGAAGCTGGGATTACAGGCGCCCATCACTACGCCCAGCTAATCTTTTGTATTTTTAGTAGAGACTGGGTTTCACCATGTTGGCCAGGATGGTCTCGAACTCCAGACCTCGTGATTCGCCCTTCTCGGCCTCCCAAAGTGCTGGGATTACAGTGAGCCACCACGCCCAGCCTATATATCTCTTATCTTTATCCATGTCTGTCCATTTCCACTACTACTACTGTAGTCCAAGCCACTGTTTTCTCTCAACTAGACTTACAATAGCCTCCTCATCGGCCTCCCTGCTTCCAAGTTTACCCACTATACAGTGCATTTTCTGTATCTAGCCAGTGAATATCATCTAAAATACAAATCTGACCATGTCATTCCCTATTTCAGACCTTTCTCAACCTCCCTTTTTTTTTTTTTTTTTTGAGACCAAGTCTTTCTCCGTTGCCCAGGCCGGAGTGCAGTGGTGCCACAAACTCTGCTCACTGCAACCTCTGCCTCCTGGGTTCAGGCAATTCTCCTGCCTCAGCCTCCTGAATAGCTGGGATTACGGGTGTGCACCACCACGCCCAGCTAATTTTTGTATTTTTAGTAGAGATGAGGTTTCACCATGTTGATCAGGCTGGTCTTCAAATCCTGACCTCGTGATCCTCCCACCTCGGCCTCCCAAAGTGCTGGGATTACGCATGTAAGCCACCACACCAGCCTTTTTTTTTTTTTTTTTTTGAGGCAGCGTGTCGCTCTGTCACCCAGGCTGGAGCGCAGTGGCACAATCTTGGCTTACTGCAACCTCTGCCTCCCGGGTTCAAGCAATTCTCCTGCCTCTGCCTCCTGAATAGCTGGGATTACAGGCGCGTGCCACCAGCCTGGCTAATTTTTGTATTTTTAGTAGAGATGGGGTTTCACCATGTTGGCCAGGCTGGTCTCAAACTTCTGACCTCAAGTGATCTGCCTGCGTCAGTCTCCCAAAGTGCTGGGATTACAGCAGTGAGCCACCTAGCCCAGTCCCAACCTCATTTCTTGGCTCTCTCCAACCCACATTTGCTGCACTGGATATCCTTCAGTTCCTTGAACACAGCTTGAGCTCTCTGGCCTCCACGCCTTTGCACACACAGATCCCTCTGCTAGGAATGTTTTTCCCTTTTTTTATCATCTGGCTACTCTATATCTTTCAGATTTCAGATTAAATGTCACTTCTACCAGGAACCTTTCCCGTTACCTCTGGACTCATTCAGGCACTACATGACTCTCTATGTCCATAGTCTTATGTGCTCTTCCATCCTGTCTGCCTTCACAGCCCTATCACATGTGATTGTTTCTTGTCCATCTGCCCCACAAGAACATAAACTCCTTAGAAACAGATAGCATATTTTCCTCATCATCATATCACAGACACTACCACAGGGCTTAGTACAGAGTGGGTGCTCTATAAGTATTTAAATGAATGAATGAATGAACCTGCTATTAAGAAACAACTGGGGCCGGGCGCGGTGGCTCACGCCTGTAATCCTGGCACTTTGGGAGGCTGAGGCAGGCAGATCACAAGGTCAAGAGATCGAGACCATCCTGGCTAACACGGTGAAACCCTGTCTCTACTAAAAATACAAAAAATTAGCTGGGCATGGTGGCGGGCGCCTATAGTCCCGGCTACTCCGGGAGGCTGAGGCAGGAGAAGGGCGTGAATCCGGGAGGCAGAGCTTGCAGTGAGCTGAGATCGTGCCACTGCACTCCAGCCTGGGTGACAGAGCGAGTCTCTGTCTCAAAAAAAAAAAAAAGGAAATGATTATTAGCTGGGCGTGGTGACTCACGCCTGTAATCCCAGCACTTTGGGAGGCCGAGGCAGGCAGACCACGAGGTCAGGAGATCGAGACCATCCTGGCCAACATGGTGAAACTCTGTCTCTACTAAAAATATAAAAAAAATTAGCTGGGCATGATGGCTTGTGCCCGTAGTCCCAGCTGAGGTGGGAGAATTGCTTGCATCTGGGAGGCAGAGGTAGCAGTGAGCCAAGATTACGCCACTGCACTCCAGTCTGGCAACGGAGCAAGACTCTGTCTCAAAAAAAAAAAAAAGAAAAGAAAAAAAAGAAACGATTATTCTTTGCTCTACACAAGGGCAGAAGTTGAACAATGGTGGCCCACTTACGTATTTTGTTAGGTCCATGGAACATTTCCATATTGTTTTAATCTGAAGTTTTTTTTTTTGAAATGGAGTCTCAAACGATCTTGGCTCACTGCAACCTCTGCCTCCTGGGTTAAAGTGATTCTCCTGGGCTGGGCACTGTGGCTCACCAGGCTATAATCCCAGCACTTTGGGAGGCCGAGGCGGGCGGATCACGAGGTCAGGAAATCGAGACTATCCTGGCTAACACGGTGAAAACCCATCTCTACTAAAAATACAAAAAAAAATTAGCCAGACGTGGTGGTGGGCGCCTGTAGTCCCAGCTACTCGGGAGGCTGAGGCAGGAGAATGGCATGAACCCACAGAGCTTGCAGTGAGCCAAGATCACGCCACTGCACTCCAGCCTGGGTGATAGGGCGAGACGCCGTCTCAAAAAAAAAAAAAAAAAGTGATTCTCCTGCTTCATACTCCCAAGTAGCTGGAACTACAGGCGCGCGCCACCATGACCCACTAATTTTGTATTTTTAGTAGAGATGGGGTTTCACCATGTTGGCCAGGCTGGTCTTGAACTCCTGACCTCAAGTGATCCACCCACCTCGGCCTCCCCAAGTGCTGGGATTACATGCGTGAGCCACCACGCCCAGCCTAATCTTAAATTGTTTACCAACCAATTATGCAGAAATCTACATATAAAAATTTAAATGGTTTGGCTTCTCTTGATAATGTTGGAAAATCTAATGTCAGTAGGCCTGCCTGTCTACATGGCAACAATTATTTGGAACTGAGCTGCCACCTATCAAGAGGGCTCTTATTCTCCAGTTTGCCACAGTTTTTGTTACTCCTGCCTAGGCATTTGAATTTCTACTCCCTGCACTAAAAAAATCAAAGGTAGGCTGGACGAGGTGTAATCCCCCAGCACCTTGGGAGGCCGAGGCGGGCGGATCACTTGAGGTCAGGAGTTCGAGGCCAGCCTGGCAAACATGGTGAAACCCCCATCTCTACTAAAAATACAAAAGTTAGCCAGGCATGGTAGCACACGCTTTTAATCCCAGCTGCTTGGGAGGCTGAGGCAGGAGAATCGCTTGAACCTGGGAGGCAGAGGTTGCAGTGAGCCGAGATCGCGCCAGTGTGCTCCAGCCTGGGCAATAGAGCAAGACTCCATCTCAAAAAAAAAAAAAAAATTCAAAGGTAAATTAAATCACTTCTAGCTCTCAATTACATTAAATTAGTTCAAGTTACATCTTTATTGCAACCTATTAATAGCTTTGTGACCCTGGCTACACCATCTCAACCATCTGGACCTCAGTGCTCTATAAAGTAGGGATAATAACTTGCTTCAGATCTAACAAGATAATGCCTGTAAAGGTCTTGTGTAATTGGTTAACCAAGTAAAATAACTATTAATAATAAAGGTTAGGTTTTTTTTCTTTTTTTGAGACAGAGTCTTACTCTGACACCCAGGCTGGAGCACGATCTCAGCTCACTGCAAGCTCTGCCTGCCGGGTTCATGCCATTCTCCTGCCTCAGCCTCCCAAGCAGCTGGGACTACAGGTGCCTGCCACCACGCCCAGCTAATTTTTTGTATTTTTAGTAGAGACAGGGTTTCACCATGTTAGCCAGGATGGTCTCGATCTCCTGACCTCGTGATCCGCCTGCCTCGGCCTCCCAAAGTGCTGGGATTACAGGTGTGAGCCACCGTGCCCGACCAAGTTTAGGTATTACTATTCTGTGAACTTGTCTTAGCCAGCCATCATTTATTTGCAAGTAACAGAATCTCACTTAAACCAGAGGAAAAAGGAGGAATTTATTTAGTCAGATACAGGCGTGTTTCTTTCTTTCTTTCTTTTTTTTTGAGACAGTCTTGCTGTGTTCCCAGACTGGAGTACAGTGGCACAATCTTGGCTGGCTGCAACCTCCGCTTGGTTAACCAAGTAAAATAACCCCAGGTTCAAGTGATTCCCCTGCCTCAGCCTCCCAAGTAGCTGAGACTATAGGCGCATGCCACTATGCTTGGCTAATTTTTTGTATTTTAGTAGAGAGAGGTTTCACATGTTGGCCAGAATGGTTTCAATCTCCTGACCTCGTGATCTGCCCACCTGGGCCTCCCAAAGTGCTTGGATTACAGGCATGAGCCACTGCACCCGGCCCATACAGGCGTGTTTCAAAGAATTCAAGGACAGGAAGTAGAGCCCAGGATCATGAGACAGTGGAAGCACTTGATCTTGTTGGCTCATTCTAGTTTCATTGGCTACCTTCAACCCAATCAGCTAAAGCTACAAAGTCAAAGTGTGGTACAAACATGTCATCTGGGATCTACCCTTGTGGTTTACAAAGTGGGGACAGTTTCCATAGAACGGGGTCTATGGACTAGGCAGACAGCCCCCTAAGTATCTATTATAGAATTTTCTGGAGGTTGACAACATGCTCTTTAAGTGATTCAGTGGTTTTCATTTATGTTTATGGCCCTCTTCTCATGACCCTCCCCAAGTGTGCCAACCAATATAACAGTTGGCAGCCCCAATCTAGGAACTGGGTGAAATGTTTTCCAGGAAAACACCAGTGGGACTTAGTTACCTGCAAGGGCCTCTTGCCCCGGTATGAACATGCTAGCTTCATTCCCTCCTGCACACCTGACCGTATCTGGGTATTTGGAGGTGCCAACCAATCAGGAAATCGAAATTGTCTACAAGTCCTGAATCCTGGTAAGTAGCCAAAGGTTATTTTATTTACATACATACAAATAAATGTTCATGCATATATATGTGTGTATATATATACACACACACACACACACACATATATATATAAATCCAATTATAATTCCAGTACATTTGGATTATACTAATTACCATTTAACTTTGCTGACATAGAAAACAGGAATTTTAACTTGTAGCATAATCTGAAAACAACAGAAGAAAAACAATTGTTGGTAACACATACAATTTTTAACTTGTTAAGTGTCAAAGCTGGAAGGGACTTCAGAGAACAGCTATGCCAAGTGGGCAACTCAGGTTTATCAAGGGGAAAGTGACTTTCCTAAAGTCACAAGAGGCCGGGTGTGGTGACCCATGCCTGTAATCCCAGTACTTTGGGAGGCTGAGGAAGGCAGATCCCTTGAGGTTAGGAGTTTGAGATTGGCCTGGCCAGCATGGTGGAAACCCTATCTCTATTTAAAATACAAAAATTAGCTGGGCATGGTGGTGGGCGCCTATAATCCCAGCTACTCAGGAGGCTTAGGCAGTAGAATCGCTTGAACCCGGGAGGCGGAGATCGCAGTGAGCTGGGATCATGCCACTGCACTCCAGCCTGAGAGACAGAGTGAGACTCTGTCTCAAAAAAAAAAAGAAAAAGAAAAAAAATTTTTAAAAAAATAAAGTCACAAGAGAGTCAGTGACTGAGCCAGGCTTAGAATCCAAGTCACCTAGATTAGTGGTCCTCCAGTAAAGGCGATTGTGCCCCCAGGGGACATCTGGCCCTATCTGGAAACATTTTGGGTTATCACAACTGGGGGTAGGGTGGGCTAATGGCTTCTAGAGGGTAGAGGTCAGATATGCTGTATATATATCCTGTCGTGCCTAAGACAGCCACCACAGGGAAGAATTATCTGGCCTAAAATGTCAGTAGTGCCAAAGTTCAGAAACACTGACCTGGATCCTCCTAGTATGTTTCTTTTTGCCAAAAGTACAAAGTTCCTAACTTGTCTCACTGGCAAGACATTTTGTTTGTTCGTTTTGTTTGTTTTTATTTTTCATATCTTGCTGTTTCCATCACTGGTAGTTTTATCATAGAGGAAGCAGTTTGGGAACATCACTACTGAGAGGAGGTTGCTAAACCACCTGTGGGGAAGTGGACTTGTCTTTTTGCCTTTTGTTTGTTTGTTTTTGTTTTTCTCTTTACAAATATCATTTATGTTCATTGTAAAATACTTGAAAAGTACAAATAAGTGGAAAAAGTCATCCACAATCCTATTATATTAAGGCTATTACCAATTTTCTGTCTTTCTTTTGTGACGGAGTTTCACTCGTTACACAGGCTGGAGTGCAATGGTGTGATCTCGGCTCACTACAACCTCCGCCTCCCGGGTTCAAGCGATTCTCCTGCCTCAGCCTCCCAAGTAGCTGGGATTACAGGCATGTGCCACCATGCCTGGCTAATTTTGTATTTTTAGCAGAGATGGGGTTTCTCCATGTTAGCCAGGCTGGTCTTGAATTCTTGATCTCAGGTGATCCGCCCACCTCAGCCTCCCAAAATGCTGGGATTACAGGCGTCAGCCAATATGCCCGGCCCAGCTTTCTGTCTTTTTCCCGTCTTTTCTCTGTTTTTACAAGCCTGAAATCATACTATATTTACACGTTCATAACTTTTTCCTTTTAATTTCATAATCCCAGGAGAAATAGGTGGGGTTTTTTTTTTTTTGGCTTTAGCAAAAATAATTGATTTGTTATTAATAACAATGCTTTGTTAATATAATATCGTTTGTTTTGTTTTGGGTTTTTTTGTTGTTGTTAACTTTTTTTTTTTTTTCGAGGCAGGGTCTCACTCTGTTGCCCAGGCTGGGATGCAGCGGTATGATCATAGCTCACTGCAGCCTCAACCACCCAGGCTCAGGTGAACCTCCTACCTCAGCCTCCCAGGTAGCTGGGACTACAGGCTCTTGCCACCATGCCTAGCTAATTTGTTTGTATTTTTTGTAGAGACAGAGTTTTGCCATGTTGCCCAAGCTGGTCTCAAACTCCTGGGCTCAAGCAATTTGCCTGCCTCAGCCTCCCAAAGTGTTGGGATTACAGATATGTGCCACTGCACCTGGCCAACATAATTTTTAATGGCTGTATCATACTCCATTAAATATAAAATACTCCATAATACCATAATTCCTCCATTTATGAATATTTAGTTCTTTTCAGGTTTTTCCATTATAATTAACAAAGCAGTGAACATCTTCATTCAGAAGTCATAGGCTGTATTTCAAATTATTTTCTTAGGGTTCCTGCCAAGAAATAAAAAGACTAGGTAAAATACTGTGAACCTTTTCAAGGTTTTGATACATACTACCAAATTGCTCTCCAGAAAGATTTTTCCAGTTTATCCTCTCTCCAACTGTGTTTTACAGTGTTTCTTTCATTACTGACCAGCACTGAATTTATCAGTTTTAAACATTGCTAATTTGATAGGCAAAAACACTTGTACATAGTTTAAATATGCATTTTGGGCCGGCGCGATGGCTCACACCTGTAATCCCAGCACTTTGGGACGCTGAGGTGTACAGATCACCTGAGGTCAGGAGTTCGAGAGCAGCCTGGCCAACATGGTGAAACCCTGTCACTACTAAAAATACAAAAATTAGCCAGGCGTGGTGGTGCATGCCTGTAGTCCCAGCTGCTGAGGAGGGCGAGGCAGGAGGATCGCTTGAACCCAGGAGACAGAGGTTGCAATGTGCCCAGATCGCGCCACAGCCTGAGCAATGAGTGAGACTCCCTCTCAAAAAAGCATTTTTTGACCTGGACATTTTTCACATGTCAGCCAACTCTTGCTCAGTTCCCTCTATCAACAATATATTTGGGGTGTTGCCCACCTAATACATTTGTTGAGTATTGCCCGGTAAAAAAAAAAAATAAAAATAAACTATTTTACAATAGTTGGTCAGAGTTCAGGAACTAGGACCAAATTTTCTTATATGTCAAGTATTTAAATTCCTTCAGCACATTTAGACAGTATGTTATCTTTTAATTTGATTTATTTGTTTGGATATTTATTTCCTGTCTTCCTTCCTCTTCCCTGCCCTCCCTCTGTGGAACATAAGTGCTTTGAAGAGAAGAGTTTGTTCATTGTTGAATACTCAGGGTACAGAAGGAACACTGTCAGAAATAAAGTAGACACGGCCGGGCGTGGTGGCTCATGCCTGTAATCCCAACACTTTGGGAGGACGAGGAGGGCGGATCAAAAGGTCAGGAGTTCCAGACCAGCCTGGCCAACATACTGAAACCTTGCCTACTAAAAATACAAAAAAAAAATTAGCTGGGCTTGGTGGCAAGTGCCTGTAGTCCCAGCTACTTGGGAGGCTGAGGCAGGAGAATCGCTTGAACCTGGGAGGTGGAGGTTGCAGTGAGCCAAGATCGCGCCACTGCACTGCAGCCTGGGTGACAGGGTGAGACTCCGTCTCAAAAAAAAAAAAAAAAAAAAGAGAGTAGACACTTGGCAGACCATTTGGCTAATTGTGAAGAAAATTTGCTTGGAGGAGTAGCAGTATGATATGGTGGTTAAGGGCACAGATGAGGGTCTCTGTTTTGCTATGCACTAACCAGGACCTTGGACAAGTGATTTAACCTCTCTCTGCCTCTGCTTTCTGTCACATTGGATAATAATAGTTTCTACCTTGTTAATTTGTCAAGGATTTAAATAAACACAGCATCTGGCACATAATTAATGCTCAATAATTGTTGTGGTAGTTGATGTAGTTAAGGTTTGGCAAAGGGAAATCAGTTCTGGAACCCTGGCCTTTTGATTTTCAACAATGGTATCCATTGAAATAAAATAAAGTGAGAATATGGAAAGCTTCTGCCAAAGAAGGTGATTTTATTTTATTTTATTTTATTTTTTTATTTTATTTTTGAAACAGTCTCACTCTGTTGCCAAGGCTGGAGTGCAGTGGTGCGATCTCAGCTCGCTGCATCCTCCGCCTCTTAGGTTCAAATGATTCTCCAGCCTCAGCCCCCCCGAGTAGCTGGGATTACAGGTGCATGCCACCATGCCCAGCTAATTTTTATAATAAAGAGGGTGGTTTTCTATCGTATCCCTTTTCTCTCCTAGAAAATATAATTTGACATCATGCCCAAGAAATATGAAATATGTACTTAGTTGCATTTGTTACCAAGGCAAGTCCTTCAAATGCTCAGGACTCCTTTGTGATTCTTTGTGCTGGTGTTTGACTTGGCAGCAATACAGCCCCAGGGTCTTCTGGGCCTTGAGGTGACATGTATACCTTTCTAGCTCCCTCTAAGATCCAAAAGCTCTCCAACATCTGTAACTATAGAGACAGCTACATTTTGCTTTGGATATAGGCTGAGACTTTTTCAGTCTCCAGGTCCCCATTTGAGTCCCACACATATTACAGATGTTTCCTGTGGCATTTTATATATTGGATGCAGACCTTTTACAAAAGACAATTTCTTGGTGTGTTATGGTAGAGCAAGTATGGGACTCTGATAGAACTGAGTCCAGGCCGGGCGCGGTGGCTCACGCCTGTCATCTCAGCACTTTGGGATGCCCAGGAGGGCGGATCATGAGGTCAGGAGCTCGAGACCATCCTGGCTAACACGGTGAAACCCCATCTCTACTAAAAAAAAAATACAGGCCGGGCGTGGTGGGTCAAGCCTGTAATCCCAGCACTTTGGGAGGCCGAGGCTGGCGGATCACAAGGTCAGGGGATCGAGACCATCCTGGCTAACACAGTGAAACCCCGTCTCTACTAAAAATACAAAAAATTAGCCGAGCGTGTTGGCAGGCGCCTGTAGTCCCAGCTACTTGGGAGGCTGAGGCAGGAGAATGGCGTGAACCCGGGAAGCGGAGCTTGCAGTGAGCTGAGATTGCGCCACTGCACTCCAGCCTGGGGGACAGAGCAAGACTCCGTCTCAAAAAAAAAAAATACAAAAAATTAGCCGGGCATGGTGGCGGGCGCCTGTAGTCCCAGCTACTCGGGAGGCTGAGGGAGGAGAATGGCGTGAACCCGGGAGGCGCAGCTTTGCAGTGAGCCAAGATTGCGCCACTGCACTCCGGCCTGGGAGCCACAGCGAGACTCCATCTCAAAAAAAAAAAAAAAAAAAAAGAACTGAGTTCAAACTCCTGCTCTGCTACACACATATGCTATAACCTGCAGGAAAGGATTTAAATGTGCAGAGCTTCAGTTTCCCCACCTAAAAGTAGAGATACTTCTGCTCACTTCCCAGGCTCGAGTGAAGACACCAGAGATGGCAGTGCCCAGGGAAATGATGCTGCCCATTGAGGGTGCTCAATTAATGCATCTGCTTCTATAAAATCCAGGTTTCATCCTTAAAAGAAATAAGCTTCTATATATCTATCTAGGTGGTGAAATTTTATTCTCCAGTCAGAGGAGTGGGAATTACATAGATCTTGGTGTTACTGAAACAGAGTTTAAATTCCAACTCAGCCATTTCTTAGGCATGTCACTTTATCTGTCTCTCTTTCTCTCTCTCTCTTTCTTTATCTTATTCTGTAACCCAGGCTGGAGTTGCAGTGGTGTGACCTTGGCTCACTGCAACCTCAACCGCTGCAGGCTCAGTTAACCCTCCCACCTCTCAGGTAGCTGGGACTATAGGCGTACGCCACCACACCCGACTATTTTTTTTTTTGTATTTTTTTGTAGAGACAGGGTTTTTCCATGTTGCCCAGGCTGGTCTCAAACTCCTGGGCTCAAGCAATCCACCTGCCCCAGCCTGCTAAAGTGTTGCGATTACAGGCATGAGCCACCGAGCCTGGCTAGCCATGTCACTTTTAAAAAGTGACTTAATCCATCCCTACTTCAATTCTCTTATCTGTAAAATGGGGAAATTAATATTTGTTTAGCATTTACTGTTTAGTAGGGACTGTTATTACTGCTACTGAAATGTAATAGTATTGTCTATTTTTTTTTCATTTCTTTCTTTCTTTCTTTTTTTTTTTTTTTCAAGATATGGTCTTACTCTTTTACCCAGGCTAGAGTGCAATGGCACGATCATAGTTCATTACAGCCTCAAACTCCTGGGCTCAAGCAATCCTCCTGCCTTGGCCTCCCAAAGTGCTAGCGTTACAGGCCTTACAGCCACTGTGCTCAGCCTAATTTTTTTAATTTTTAATTTATTTTATTATTATTATTTTTTAAGATGAAGTCTCGCTTTGTCAACCAGGCTGGAGTGCAGTGGCATGATCTCAGCTCACTGCATCCTCTGCCTCCTGGTTCAAGCGATTCTCCTGTCTCAGCCTCCTGAGTAGCTGGGATTACAGGTCCCCACCACCACACTTGGCTATTTTTTTGTTGTTGTTGATTTTTAGTAGAGATGGGATTTCACCATGTTGGCCAGGCTGGTCTAGAACTGCTGACTTCAAGTGATCCACCCACCTTGGTCTCCCAAAGTGCTGGGATTACAAGCGTAAGCCACTGCACCTGGCTGATTTTTTGTATCGACAGGATATTGCTTTGTTTCCCAGTCTGGTCACAAACTCCTGGACTCAAGCAATCCTCCTACCTCAACTTCACAAACTGCTGAGATTACAGGTGTTAGCTACTGCACATGGCCTGCCTACTTTATTTTATTGGCCACATTTTCTGGGAAGTTTGGCACACTTGGACTCTGGCATCTAGTGGGAATGAATTTTAGCAGATGTTAGGGGGAGCGATAGTGAACAAAGCAGAAGAGGGTTCAGAGAGGATATTTGAAGGCCTCCAAAACAAATTGACCTCTTTTTTTTTTCTTTTTTTTGATATGGAGCCTTGCTCTGTCACCCAGGCTGGAGTGCAGTGGTGCACTCTCAGCTCACTGCAACCTTCACCTCCTGGGTTCAAGCGATTCTCCTCCCTCAACCTCCTGAGGAGCTGGGATTACAGGTCCCTACCACCATACCCGGCTAATTTTTTAGATTTTTAGTAGAGACGGGGTTTTACCCCATGCTGGCTAGGCTGGTCTCGAACTCCTGACCTCAAGTGATCTGCCCGCCTTGGCCTCCCAAAGTGCTGGGATTACAGGCATGAACCACTGCACCCAGCCTGACTCCATTCTTGTACTTACAGCTTTTAAATCTTGGGGATTTTGGACTGTGTTGGCAAATCCTAAGTATCATCTTCTTTCTTCTTTGATGTTTGTGAGTGTGAGATCCCTGCCCAAAACTATGCTGGCCCCCGTGGGGACTGGGGTTTGGAAACTGACTTCACTCAGCCCCAGAGTCAAGATCAGAAGCCCCTCTACCTGGGTATTTTAAGTGCCTGCATTCTCTCTGGCCCAGAAACCAGGACGTGGACCATGCCAGAAGTGACCAGCCCCCCACCATCCCCAAGAACATTCCACACGTCATCGGCAGCCATTGGAAACCAGCTTTATGTCTTTGGGGGCGGAGAGAGAGGTGCCCAGCCTGTGCAGGACACGAAGCTGCATGTGTTTGACGCAAGTATGGACTGGTGGGCACCTTGGGGATGGTCAGGGCCATCCCAGTTTACAGATTACCTAATATAGGAAGCAGAAGTTAGAAAAGAAAAGCCTGACTGAGTGTCTCACTTCTAGACTTCTTTGTTATATCTCTTAGCTGATATCATTTTCCCACAGCAAAATTGGCATTTAAAAAGGGATAATGAGGCCTGGCGTAGTGGCTCACACCTGTAATCCCAGAGCTTTGGGAGGCTGAGGCCGGGGGACCACTTAAGGTCAGGAGTTTGAGAACAGCCTAGCCAACATACCTTGTCTCTACTAAAAACACAAAAATTATCCGGGCATGATGACATGCACCTGTAATCCCAGTTACTCAGGAGGCTGAGGCAGGAGAATCGCTTAAATCCAGGAGGAGGAGGTTTCAGTGAGCCAAGATCGGGCCACTGTACTCAGCCTGGGCAACAGAGCAATACTCCGTCTCAAGTAAATAAATAAATAAATAAATAAATAAATAAATAAATAAATAAATAAATAAATAAAACTAAAAAGATAGGCCGGGCATGGTGGCTCACGCCTGTGATCCCAGCACTTTGTGACCCCCAGGCGGGAGGATCACCTGAGGTCAGGAGTTCGAAACCAGCCTGGCCATCATGGCAAAACCCTGTCTCTACTAAAAATACAAAAATTGGCTGGGTGCAGCAGTGGGTGCCTGTAATCCCAGCTACTCGGGAGGCTGAGGCAGGAGAATCACTTGAACCCGGGAGGTGGAGGTGGCAATGAGCCAAGATTGTGCCATTGCACTCCAGCCTTGACAACAGAGTGAGACTCTGTCTCAAAAACTAAATAAAAAAATAAAAAGGTAAAATGATCAAGTTAAAAAGTTTAAACCATACAATTTATAAAGTAAAAAAGTAAAAGAAAGAATAAGAAAGATAAAAAACAAACAGAAGTAAAAGATTCCCCTTCAGCCTTTCCTTTCCCCACCTCAGGTACATGCCTGCCTGATTTTTTTTTCTTTTTTTTTTTTTTTTTGAGATGGAGTCTCGCTCTGTTGCCCAGGCTGGAGTGCAGTGGCCCGATCTTGGCTCACTGCAACCCCTGCCTCCTGGGTTCAAGCGATTCTCCTGCCTCAGCCTCCCAACTAGCTGGGATTACAGGCACACACCAACATGTCCATCTAATTTTTTCCATTTTTAGTAGAGATAGGGTTTCACCATGTTGGCCAGGCTGGTCTTGAACCCTGACCTCAGGTAATCTGCCCACTTCAGCCTCCCAAAGTGCTGGGATTACAGGCATGAGCCACTGCACCCGGCCAGATTTTTGTATTTTTATTGTAGAGATGCAGTTTTGCCATGTTGCCCAGGCTGGTCTCAAACTCATGAGCTCAGGCGATCTGCCTGCCTCTGCCTGCCCACCTCTGCCACCACACTCAGCCAAAATTTTTACCTTGCAAAGTAAAACTGGGAAAATTAAGAGATAGCACATTCCCAAGCCAGAGTATTTGGAAAAAAAAAAAAAAAGACACATCACAGTGTGACTTTTCTCTTTCCAGAGAGAATGGGCTTTGTGATTCTTTTAAAGCAGTTTTAAAATGTTTAAATAATATTGGTTTTGAATATATAAAACTATAAGGAACAAGAAAAAAATACATATGTATGTGTGTGTGTGTATGTGTGTGTACATGTGTATGTACTATCACCCCAAAATTAAATTACTGTTAACATCTCAGTGTATTATCAATCTTTTTTTTTAAGAACAGAGATAATTCAAACCAGACGTGGTGGCTCACGCCTGTAACGCCAGGACTTTGGGAAGCTGAGGAGGGCAGATTACTTGAGGTCAGGAGTTCAAGAGCAGCCTGACCAACACAGTGAAACCTTGTCTATACTAAAAATACAAAAAGTTAACTGGGCATGGTGGCGCATGCCTATAATCCCAGCTACTTGGGAGGCTGAGGCATGAGAATCCCGGAGGCGGAGGCAGAGGTTGAACCCCGGAGGCAGAGGTTGCAGTGAGCCGAGATCTTGCCACTGCACTCCAGCCTGGGTAAGGGAGCAAGACTGTCTCAAAAAAAAAAAAAAGAACAGAGATAATTCTATATGTTACATTTGCATCCTATATTTTTCACTTAAGCATTGTTCCATGCAATCAGAAAGTCTTCACCAGCATTTTGAAATTATTATTATTGTATAAATATTAGAGTCAGGGTCTCACTGCATTGCCAAGGCTGGCCTCAAACTCCTAGCCTCAAGTGATCCTTCGGCTTTGGTCCTTCAAAATGCTGGGATTACAGGCATTGAGCCACACCACCCGGCCTTTACCATCATTTTTAATAAGTGTGTAGACCAGGCACGGTGGCTCACGCCTGTAATCCCAGCACTTTGCGATGCCAAGGCGGGTGGATCATGAAGTCAGGAGTTCGAGACTAGCCTGGCCAAGATGGTGAAACCCTGTCTCTACTAAAAATACAAAAATCAGCCGGGAATGGTGGCAGGTGCCTATAATCCCAGCTACTCGGGAGGCTGAGGCAGCAGAATTGCTTGAACCCAGGAGGCAGAGGTGGGTGGATTACCTGAGGTCAGGGTTCAAGACCAGCCTGGGCAACATGGTGAAACCCTATCTGTACTAAAAATACAAAAAATTAGCTGGACGTGGTGGCAGGTGCCTGTAATCCCAGCTACTAGGAAGGCTGAGGCAGGAGAATCCCTTGAACCTGGGAGGTGGAGGTAGCAGTGAGCCAAGATCACGCCACTGCACTCTAGCCTGGGCGACAGCAAGGCTCTGTCTCAAAGAAATAAATAAATTTTTAGAAAAGCGCGTAATATTTCGTCATGGCTATACCAATAATTAAACCTGTTGATGGACACTTACGCTATTTCTAATTCTTCTCTATAATAAACAATACCGTAATGAACAAGCCAGGTATGATGACTCATGCCTATAATCCCATCAGCTCAGGAGGCTGGAGGATCGCTTGGGCCCAGGAGTTTGAGGATGGAGTGAGCCATAATTGCACCACTGCACTCCAGCCTTTGCAATAGAGCGAGACCCTGACTCTTAAAAAAAAAAAATACTATAAGGAACATATTTATGCAAAAACTGTTTCAGGTAATTTTAAATTAAATTCCTTGCCGACACTGGGGACTCCTTGAACAACCAGCAGGCATACCATAAACAGTAATTCAAAGATAAATTGTTTGGCAGACCTTTGTTTCAAAGAGTTTTTGCAGGCCGGGCGCGGCCGCTCATGCCCGTAATCGTTTGGGAGACCAAAGCAGGTGGATCACTTGAGGTCAGGAGTTCAAAACTACCCTTGACAATGTGGTGAAACCCTGTTTCAACTGAAAATACAAAAAATTATCCAGACATGGCGGCAGATGCCTGTAATCTCAGCTACTCGGGAGGCTGAGACAGGAGAATCGCTTGAACTGGGAGGCAGAGGTTGCAGTGAGCTAAGATCGCACCACTGCACTCCAGCCTGGGCGACAGAGCAGCACTCCATCTCAAAAAAAAAAAAAAAAAAGAGTTTTTGCAGTACTCCTTTAAGACTTTTCTGGTATATAGAAATGATTAATTTTCCAGAATTCTATATATGTACAGCTTTGAAGATAAGAAGGGTTGCCTGCAGTAAAACATAATAATCATATTCATAACTCTCATGTATTGGGTACTTTATTTCCTTCATGCTTTATGTATATTATCTCATTTAATTCATACCTCAGCTCTTAGAAGTAGGTATTGTCTTTTTTTTTTTTTTTGAGACGAAGTCACGCTCTGTTGCCCAGGCTGGAGTGCAATGGCACAATCTTGGCTCACTGCAACCTCCACCTCCTGGGTTCAAGCGATTCTCCTGCCTCAGCCTCCCGAGTAGCTGGGACTGCAGGCACATGCCACCACGCCCGGCTAATTTTTTTTATATTTTTAGTAGAGACGGGGTTTTACTGTGTTAGTCAGGATGGTCTCGATCTCCTGACCTCTTGATCCGCCCACTTCGGACAAAGTGCTGGGATTACAGGCATAAGCCACTGTGCCCAACCAGTATTGTCTGTATCCTTATTTTACAGCTATAGAAACTGGAGCTTAGAGAAGTAATTGGTGAAAGGCCACATAGTTATATAGTGAGATAACCTGGTTTCAGCTCCAAATCTCATGTTCTAACCATTATCCTATACTGCCACATCAGGAGTCCCTGCTAACTTTTATTTAAGACTAGTCTGTTTTTTTCCCAACCCCTTCAGCAAATCAATTAAGGATATTGTCCTGAAAACAGCAGAGTCTAGCAGGATGCAGTGGTGTGTGCCTATAGTCCCAGCTACTTGAGAGGCTGAGGTGGGAGGACCACTTGAGCCTAGGAGTTCCAATCCAGCCTGGACAATATAGCAAGACCCTATCTCTAAAAATAATAATAAGGCTGGATGTGGTGGTTCACACCTGCAATCCCAGCACTTTGGGAGGCTGAGGTGGGTGGATCACTTGAGCCCAGGAGTTCAAGACCAGGCTGGGCAACATGGTCAATCCTATCTCTACTGAAAATACAAAAATTAGCCAGTCATGGTGGTGTGCACCTATAATCCCAGCTATTTGAAAGGCTGAGGCAGGAGAATTGCTTGAACCTGGGAGGCAGAGGTTGCAGTGAGAGCCAAGATCGTGCCATTGCACTCCAGCCTAGGCAGCAAGAGCAAAACTCCGTCTCAAAAAAAAAAAAATGGCTGCATGCAGTGGCTCACACCTGTAATCCCAGCACTTTGGGAGGCCCAGGGGGGTGGATCTCTTTTAGTCAGGAGTTTGAGACTAGGCTGGCCAACATGGTAAAACCTTGGCTTTACTAAAAATATTTAAAAATTTAGAATGGGCGCAGTGGCTCACGCCTATAATCCCAACACTTTGGGAGGCTGAGATGGGTGGATCATTTTAGGTCAGGAGTTTGAGACCAGGTTGGCCAACATGGTGAAACCCGTCTCTACTAAAAATACAAAAATTAAGGGCCAGGCGTGGTGGCTCACGTCTGTAATCCCAACACTTTGGGAGGCCAAGGCGGGCGGATCATGAGGTCAAGAGATCGAGACCATCCTGGCTAACATGGTGAAACCCCATCTCTACTAAAAAACATACAAAAAATTAGCCGGGCTTGGTGGTAGGCACCTGTAATCTCAGCTACTTGGGAGGCTGAGGCAGTAGACTCACTTGAACCTGGGAGGCGGAGGTTGTAGTGAGCTGAGATTGCACCATTACACTCCAGCCTGGGTGACAGAGGAAGACTATGTTACAAAAAATAGAAAAGAAAAAAAAAATTTAACTGGGCATGGTGGCGCACACCTGTAATCCCAGCTACTCGGGAGGCTGAGGCAGGAGAATCACTTGAACCTGGAAGGCAGAGGTTGCAGCAAGCCAAGATCGTACCACTGCACTCCAGCCTGGGTAACAGAGTAAGACTTTGTCTCAAAAAGAAAAAAAAAAATTAGCCGGGCATGGTTTTGGGCTCCTGTAATCCCACCTACTCAGGAGGCTGAGGCAGGAGAATCACTTGAACCTGGGAGGTGGAGGTTGCAGTGGGCAAAGATCGCACCTGTGCATTCTAGCCTGATCAACAGAGCAAAACTCTGTCCCCCGATCCCTTGCAAAAAAAAAAAAAAAAAAAGTTGAGTGCCACTGACATAGACAAGTAACTTGTCCAAATATTAGTCATTAAGGGATGAAATTGTTATTGAAACATTACTTATAAAATAAATAAATAACAAGGCCGGGCACAGTGGCTCACGCCTATAATTCTACTACTTTGGGAGGCCGAGGTGGGCAGATTGCCTGAGCTCAGGAGTTCGATTGCCTAGGCAACATGGTGAAACCCTGTCTCTACAAAAATACAAAATACTAGACGGAGCCGGGCACGGTGGCTCGTGTCTGTAATCCCAGCACTTTGGGAGGCCGAGGCGGGCGAATCATGAGGTCAAGAGATCAAGACCAGCCTGGCCAACATGGTGATACCCCATCTCTGTTAAAAATACAAAAATTAGCTGAGGGTGATGGCATGTGGCTGTAGTCCCAGGTATTTGGGAAGCTGAGGCAGGAGAATTGATTGAACCAGGGAGGCGGAGGTTACAATAAGCCGAGATTGTGCCACTGCACTCCAGCCTTGGCGACAGAGCAAGACTCTGTCTCCAAAAAATAGTAATAATAAATAGAAGCCAGGCATGGTGACTCACGCCTGTAATCCCAGCACTTTGGGAGGCCAAGGTGGGCAGATCACCTGAAGTCAGGAGTTCGAGACCAGCCTGACCAACATGGAGAAACCCCGTCTCTACTAAAAATACAAAAATTAGCTGCATGTGGTGTTGCATGCCTGTAATCCCAACTACTCTGGAGGCTGAGGCAGGAGAATTGCTTGAACCCAGGAGGCAGAGGTTGCAGTGAGCTGAGATCATGCCATTGCACTCCAGCCTGGGCAACAAGACCGAAACTTTGTCTCTAATAATAATAATAATAATAATAATAATAATAATAATAATACATTAAATAAATGAATAACAAGAAGATGACTCTGAAGGGCTGTCACAGAAACAGACTCATTCATTTTGACTTTGTGGCAGTTTTAGTTTGAAGCTAAAGAGGAGATCGAAATCGTTTTTATTTCATAGCAAGAAATGGCTTCCGGGTGCTGAGTAGAAGGGGCAGGCATATTCGGTGGTGGGCTCTCCAGCCCTAGAAGCATGCACGCAGAGCCTCTATAGGACTTTTTTTTCTTTCTTTCTTTTTTTTTGAGACGGAGTCTCGCTCTGTCGCCAGGCTAGAGTGTAGTGGCGCCATCTCGGCTCACGACAACCTCCGACTCCCGGGTTTAAATGATTCTCCTGCCTCAGGCTCCCGAGTAGCTGGGACTACAGACGCGCGCCACCACGCCCAGCTAATTTTTGTATTTTTAGTAGAGACAGGGTTTCACCATGTTGGCCAGGATGGTCTCGATCTCTTGACCTTGTGATCCACCCACCTCAGCCTCCCAATGTGCTGGAATTACAGGTGTGAGCCACCACACCCAGCCGTTTTTTGTTTTTCGTTTTTTTTTTTTTAAGACAGAGTCTTGCTCTGTGGCCCAGGCTGGAATGCAATGGCGCAATCTTGGCTCATTCAACCTCCACCTCTCGGGTTCAAGCAATTCTCCTGCCTCAGCCTCCCAAGTAGCTGGGATTACTAGGCACCTGCCACCACACCTGGCTAATTTTTGTGTGTGTGCGTGTTTTTAGTAGAGAGAGTGTTTCACCATGTTGGCAAGGCTGGCCCCGAACTCCTGACCTCAGGTGATCCATCTGTCTCGGCCTCCCAAAGTGCTGGGATTACAACTGTGAGCCACTGCACCAGCCTATAGGATGTAAAAGGAGGGATGCCTGGATTGGCTGGGGGAGTTGCAGTGAATGACCCCAAGGTTGCTTCCTGCATGGGACAGCTCCGCTTGCTGGGAGGTGCTGCAGAGGCTTGGGCCTGTTTCTTGTGTTCTTGTTTAATAGTTTTGCCATTTGATGTTATTGAATTTACTTTTCTAGACACTTTGACCTGGTCACAGCCAGAGACACTTGGAAATCCTCCATCTCCCCGGCATGGTCATGTGATGGTGGCAGCAGGGACAAAGCTCTTCATCCACGGAGGCTTGGCAGGGGACAGATTCTATGATGACCTCCACTGCATTGATATAAGTAAGCAGGGCACGGGGGCTTGTCTGTTTAAAATTGTTATTTTTTTCTTTTTTTTTTTTTTAGACAGGGTCTTTGTCTGTCACTCAGGCTGGAGTGCAGTGGCATGATTTCAGTAGCCTCGGCCTCCAGGGCTCAAGTGATCCTCCTACCTCATCCTCCCCAGTAGCTGGAGCTACAGGTGTGTGCCACCATGCTTGGCTAATGTAAAATTTTATTTTGGTAGAGATGGGGTCTCACCATGCTGCCCAGGCTGGTCTCAAGCTTCTGTGCTCAAGTGATTTTTTAAAGTGTGCTTTGAAAGAATATAGCCTTGCTTGGCCAGGCGCAATGGCTCATGCCTGTAATCTTAGCACCTTGGGAGGCTGAGGCAGTCATATCACCTGAGATCAGGAGTTTGAGACCAGCCTGGCCAACATGGTGAAACCCCGTGTCTACTAAAAATACAAGAATTAGCCTATTGTCATGGCACATGTGCCTGTAATCCCAGCTACATTGGCGCCTGAGTCAGGAGAATCGCTTGAACCCAGGAGGTGGAGGTTGTGGTGAGCTAAGATTACACCACTGCCCTCCAGCCTGGGCCACAGAGCAAGACTCCATCTCCAAAAAATAAAAAAAAAAGAAAAAAAAGCCAGGCATGGTGACTCACACCTGTAATCCCAGCACTTTGGGAGGCTGAGGCTGGGGGATCATGAGGTAAGGAGGTCGAGACCAGCCTGGCCAACATAATGAAACCCCATCTCTACTAAAAATAAAAAAAATTAGCCAAGTGTGGTGGCACTCGCCTCTAGTCCCAGCTACTTGGGAGGCTGAGGCAGGAGAATCGCTTGAACCCGGGAGGCAGAGGTTGCAGTGAGCCGAGACCATGCCATTGCACTCCAGCCTGGGTGACAGAGTGAGACTCCGTCTCAAAAAAAAAAAAAAGCTGGGCACAGTGGCTCACGCCTGTAATCCCAGCACTTTGGGAGGCCGAGGCAGGTGGATCATCTGAGGTCAGGAGTTCAAGACCAGCCTAGCCAACATGGTGAAACCCCATCTCTACTAAAAATATAAAGATTAGCCAGGCATGGTGGCCCATTCCTGTAATCCCAACTACTCGGGAGGCTGAGGCAGGAAAATCACTGGAACCCGGGAGGCGGAGGTTGCCATGAGCCGAGATTGCACCCCTGCACTCCAGCCTAGGCAACAGAGTGAGATTCCATCTCAAAAAAAAAAAAAAAAGAAAAGAAAAAAGAAAAAGAAAATATAGCCTTGCTCTTATATGTAGGTAACTTGACCAGCTGGCAGAATCTTCATCAGATTCTGTTACCTCTGGACAGAATACTAATAATAAAAAATCATAGCACTAAATAATCTCCTGAGTGCTTACTATGGACCCAGTCATGTATTGTCTCTTATCCTTCCAACAGTGCTCTCCTTTCATTACAACCCATTATGCTTTGCGTTGGCCTACTGGATTTCTTTCTGGTGTTAGCCATTAACCCATGAAGGACCTGGATAATGTGGATGTAGATGACTAGAGTTTCATGCTTTTCATGCTAAATGGTTGAAAACAGTGGGAAGAGGAAGGTTAAAGAGAACATGAGGAATATCTTTTAAGTATCTGAAGGGCTGATATGCTGTGGGGAGACCCTGGACTCATTCTGGGCAATTCCTTCAAGTTGTAAGGTCCATTATGGTAGGGAACTTGTGTATTTTGTTTACAAAATATTTTGATTACATGGCTCCCACCTGTAATCCCAGCACTTTGGGAGGCCAAGGTGGGTGGATCACGAGGTCAGGAGTTCAAGACCAGCCTGGCCAAGATGGTGAAATACCGCCTCTACTAAAAATACAAAAAATTAGCCAGGCCCAGTGGCAGGTGCCTGTAATCCCAGCTACTCGGGAGGCTGAGGCAGAGAATTGCTTGAACCCGGGAGTCAGATTTTGCAGTGAGCCCAGATCAAGCCACTGCACTCCAGGCTGGGCAACAGAGCAAAAAAAAGAAGAAAGGGTATAGGCAGAAGTAATAGAAATTTCATAGGGCTGTTATGAAAATTAAGTGAGCAAAATTTGTTGTTTAGCCAGCACTTACAAAATCGCTAAGGAACTGTTTTTTTTGTTTTGTTTTTTTTTTTTTGAGACGGAGCTTCGCTCTTGTTGCCCAGGCTGGAGTGCAATGGCATGATCTCGGCTCAGCGCAACCTCCACCTCCTGGGTTCAAGCAATTCTCATGCCTCAGCCTTCTGAGTAGCTGGGATTACAGGCATGCACCACCATGCCTGGCTAATTTTGTATTTTTAGTAGAGACGGGGTTTCTCCATGTTGGTCAGGCTGGTCTTGAACTCTCAACCTCAGGTGGTCCACCCGCCTCGGCCTCCCAAAGTGCTGGGATTACAGGTGTGAGCCACCGCGCCTGGCCCAGGAGCTGTATTTAAAGTACATACACACACACACACACACACACACACACAGAGAGAGAGAGAGAGAGAGAGAGAGAGAAACTGAGCTAATTCGAGGCAGTTAATAGTGAATGGTTGAAGGTGACTGTTATTAGAAAGGTTGTATCACATTTCTGTGTGATCCAAAGACTGCCTACATCAGAATCACCTGAGATTCTGGGAATCACTGAGCTCCTCCCTGGACTACCCAATCATAATGTCAGAGTTCCCCAAATAATTCTTATGTGCACTAAACCTCTCAGAGCTCTTGGTGAATGACTTTCAGTGGCTGGTGTGCAAACTACAGTAGATAGGTAAGTTTGAAAGCACATCTTAGCCCATGTTGTGCCAAAGCTTTCTTTCTCTTGGCAGGTGACATGAAATGGCAGAAGCTAAATCCCACTGGGGCTGCTCCAGCAGGCTGTGCTGCCCACTCAGCTGTGGCCGTGGGAAAACACTTGTACATCTTTGGTGGAATGACTCCTGCAGGAGCACTGGACACAATGTACCAGTATCACACAGGTGAGCAGGTGTCCACGGGGATCTTTAAACAAATCTAAACATTCTTTGAAAAGTGATGCAGTGGCCGAGTGTGGTGGCTCATGCCTGTAATCCCAGCACTTTGGGAGGCCGAGGCAGGCAGATCACGAGGTCAGGAGATCGAGACCATCCTGACCAACATGGTGAAACCCTGTCTCTACTAAAATACAAAAAATTAGCCAGGCCTGGTGGTGGGCGCCTGTAGTCCCAGCTACTCAGGAGGCTGAGGCAGGGGAATTGCTTGAACCCAGGAGGCAGAGGTTGCAGTGAGCTGAGATCACACCACTGCACTCCAGCCTGGTGACAGAGCCAGACTGTGTCTCAAAAAAAAAAAAAAAAAAAAAAAAAAAAAAAAAAAAAAAAAAAAGTGATGCAGTGCTTCCAATTTGGTTACTCTATATCTAAATCCAAAAGAATGAAAACTCTGTAGGGGATGACATCATTAAAGCAGCAATGCTGCCATAAGGTTTTTTTCCTTTTACTCCTGTTTGTTAGGACTCAGCTGCTACAGTAAATCACTGAGCATTTCTAGAAATTTCATTACTTTTTAAATTTTATTCAGATTTTGGCTTTCACTATCTGGAAATTTTTATTTATTTATTTATTTATTTATTTATTTTCTGAGACGGAGTCTTGCTCTGTCGCCCAGGCTGTAGTGCAGTGATGTGATCTCAGCTCACTGCAAGTTCCACCTCCTAGGTTCACGCCATTCTCCTGCCTCAGCCTCCCGAGTAGCTGGGACTACAGGTGCCCGCCACCACGCCCAGCTAATTTTTTTTTTGTATTTTTGGTAGAGATGGGGTTTCACCGTGTTAGCCAGGATGGTCTCCATCTCCTGACCTCGTGATCCGCCCACTTTGGCCTCCTAAAGTGCTGGGATTACAGGCGTGAGCCACCGTGCCCGGCCTATCTGGAAATTTAACATGAAGCCTTTTCCCTCCCCAACATAGAAGAGCAGCATTGGACCTTGCTTAAATTTGATACTTTTCTACCCCCTGGACGATTGGACCATTCCATGTGTATCATTCCATGGCCAGTGACGTGTGCTTCTGAGAAAGAAGATTCCAACTCTCTCACTCTGAACCATGAAGCTGAGAAAGGGGATTCAGCTGACAAAGTAATGAGCCACAGTGGTGACTCACATGAGGAAAGCCAGACTGATACACTGCTCTGTTTGGTGTTTGGTGGGATGAATACAGAAGGGGAAATCTATGATGATTGTATTGTGACTGTAGTTGACTAATAAAACCCACATTTTTATTACCTGTCAGTTACTTTCAGAATAGTTAAGTAAAACATTAGCTGTTTTATACCTCCAAAATATCTTCTGCATTATATATGTTTTTCTCCTACTTTGGTAGGTGAAGAAACTAATGCAAATAATTCTTATGTGTACTAAACCTTGCTATATTGCCTCTCAGAACTCTTGGGAATGACTTTCAGTGACTTGTTTGCAAACTAGTAAATAGATAAGTTTTGCCCAATGCAAAAACCTCCACTGTATTAACATAAAAGGCTTTGGGCCAGGCTTGGTGGCTCATGCCTGTAATCCCAACACTTTGGGAGGCCGAGGAGGTGGATCACCTGAGGTCGGGAGTTCAAGACCAGACTTACCACCATGGAGAAACTCCGTCTCTACTAAAAACACAAAATTAGCCGGGCGTGGTGGCACATGCCTGTAATCCCAGCTACTCGGGAGGCTGAGACAGGAGAATCGCTTGAACCCGGGAGGCAGAGGTTGCAGTGAGCTGAGATCACACCATTGCACTCCAGCCTGGGTGACAAGAATTAAACTCCGTCTCAAAAAAAAAAAAAATATATATATATGTATACATATTTTTATATCTACATATATGTGTATTTATATATGTATACATAAACACATATATATGTATACATATATATAAAAGGTTTTGCCAGCAATACAAACCCAGGTAGGTGTGATTAGTGTATTAAATGCTAATCACAAGGTTGCAATACGGTTAGGGTTAAAAAAGAAGTTGCAGAATTGTAATTGGTAAACAACAAACTATAGACATCAGAGTGGACATTTATTAGTTGAAGTCTATCTTTTTAATATTCAGTAACAGCTCCTCAGAAAGACGTAGACTAGGTGGTCCACGGTAGTGAGAGCCTTTGAGGTAAGGGAAGACTAGCCCTAGTTGCCATTTAACCCTATTGCCCCACGGTACACAGCACTGCAGGTCATCTTTAATGGCTCTATTGGGCTTGGCCTGAGATCAGTATTCTGCTCAGGGTCTGCCCAAATGCTTTTTGGACAGTGCAGCAGAGGCCTAGGTCTAATTAAGAGCTTGGTGTTGGGATCCAGTTCTACTCGCCCTAGAAAATTAACCTTTCAGCCAGTTGCTCATCTATAAAATGCCTATCCTTGGGCAGTATTGGATTTTTTTTTTGAGGTGGAGTCCCACTCTTGTCGCCAGGCTGGAGTGCAGTGGTGTCATCTCGGCTCACTGCAACCGCTGCCTCCTGGGTTCAAGTGATTCTCCTACCTCAGCCTTCGGCTTGCACTACCACACCCAGCTAATTTTTGTATTTTCAGTAGAGATGGGGTTTCACCATGTTGGCAAAGATGGTCTCTATCTCTTGACCTTGTGATCCACCCGCCTTGGCCTCCCAAAGGACTACGATATTGGATTTTATGTTAGCACCAGCCTGTCCTTTATTGATCATACCATTTACCTGGACTCTTTTCTTCAGGAACACAATCTAAGTAATCCTAAACCAGTTTTGACACAAACCCTGCCTTTAGCCCATTCATAGTGAGGGGATTTAGTGTAGTTTCAATGTCACCATCCAAGATCCCACCCCAGTACCACTATGAGAAATTTCAGGGATGGAGATTGTGACACAGCTAGGGTTCACAATATACCTTTACATCCTAAAGTTACAAATTAAATCCAAGTGTATAAAGTTAATACCAGTGATCACTCACTCCCCATCATTTCTCAGAGAATCCAAGCAGCTATAAAAGCATCATTAGTAATAATAATTAAAAAAAAAAAGGCCACCAGAAAGGCAGTTTTAGAAAGATAAGGGGAAACAGGAAACCAAGTATGTTCAAGAAAACCCCACTCTTGGGCACTGTGAAATGCCCCTTGCCTGAGTAAAGATGTGGATTAACTTCTCTCCCCTTTTAGATTAACACAAAAGCCGAGCATGGTGGTAACAAGCCTGTAGTCTCAATTAACTGGGAGACTGAGGTGGAAGGATCACTTGGGCCCAGGAGGGTATTAAAAAAAAAAAAAATTCCCTTGAAGCATTAAATAGAAGTGTTTCCTTATCCCAACATACCAAACACTCCCTCCCCTCACCCCACACGAGAATCTAGCCTTAAATTTCCTAAAATAAATAACTGATCTAATTAGAAGCTTCTCACAGACATTAGACCAGTGTAAATAACAAACATTTATTGGTGTCACTTATGGTAGAAAAAACTTCCTACACCAGATGCACATGACCCAATTGTTAAATAGAACATTTTGAAGGTGAACACACACCCTAACCCAGGTTTTTTACCCGCTTTTTAAGATGCCCAATTCTTCTTCTCCCCCCCACCCAAAGACATGTGAGCAACTGCTAATGAAAAGCAGTAAACAGCCGCTTGGGCTATAGCAGTTTCAACTCCACTCTGAGGTGAAGATTCCAATTACATTCGAGACTTAAGTTCTTTCAATTTTTTCCTAACAAAAGTTCCTGAGTCCAGTATTTACAATATTACAGCACTAGCAGATCAGTGTCTACAACTCATCTTTTTCTGCTGTATCCTCTTCACCAGTTGGAGGAGGGCCTGCACTTCCATAGAGTTTGCTGATAATTGGTTGAACAATTTCTTCCAGTTCCTTCTTCTTAGCTTTGAAGTCTTCAATGTCAGCATCTTGGTGGCTTTCCAGCCATTCAATCTTTTCTTCTACAGCTTTTTCCATGGTCTCCTTATCTTCAGAGGAAAGTTTACCTCCCAGCTTTTCTTTATCTCCAATCTGATTCTTTAGAGAATAGGCATAGCTTTCCAACTCATTTCTACTATCAATGCGCTCCTTGAGCTTTTTGTCTTCCTCAGCAAACTTCTCAGCATCATTAACCATCCTTTCGATTTCTTCCGGTGTCAGGCGATTCTGGTCATTGGTAATTGTGATCTTATTTTTGTTCCCCGTACCTTTGTCTTCAGCTGTCACTCGAAGAATACCATTCACATCTATCTCAAAGGTGACTTCAATCTGTGGGACCCCACGAGGAGCAGGAGGAATGCCAGTCAGATCAAATGTACCCAGAAGATGATTGTCTTTTGTCAGGGGTCGTTCACCTAGAAGTTACATACAGAAAGACTCGTTAGTTGTTACTGACAAGCATTAGCACATCTAGATCCCTGCATTTCAGTCTGAAGCATAAAGTGACACTTTTGGTTTTATCGAGCTGAAAGTAATTTCATATTGGTCTACAAGGAGCAGCAACTAGTACTAACAATGAGTTAGGTTACTAACTCAACTGAATTTTATCTATTTTCAAGTACTGTGAACTCCTTTTCCTTATACTGTAGGAGCCAGCTCAGATGCTATTATTCATAAGAATGCCAAATCATTGGCTGGGTACAGTGGCTCACACCTGTAATAATCCCAGCACTTTGGGAGGCCGAGGTCAGTGGATCACCTGAGGTTAGGGGTTCAAGACCAGCCTGGCCAACATGGCGAAACCCCGCCTCTACTAAAAATACAAAACTTAGCTGGGCGTGGTGGTAGGCACCTGTAATCCCAGCTATTCGGGAGGCAGAGGTTGTAGGTCATGCCACTGCACCCTAGCCTAGGCAACAGAGCAAGACTCCATCTCAAAAAAAAAAAAAAAGAATGCTAAATATTTAGATATAAAACATTATTCAAATTAAGACCTCCATCTGAAAACAGCAGTTACTTAGTTCCCTAGCCATTTCAATAGAACATATTAAGTCATGTTCTTTTAAAATATGCCATGATAGATAGACCTGGCATGGTGGCTCACGCCTGTAATCCCAGCACTTTGGGAGGCAGGCAGATGACCTGAGGTCAGGAGTTGGAGACCAGCCTGGGCAACATGGTGAAACCCCATCTCTACTAAAAATACAGAAATTAGCCAGGTGTGATGGTCCATGCCTGTAATCCCAGCTACTCTGGAGGCTGAGACAGGAGAATCACTTGAACCTGGGAGACCGAGGTAGCCACTGCAGTCCAGCCTGGGCAACAGAGCAAGACTTCATCTCAAAAAAAAAAAGCCACGATATTAGCAAACTGAAGTAATTACCTTCATAGACCTTGATTGTAACAGTTGGTTGATTATCGGAAGCTGTAGAAAAGATCTGAGACTTCTTGGTAGGCACCACTGTGTTCCTTGGAATCAGTTTGGTCATGACACCTCCCACAGTTTCAATACCAAGTGTAAGGGGACATACATCAAGCAGTACCAGGTCACCTGTTAAGAATAAGTTATTTAACTTTTAATTCAAGTTCTCCCTATGAGCTATGTAAAGTTTCTCTAACATTTGGTTAGGTTCTAACACATATTTTAAAGGCAGTGAATTAAACAGTTGCTAATGATCTTGAGACTACCCCAGTCTTGTCTTCACTTATACCCTTTACTAGCTGTGTGACCTTGTTGCTCATATTCTGGTATTTTCTAAAGCAATAGCTAATGAGTCTTCCATCAAGCTACTGAATCACTAAGATGTTGCGATGATGACCTACCTGTATCTTGATCACCAGAGAGCACACCAGCCTGGACAGCAGCACCATACGCTACAGCTTCATCTGGGTTTATGCCACGGGATGGTTCCTTGCCATTGAAGAATTCTTTAACCAGTTGCTGAATCTTTGGAATTCGAGTCGAGCCACCAACAAGAACAATTTCATCAATATCAGACTTCTTCAAATCAGAATCTTCCAACACTTTCTGGACGGGCTTCATAGTAGACCGGAACAGATCCTAGAAAAAAGACATAGTTACTGTGATGTCTGTTATCCAAGTATCTAGATGCAATGTCCTGAATTCAGAGTCTAATGAGATTTCATTAGCAAAGCAGAAAACAAGGAACATACCATGTTGAGCTCTTCAAATTTGGCCCGAGTCAGGGTCTCAGAAAAGTCTTCTCCTTCATAGAAGGACTCAATTTCAATTCTTGCTTGATGTTGAGAAGACAGGGCCCGTTTGGCCTTTTCTACCTCACGCCGGAGTTTCTGCACAGCTCTGTTGTCTTTCCTGACGTCTTTGCCAGTCTTCTTTTTGTACAGTTTGATGAAGTGTTCCATGACACGCTGGTCAAAGTCTTCTCCACCCAGATGAGTATCTCCATTAGTGGCCACGACTTCGAAGACACCATTGTCAATGGTGAGAAGAGACACATCGAAGGTTCCGCCACCCAGGTCAAACACCAGGATGTTCTTCTCCCCCTCCCTCTTATCCAGGCCATAAGCAATAGCAGCTGCCGTACTGTTAGGAGATTAAAAAAGGAAAAAGTTTTGTCAGTACTTCACATTTCCACTATTTGGCAAATATGCCATATCCCTGAATTTCATACTTACGGCTCGTTGATGATCCTCATAACATTTAGGCCAGCAATAGTTCCAGCGTCTTTGGTTGCTTGGCGTTGGGCGTCATTAAAATAGGCTGGTACAGTAACAACTGCATGGGTAACCTAAAAGGATAAAAAATAATTAAGTGTATTGTCACACAGTTTAACCCTCATTTAAATAACAGTCTGGCCAGGCGGTGGCTTGTGCCTGTAATCCCAGCACTTTGGGAGGCTGAGGCAGGAGGATCACCTGAGGTCAGGATTTTAAGAACAGCCTGGGCAATGTGGAGAAACCCTGTTTCTACTGAAAATTAAAAAAAAAAAAAAAATTAGCCAGGTGTGGTGGTGTGCCTGTAGTTCCAGTTACTTGGGAGGCTGAGACAGGAGAGCTGCTTGAACCCGGGAGGCAGAGGTTGCAGTGAGCTGAGATCGTGCCACTGCAGTCCAGCCTGGGCAACAGAGCAAGACTCCATCTCAAAAAAAAAATTATAGTCAAACCATCACTTTAGTTTTTAAGCCAATTTATTGATGAATACAATATATAAAATTTTATGCTCCTGGAATTGTAAGCATTAAATAATACATGAAAAGTCTATTTTGTTTGGCTTATAGTAAGGGACTCAATAATTAAACCTGACAAGCAAGAATACCATTCTGATTAAAATTTTTGAAACCCTTCATGAAGGCTTCTATACATAACAGCCAACCAAGAATACTAATGATCAAAAAATACTTAACATTGTTCTAGAAATATTTACCTTCTTTCCCAAATAAGCCTCAGCGGTTTCTTTCATTTTAGTGAGAACCATGGCAGAAATTTCTTCAGGAGCAAATGTCTTTGTTTGCCCACCTCCAATATCAACTTGAATGTATGGTTTAGTTTTCTTTTCAACCACCTATTTTAAAGAATTATCGTTTTCAGACACAGATACAATGACATCTCAAAGTTTAAAAGACCCACTACCATCCCCGCAATTTGGTTTATTTTGGTCCCTTGGGGCTGCAAATTGACTAGAAATACTTCAGGGAGTACAGGTGTCTTACAAAGTTCAGTTTTCATCGGTCTTTTAGTCCTAAACTATTGTAGACAGAGTACGACAGCAACTATACTGTCTTAAGTTTTGTAACATACTAATATTATTAAAGTTATTACATACATCATGTCTATAACCTTCAACTGTTGTCTGAACACTTTTCCACAGACTTATAACTCTAAATACTCCCACCACCCACCCGTCCTCTAACTGGATGAGAAAAACCCGGTCGAACCTTGAACGGCAAGAACTTGATGTCCTGCTGCACAGACGGGTCATTCCACGTGCGGCCGATGAGCCGCTTGGCGTCAAAGACCGTGTTCTCGGGGTTGGAGGTGAGCTGGTTCTTGGCGGCATCGCCAATCAGACGTTCCCCTTCAGGAGTGAAGGCCACATAGGACGGCGTGATGCGGTTGCCCTGATCGTTGGCGATGATCTCCACGCGGCCGTTCTTGAACACGCCGACGCTGGCAGAAAAACCCGACAGAGGGACATCAGCACTGCATTTCTCACGCCAGGCCAGGCGGCCACGCCCCGTCCCCCTGCATCCGCAAACCCCACTTACCAGGAGTAGGTGGTCCCCAGGTCGATGCCGACCACCGTGCCCACGTCCTCTTTCTTGTCCTCCTCCTCGGCCCGCGCCGCGCTGAGCAGCAGCAGCATCGCGGCCACCAGGGAGAGCTTCATCTTGCCAGCCAGTTGGGCAGCACCAGGCAGGGCGTCGCAGGCAGTCCAGCCACAGGCCGCAGCACAGGAGCACAGCGCAGTTTCCGACTTGCAGGCGGCAGGGGACTGGGGTCACAAGGCGCCACAAACCAGGCGAAGGGCAGGTCTGGAAACACAGGCCGCGGCGCTTACCTCTCACACTCGCGAAACACCCCAATAGCTCAACCTGTCTGTGCTGTCTTGGCTGGAGTCGACCGCGCCGTCGCCTACTCGGCTTATATACCCTCCCCCCAGCCCTGTCGTGGAGGCCGCCGATTGGTGAAGGCTTTGCTCGTTGGAGGCCGTTCATTGGCCCAGGCCACCAAGCTGGCCGCCGCCGATTCGAAGCGGCCCCCTCCGCAATAAACGTCACTGCTCCGCCCGCCCAGCTGATTCATTGGCTGCTATTCGTTTCTAACGTCCACCAATGGTAGATAACATCCGCCCCATCCGCTGGTCCCATTGGTTCAGCAGCTGTCTATCTCTCCTGCGACTTCTCACTCCGAGGCATTTCCGCTGGTAACCGCACAAGTCCCGCCTTCACTCCGGGCCCTAGGGGGTCGGAGTAGGTCCAGCACGAGTGACCACCAGGGGCTGTGGGATCTGAAACGTTGCCTTCTCTACTGCTTGTTCTCCCTTTCTCCATCCCTCACCCCGAAGCGGGAAGCAGCTTTCTCTTCCCAGCTTCCATCCAGTCTCTGAGTAGACCGGTGGCAGCTTAGATACTGGGATCGCCTCAGAACACATTTCTTTGCCCTTCACGGCCACTACCGGTATTGGGGTATGCGAGTCTCAGGGCCATTCGTTGCTCACAGGTCGAGCTGGTCTGGACTCTGTTCGACCACGAATCATGGCTCCTTCCTGCCAGTAATGTCCCCTCCGCACCCTTGCCCAGCCATTTTACCAGGCCTCTCCACATTGCGCTGCCCCACGGTAAGTCGCAGGACAAGCCCGGCCAAAGGAATTCCCTCCAGCTCTGAGTCCCCTCCCTGCTGTGGCAACCCGCTCCAGTGCCAGCCCTCCCACCCTGGATGTCTAATTTTTCTAGCTTGCCACCCTTTACTTTCCCCTCCGCTGCCCATCGTTTACCTCTGGGGCAAAGGTTATCATTTACAGGGCTTTCCCCATCCTTTATTGTTGATACTTTTCTACCTTCATTCCAGGAAAAGGTCTGATGTACACACAGACAACACATTTGATAGGCGAAAATCGTCTTGATAATGCCTTATTCTTATATAACATCCTGTTGCAAAAAATAATAGAGACCACTATTTGCTGAAAGCCTACCGTGGATTAAGCATTGTTCAGTGCGCTTTTCATGTGTCATTTAGTCTTGACAGTTCAATACTCGGTAGGCATTTCCCGTTTTCCAGATGAGGACATTGAGACTGAAAAAGATTAAATAACTAAACAAGTTACAGAGCTGGTGAGTGGTGGAGTTAGGATTGATAACCAGGTGGAGTTCATTCTATTGCCAATACTTTTTTTTTTTTTTCAAGACGGAGTATCACTCTCGCGCCCAGGCTGGAGTGCAGTGGTGCAATCTCGGCTCACTGCAACCTCCGCTTCCGGGGTTCAAGCGATTCTTCTCCCTCAGCCTCCTGAGTAGCTGGGATTACAGGCACGCACCACCATGCCTGGCTAATTTTTGTATTTTTTTTTAATTTTTTTTTTTTTGTGGAGATGAGGTTTCACCATATTAGCCAGGCTGGTTTCGAACTCCCAACCTCAAGCTATCTGCCCACCTCGGCCTCCCAAAGTGCTGGGATTACAGGCGTGAGTCACTGTGCCTGACCTCTTAACTTTAAAACAAAAAATTCATTTGTGGCCGGGCGTGGTGGCTCACGCCTGTAATCCCAACACTTTGGGAGACCGAGGCGGGCAGATCACGGGGTCAGGAGATCAGGACCATCTGGGGTAACACGATGAAACCCCGTCTCTATAAAAATCCAAAAATTAGCTGGGTGTGGTGGTGCATGCCTGTAGTCCCAGCTACTCGGGAGGCTGAGGCAGGAGAATCGCTTGAACCCGGGAGGTGGAGGTTGCAGTGAGCCGAGATCGCGCCACTACACTCCAGCCTGGGTAACAGAGCTAGACTCCATCTCAAAAAAAAAAAAAAATTTCATTTGTTTGAGGAATGCTTTTGGAGGGCCTACTATGGAAAGGGCAAAGCTCTGATATGAAATATTTGAGATTCATGGGTACACTGTGTCCAGATACCACTAAAACATCCTAAACACACTTTATTAAGATGTTGAGCCTGTGACTCAGTACTCAAGAATTTTCTTTTTCCTTAGTGCTTCTCGAAGGTTAGACTGGTGACTCAGAGTTGACTCTGTTCACTACAGAGGTTGCATCATGCATCTCTTTCAGCAGGGCTTGTAATCCTGCGGCAACATTGACCCTTCTTTGGCTTGCATCAGTCCAGCATTAAGATAGAAATCATCATTTGACCACATTACAGCTTCTTTCATTTCAATCAAATGTTTTTATATCGCAGTCCATTTCCATTAAAAAAAAAACAAAACAAAACAAAAAAACCAGGCCGGGCGCGGTGGCTCACGCTTGTAATCCCAGCACTTTGGGAGGCCGAGGCGGGCGGATCACGAGGTCAGGAGATCGAGACCACGGTGAAACCCCGTCTCTACTAAAAATACAAAAAATTAGCCGGGCGTGGTGGCGGGCGCCTGTAGTCCCAGCTACTCGGAGAGGCTGAGGCAGGAGAATGGCGTGAACCCGGGAGGTGGAGCTTGCAGTGAGCCAAGATCGCGCCACTGCACTCCAGCCTGGGCGACAGAGCGAGACTCCGCCCAAAAAAAAAAAAAAAAATAAAAAAAATAAAAAAAATAAAAAAAAACCAAACTCTCAATTTCAGCCTTATCCTTGATTAACAGAGGAACCTTTTGTAACTCTCCTTTTTGTAAAATTTAGAAAAGTGATACATGGCTAACTTCCAAAGGGAATTGAGTATATTGTGGTTTCACCTTTTTGAAACCAAACATTTTACATACATTTTCTAGTATATTCCAAAGCACAGTCACTTACGAATAGGAAAGTACATGGTCAAAACTGGCTTGCTGAACATTAAATGCCAAAAATAGTATCCAGGTCGTTATCAATACTTCACTGTTAGACACTGTGCTAAAGACGTATGTGCATTATCTCTTTTAATCTTTAAGAAAGCATTTTTTTGTAATCCCAGCATTTTGGGAGGCCGAGGCGGGCGGATGATGAGGTCAAGAGATCGAGACCATCCTGGCCAACATGGTGAAACCCCGTCTCTACTAAAAATACAAAAATCAGCTGGGCATGGTGGCGCACGCCTGTAATCCCAGCTACTCGGGAGGCTGAGGCACGAGAACCACTTGAACCTGAGAGGCGAAGGTCACAGTGAGCCAAGATCGCACCACTGCACTCCAGCCTGGGCAACAGGGTGAGACTGTCTAAAAAGAAAAAAAAACAACTTACATTTTGTTTTAGGATATAGAGTAGTCACATATTTTAGGTTTTAAATTTAAAGTTTATAATTTTCATAGATACGGGGTCTAGCTACATTGACCAGGTTGGTCTCGAACTCCTGGCCTCAAGCAATCCTCCCACTTCAGCCTTCCAAAGTGTGGGAATTACAGGAATGAGCCACCACATCCAGCTCCAGTTACACATTTTGTAAATATTTTGATAACGGATGATATGCAAATATAAATTTTTATCCAGAAATTTAAACCAGCCCATTTCACTTGTGCTCCTGTGGGTAAGAAAATTGCTTTCCAGGCTGGGCCCGGTGGCTCATACCTGTAATCCCAGCACTATGGGAGGCCGAGGCAGGCGGATCACCTGAGGTCAGGAGTTCGAGACCAGCCTGGTCAACATGGAAAACCCAGTCTCTACTAAAAATACAAAATTAGCCCAGCGTGGTGGCTCATGCCTGTAATCTCAGCTACTCCAGAGGCTGAGGCAGGAGAATCACTTGAACCCAGGAGGCAGAGGTTGAGGTGAGCCGAGATCATGCCATTGCACTGCAGCCTGGGCAACAAGAGCGAAACTCTCACAAAAAAAAAAATTGCTTTCCATTTCCTACCTGATCTCAGAAAGCTAATTAAGCAGAGGTAGGACTTACTAGGACTGGATGTCATTTAGCCCTTAAATCTTCTTTTGTGGCCGTGTGCAGTGGCTCACGCCTGTAATCCCAGCACTTAGGGAGGCCAAGGCGGGTGGATCACAAGGTCAGGAGATCGAGACCATCCTGGCTAACACCGTAAAACCCCATCTCTACTAAAAATACAAAAAATTAGCTGGGCACGGTGGCGGGCGCATGTAGTCCCAGCTACTCCGGAGACTGAGGCAGGAGAATGGTGTGAACCCAGGAGATGGAGCTTGCAGTGAGCTGAGATCGTGCCACTGCACTCTAGCCTGGGCGACAGAGCGAAACTCTGCCTCAAAAAATAAAAAATAAAAAATAAATCTTCCTTTGTGAAGAGGATTAATAATAAATGCGAGGCATACAGCAGGAAGAAAAAGGAAAGGACCTATGTAATTTACAAGTTTAATATTAACATTTAGATCCTGATAATTGAGAATTTTCCATATGGTTTGTTGGAGAGAACATTCAACTAGGTGATAGGGCACATAACTTTGACAAAAACCAATTTCTCAGAGCCTCAGATTTTTTTTTTTTTTTTTGAGACGGAGTCTTGCTCTGCCCAGGCTGGAATGCAGTGGCACAATCTTGGCTTACTGTAGTCTCTGCCTCCCCGGTTCCAGCGATTATCCTGTGTCGGCCTCCTGGGTAGCTGGGATTACAGGCGTACACCACCATGCCCAGCTAATTTTTGTATTTTTAGTAGAGATGGGGTTTTGCCATGTTGGCCAGGATGGTCTTGAACTCCTGACCTCAGGTGATCCTCCCGCTTCGGCCTCCCAAAGTGCTGGGATTACAGGCGTGAGCCACCACACCCGGCCAAGCCTCAGATTCTTAATCTATTGAATGTCAGGAATTTCTGTCCTGCCTGTCTTACTGGACTGCTTCAAGGATCAAATGAGATATTGTATGTGAAAGTAGTGTGAAGGTTGTAGAACAGTGGTAATGCCATTACTAATCATAGAAATATAATGTGAGAAGAAATTTTAGAAGGCCAAGTGCAGTGGCTCATGCCCATAGTCCCACCACTTTGGGAGGGCGAAGTGGAAGGAAACTCGAGGCCAGGTATTTGAGACCAGCTGGGGCAAAACAGAGAGATTGCCTCCTTCTGTGAAAATATTTAAAAATTAGCCAGTCATTGTGGTGCATGCCTGTAGTTCAGATACTCAGAAAGTTGAGGTGGGAGGATCACTTGAGCCCAGGAGTTTGAAGCAGCAACGAGCAATGATTGTGCCACTGCACTCCAGCCTGGACAACAAAGGAAAACACCTCTCAAAAAATAAAAAATAGGCCGGGCGCGGTGGCTCACGCTTGTAATCTCAGCACTTTGGGAGGCCGAGGCGGGCGGATCACGAGGTCAGGAGATCGAGACCACGGTGAAACCCCGTCTCTACTAAAAATACAAAAAATTAGCTGGGCGTGGTGGCGGGCGCCTGTGGTCCCAGCTACTGGGAGAGGCTGAGGCAGGAGAATGGCGTGAACCCGAGAGGCGGAGCTTGCAGTGAGCCGAGATCGCGCCACTGCACTCCGGCCTGGGCGACAGAGACAGACTCCGTCTCAAAAAAAAAAATAAAAATAAAATAAAATAAAATAAAAAATAAGTGGTACATCTAATTATTCCTATATTGGTCACATAGATGTCTTTTTTTTTTCTTTCGAGACAGAGTCTTGCTCTGTTGCCCAGGCTGGAGTACCGTGGTGCAATCTCGGCTCATGGCAACCTCCGCCTCCTGGGTTCAAGTAATTCTCCTGTCTCAGCCTCCCGAGTAGCTGGGATTACAGGAACACACCACCACGCCCAGCTAACTTTTGGATTTTTAGTAGAGACAGGGGTTTCACCATGTTGGCCAGGCTGGTCTCAAAACTCCTGACCTCGTGATCTGCCCGCCTTGGCCTCCCAAAGTGCTGGGATTACAGTTGTGAGCTATCCGCATCCAGCCCACATAGATGTCTTTATTAAGGTGCTAAGAATAATTTATTCCCCCTTCATCAAACAACTCTCGAATAAAACAAACGTGTCACCTTAACACCTGAGCCAGAAGCAATAGTAGGTATAAATCATGTATTTTATTTTTTTTGTACCTCTGAAAGTACAATATGCTATGCAATTAATTTCCTTCCTTCAGTTTCTAAAAGTAAATTTATTAATAGAGAATCTTCCCTTCTCCACACATACATAGAAATAGTGCATTTTCTATCACATTTTGTGCGTGTGTGCAGAAGGCATTTAGGAGGGCACACTGTGTCAGATAATGTAAAAGAGAGGCAAGACCATAGGATTTGGAAGCACTAAAACTATTTGAGTTCCAGTTGTGTTACTTACTGGCTGTGTAACTTATGGCAAGTCAATCTCTCTGAGGCTCTGTTTATGAGTCTGTAAAATGGATATAATTCTGCCACTTAACAAGGCTGGTTTTTGTTTGTTTGAGACATGGTCTCACTTTGTCACCCAGGCTGGAGTGCAGTGGTGCCATCATGGCTCACTGCAGTCACAACCTCCCAGGCTCAAGCCATCCTCCTGCCTCAGCCCCCCGAGTAGCTGGGACTACAGGCACACACCACCACAGCCTACTAATTTTTGTATATTTTGTAGAGACAGGGTTTCGCCATGTTGCCCAGGCTGGTCTTAAACTCCTGGGCTCAAGTGATCTGCTTGACTTGGACTCCCAAGGGATTATGTGAGCCACTGTGCCTGGCCAAGACTGTGTCATAATCAAGTAAGGTAATATACGGTATTAGAGATGTCCATGTAAACTTAAAAAGAAAAATAAGAACAACAGAAAAGAAATAAGGTAATATAAGTAAAAGTGAAGCTGGGTGTGATGGCACCCCCTGTAGTCCTAGCTACTCCAGAGGCTGAAGTAGGAGGATTGCTTGAGCCCAGGAGTTTGAGGCTACCCTGGGAGAAACAGGAAGACTGTCTCGAAAAGTGTTTCACTGGAAAGCACTTAACTTTTTTTTTTTTGAGACAGAGTCTGGCTCTGTCACCCAGGCTGGAGTGCAGTGGCGCAATCTTGGCTCACTGCAAGCTCCGCCTCCCGGGTTCACGCCATTCTCCTGCCTCAGCCTCTCCGAGTAGCTGGGACTACAGGCGCTTGCCACTATGCCTGGCTAATTTTTTTTTGTATTTTTCGTAGAGACGGGGTTTCACCGTGGTCTCGATCTCCTGATCTCGTGATGCACCCGCCTCGGCCTCCCAAAGTGCTGGGATTACAAGCGTGAGCCACTGCGCCCGGCCAAAAGCACTTAATTTTATATAAAAAATGCTGCTTTTATTTTTTAAATTTCTTTCTTTTATCTTGAGACAGGGTCTCCTTCTATTGCCCAGGCTGGTCTTGAATTGCTGGCCTCAAGCAGTCCTCCTGCCTCAGCCTCCCAAAGTGCTAGGATTACAGGCATGAGCTACCACACGTGACCAAAATACTACTTTTAATATTTCTTCCTTCTTATGTTTTCCTTTGAAGTAAAATAAGCTGCAAAATATGAAGAACTGGCTAGGCGTGGTGGCTCACACCTGTAACCCCAGCACTTTGGGAGGCCAAGGCAGGCGGATCATGAGGTCAGGAGATCAGGACCATCCTGGCTAACACAGTGAAACCCCGTCTCTACTAAAATACAAAAAATTAGCCGGGCGTGGTGGCAGACACCTGTAGTCCCAGCTACTTGGGAGGCTGAGGCAGGAGAATGGCATGAACCTGGGAGGCGGAGCTTGCAGTGAGCTGAGATCGTGCCACTGCACTCCAGCCTGGGCGACAGGGTGAGATTCCGTCTCAAAAAAAAAAAAAAAAAAAAATGATGAGCTACCTGTATAGAATTTGATATTTGATATATCTTAAATTTAAATTGTTTTTATTTTCTCATTTCTTTCCTTCCTCCTTTTTTTTTTTTTTTTTTTTTTTTTTTTAGAGATAGGGTTTCACTATATTGTCCAGGCTGGTCTCCAACTCCTGGGCTCAAGCAATGTGCTTGCCTCAGTCTCCCAAAGTGCTGGAATTGCAAGCATGAGCCATTGCACCTGGCCTTAAATTTAAAATTTTTAAAATAGTAAATGTATATACAAGGCATAAAATTCAAAGGGTACAATAAGTCTCCCTGCCAGTCAGTCCTCAGCCCTGTTCCCCTACACTGATAGAGGGAACCACCGTAACCACTTTCTTGTGGAGCCTTCTAGAAATGTTTTACTTTTTAATTAATTATTTTTTTCGAGACATATCTCACTCTGTTGACCAGGCTGGAGAGCAGTGGCTCAATCACAGTTCACTGCAGCCCCATCTCCCAGGCTCATGCAGTCCTCTGTCTCAGCCTTCTGGGTAGCTAGGCCTACAGGTGTTTGCCACCATACGGCACTAATTTTTATTTATTTATTTATTTTTTGAGATAGAGTCTTGCTCTGTCGCCTAGGCTAGAGTGAAATGGCACAATCTTGGCTCACTGCAACCTCCGTCTCCTGGGTTCAAGCGATTCTCCTGCCTCAGCTGGATCCCAACCTGTAGCTGGGATTACAGGTGCCTGCCATCGCATCCAGCTAATTCTTGTATTTTTAGTAGAGACGGGGTTTCACCATCTTGTCCAGGCTGATCTTGAACTCCTGACCTTGTGAACCACCCACCTGAGCCTCCCAAAGTGCTGGGATTACAGGCGTGAGCCACCACGCCCAGCAATTTATTTTTTGTAGTGACAGGGTGTAGCTATGTTGCCCAAGCTGGTCTTGAACTCCTGGCCTTAAGTAATCCCCCTGCTTCAGCCTCCCAAAGTGCTGGGATTATAGGCATAAGCCGCTGTGCCCAGCTTAGAAATGTTTTATTCACACACAATATGTGTGTGTGTGTGTGTGTGTTTTCCTGTTTTATTTATTTTATTTATTTATTTTTATTTTTTGAGATGGAGTTTCACTTTTGTTGCCTAGGCTGGAGTGCAGTGGCTCTATCTCAGCTCACCACAACCTCTGCCTCCTGGGTTCAAGTGATTCTCCTGCCTCAGCCTCCTGAGTAGCTGGGACTACAGGCGCCCAACACCATGCCCGGCTAATTTTTGTATTTTTAGTAGAGACAGGGGTTCACCATATTGGCCAGGCTGGTCTCGAACTTTTGACCTTGTGATCTGCCCACCTTGGCCTCCCAAAGTGCTGGGATTACAGGCGTGAGCCACCGCACCCGGCCTATTTTATTTTTTCAGATGGAGTGCACTGGAATGATCATGGCTCACTGCAGCCTTCACCTCTTAGGCTCAAGTGATCCTCCCACCTCAGCCTCCTGAGTAGCTGGGACCACAGGTGTGCACTACCATGGCCAGATAATTTTTAAATTTTATTTATTTATTTATTTAGAGACAACGTCTCACTCTTGCTCAGGCTTGAGTGCAGTGGCCAGATCATGGCTTACTGCAGCCTCAATCTCCTGGGCCCAAATGATCCTCCCACTTCATCCTCCCAAGTAGCTGGGACTACAGGCATGTGCCATCACCCCCAGCTAATTTTTTTTATTTTTTGTAGAGATGGGGTTTCACTGTGTTGTCCAGGCTGGTCTTGAACTCCTAGGTTGAAGCGGTTCGCATGCCTCGGCCTCCCAAAGTGCTGGGATTATAGGCATGAGGCTCTGTGCCTGGCCATAATTTTTTCATTTTTTGTAGAAATGCCTTACTGTGTTGCCCAGGCTAATCACGAACTCCCAGGCTCAAGCAATCCTCCTGCCTCAGCCTTCTAATGTGCTGGGATTACAGGCGTGAACCACCCCACTCGGCCTAGAAATGTTTTATTCATATAAAAAATGTAGGCCAGGCGCGGTGGCTCATGCCTGTAATCCCAGCACTTTGGGAGGCCAAGGTGGGCAGGAGTTCCAGAGGTCAGGAGTTCCAGACCAGCCTGGCCAAGATGGTGAAACCCTGTCTCTACTAAAAATACAAAAATTAGCCAGACATGGTTGCATGCGCCTGTAATCCCGGCTACTCGGGAGGCTGAGACAGGAGAATTGTTTGAACCTGGGAGTCAGAGGTTGCAGTGAGCCAAGATCACACCATTGCACTCCAGTCTGGGCAACAGAGAGAGACTCCGTCTCAAAAAAAAAAAAAGTTTTATATATATATATATATACACACACACACACGTGTGTGTGTGTATGTGTGTCAGAGTATATCCATGTTTTAATTTTTTTTTTATTATACTTTAGGGTTTTAGGGTACATGTGCACAATGTGCAGGTTTGTTACATATGTATCCATGTGCCATGTTGATTTCCTGCACCCATTAACTCGTCATTTAGCATTAGGTGTATCTCCTAATGCTGTCCCTCCCCCCTCCCCCCACCCCACAACAGTCCCCGGAGTGTGATGTTCCCCTTCCTGTGTCCATGAGTTCTCATTGTTCAATTCCCACCTATGAGTGAGAACATGCGGTGTTTGGTTTTTTGTCCTTGCGATAGTTTACTGAGAATGATGTTTTCCAGTTTCATCCATGTCCCTACAAAGGACACGAACTCATCATTTTTTATGGCTGCATAGTATTCCATGGTGTATATGTGCCACATTTTCTTAATCCAGTCTATCGTTGTTGGACATTTGGGTTGGTTCCAATTCTTTGCTATTGTGAATAGTGCCGCAATAAACATACGTGTGCATGTGTCTTTATAGCAGCATGATTTATAGTCCTTTGGGTATATACCCAGTAATGGGATGGCTGGGTCAAATGGTATTTCTAGTTCTAGATCCCTGAGGAATCGCCACACTGACTTCCACAATGGTTGAACTAGTTTACAGTCCCACCAACAGTGTAAAAGTGTTCCTATTTCTCCACATCCTCTCCAGCACCTGTTGTTTCCTGATTTTTTAATGATGGCCATTCTAACTGGTGTGAGATGGTATCTCACTGTGGTTTTGATTTGCATTTCTCTGATGGCCAGTGATGATGAGCATTTTTTCATGTGTTTTTTGGCTGCATAAATGTCTTCTTTTGAGAAGTGTCTGTTCATGTCCTCTGCCCACTTTTTGATGGGGTTGTTTGTTTTTTTCTTGTAAATTTGTTTGAGTTCATTGTAGATTCTGGATATTAGCCCTTTGTCAGATGAGTAGGTTGCAAAAATTTTCTCCCATTCTGTAGGTTGCCTGTTCACTCTGATGTTAAATTTTTTTTTATCTGATGGAGTTTCACACTTGTCTCCCAGGCTGTAGTGCAGTAGCACGATCTTGGCTCATTGCAACCTCCACCTCCTGAGTTTGAGTGATTCTCCTGCCTCAGCGTCCCGAGTAGCTGGGATAACAAGCATGCACCACCACACACAGCTAATTTTGTATTTTTAGTAGAGATGGGGTTTCACCATGTTGGCCAGGCTGGTCTTGAACTCCTGACCTCAGGTGATCCACTTGCCTTGGCCTCCCAAAGTGCTGGGATTACAGGTGAGCCCACGCACCCGGCCGTATCCATGTTTTAAAACCAGTGATTGGCCAGGTGCGGTGGCTCACGCTTGTAATCCCAGCACTTTGGGAGGCCGAGGCGGGCGGATCACGAGGTCAGGAGATCGAGACCACGGTGAAACCCCGTCTCTACTAAAAATACAAAAAAATTAGCCGGGCGTGGTGGCGGGTGCCTGTAGTCCCAGCTACTTGGAGAGGCTGAGGCAGGAGAATGGCGTGAACCTGGGAGGCGGAGCTTGCAGTGAGCCGAGATTGTGCCACTGCACTCCAGCCTGGGCGACAGAGCGAGACTCCATCTCAAAAAAAAAAAACAGGGCCGAGCGCGGTGGCTCACGCCTGTAATCCCAGCACTTTGGGAGGCCGAGGTGGGCGGATCACGAGGTCAGGAGATCGAGACCATCCTGGCTAACACGGTGAAACCCCGTCTCTACTAAAAATACAAAAAATTAGCCGGGCGTGGTGGCAGGCGCCTGTTGTCCCAGCTACTCGGGAGGCTGAGGCAGGAGAATGGCAGGAACCCGGGAGGCGGAGCTTGCAGTGAGCCGAGATCGCGCCACTGCACTCCAGCCTGGGCGACAGAGCAAGACTCTGTCTCAAAAAAACAAAACAAAACAAAACAAAACAAAACAAAAAAAAACAGTGATGGAGCACTGAAGCATAGTGTATATATGGTTCTGTTTCTTTATTCAGTTAACTGTATTTCTTGGAGATTGTCACAAATCAGTACCTGTGGAGCTGCCTTTTTTTTTTTTTTGAGATGGAGTTTTGCTCTATTGCCCAGACGGGAGTACAGTGGCGTGATCTCGGCTCACTGCAACCTCTGCTTCCTGGGTTCAAGCAATTCTCCTGCCTCAGCCTCCTATGTAGCTGAGATTACAGGTATGCACCACCAAGCCTGACTAATTTTTGTATTTTTAGTAGAGATGGGGGTTTCACTGTGTTGGCCAGGCTGGTCTTGAACTCCTGACCTCAAGTGATCCACCTCCCTAGGCCTTTCAAAGGGCTAGGATTACAGGTGTGCGCCACTGCGTCCAGCTGGAGCTGCCTTTTGTTGATATGTAGAGTAGCTACCCTTTATGTATGATGTGCTGGATGTTTTATTTTTTTATTTTATTTTATTATATATATATTTTGAGATGGAATCTCGCTCTGTTGCCCAGGCTGGAGTGCAGTGGTATGACCTCGGCTTGATGCAATCTCTGTCTCCTGGGTTCAAGTGATTCTCCTGCCTCAGTCTCCCGAGTAGCTGGGATTACAGGCGCCCGCCACCATGCCCGGCTATTTTTTATTTTGTATTTTTAGTAGAGACGGGGTTGGTTTCACCATGTTGGCCAGGCTGGTTTTGAACTCCTGACCTCAAGTGATCTAGCCACCTCAGCCTCCCAAAGTGTTAGGATAACAGGCATGAGCCACCGTGCCTGGCCACGCTGGATGTTTTAATTTTTTTTTTTTTTTTTTCTTGAGATGGAGTCTTGCTCTGTCACCAGACTGGAGTGCAGTGGCATGATCTCGGCTGACTGCAACCTCTGCCTCCTGGGTTCAAGCAATTTTCGTGCCTTAGCCAGCTGGGATTACAGGCACGTGCCACCACACCCAGCTAATTTTTGTATTTTTAGTAGAGACGAGCTTTCACCATGTTGGCCAGGATGGTCTCAATATCCTGACCTCGCGATCCACCCGCCTTGGCCTCCCAAAGTGCTGGGATTACAGGTATGAGCCACTGGGCCTGCCCCTTTTTTTTTGTTTTGTTTTGTTTGTTTTGAGACAAGGTCAGAACGCAGTGGTGTAATCTCAGCTTTCTGCAGCCTTCTCCTCCTGGGGTCAAGTGATCTCCTGCCTCAGCTTCCCAAGTAGTTTTCTTTTCTCAAAAAAAGAAAAAAAAAAGATATTAATTCTTTTTTTTTTTTTGAGACAGAGTCTTGCTCTGTCGCCCAGGCTGGAGTGCAATGGTGCAATCTCAGCTCACTGCAACCCCCGCCTCCCAGGTTCAAGCGGTTCTCCTGCCTCAGCCTCCCGAGTAGCTAGGACTACAGGTGTGTGCCACTGCACCTGGCTAATTTTTTTTGTATTTTTGTTAGAGATGAGGTTTCACCATGTTGGTCAGGCTGGTCTCAAACTCCTGACCTCATGTGATCTGCCCACATTGGCCTCCCAAAGTGCTGGGATTACAGGACTTTGTAATCAGGACCATGCCCAGCCAAACTTTGTCTTACTATCACTTTCTGATGTATTTATTTATTTATTTACTTATTTTTTAAATTTGTATACTCAGAGTGCTTTATGATGTCTTGATATCGTTTAGAACGAGTCCTTCCACATTGCTCTTCTTCTTCAGGAATGTTTCTGACTATTCTTGGCGCTTTGTATTTCCATATAAGTTTTAGAATCAGTCTATCAAGTTCACAAACCAAACCTGTTACATATTGTTAAGTAAAAAATAAAAGCAGGGCCTGGCGCGGTGGCTCACGCCTGTAATCCCAGCACTTTGGGAGGCCGAGGTGGGCAGATCACGAGGTCAGGAGATCAAGACCACCCTGGCTAACACGGTGAAACCCCTATCTCTACTAAAAATACAAAGTATTAGCCAGGCATGGTGGCAGGCACCTGTAGTCCCAGCTATTCAGGAGGCTGAGGCAGAAGAATCACTTGAACCCAGGAGGCGGAGGTTGGAGTGAGCCAAGATCTTGCCGTGAGCCAAGATCTTGTCACTGCACTCCAGCTTGGGCAACAGAACGAGACTCTGTCTCAAAAAAAAGAAAAAAATATTGTAGGCTGGGCAAGGTGTGTTCCTAATGCTTTATGATGCCAAGGCATGAGGATCACTTGGGGCCAGGAGTTTGAGAGCGGCCTGGGCAAATAGTGAGACTCCATCTCTACAAAAATATAAAAATAAAATAATAATAATAATAGAATTAATCAAGCACGGTGGTGCACACCAGTAGTCCCAGCTAGTAGACTGAGGCGGGAGTATCAGTTGAGCTCAGGAGTTTGAGGCTGCAATGAGCTATGATCACACCACTGCACTTCAGCCTGGGTGGAAGACGAAAACCCTGTCTCAAAAAAATAAATAAATAATAAATGGTATAGTACTACCATACTTTAGAGTAATCTGCTTTATTATTTTTTCTTTTTCTTTTCTATTTTTTTTGTTTGAGACAGAGTTTCACTCTTGTTGCCCAGGCTGGAGTGCAATGGCACGATCTCGGCTCACCACAACCTCAGCCTCCTGGGTTCAAGCGATTCTCCTGCCTCAGCCTCCCAAGTAGCTGGAATTACAGGCATGCACCACCACATCCAGCTGATTTTTTTGTATTTTTAGTAGAGACGGAGTTTTGTTATCAGAAATAAATTTCCATTTTGAAGTGAAAAATTAGGATACTTCAGTATGGCTGGGCGCAGTGGCTCATGCCTGTAATGCCGGCACTTTAGGAGGCCGAGGCAGGCAGATCACTTGAGGTCAGGAGTTCAATACTAGTGTGGCCAATATGGTGAAACCCTGTCTCTACTAAAACTACAAAAATTGGCCAGGCATGGTGGTGCGTGCCTGAAATCCCAGGTACTTGGGGGGCTGAGGCAGGAGAATCACTTTAACCTGGGAGGCAGAGGTTGCAGTGAGCCAAGATCACTCCATTGCACTCCAGCCTGGGCAACAGAGAGAGACTCTGTCTAAACCATAAATAAATACATAAATAAATAAATAAAAAATAAGGATACATCAGTACATCAGTATGATAAAATATTCAGGAACCACTAAAATTGCTGATTTTTGGATAGGAGGGGATGAAGGAAAAAGTTGCTGATTTTTATGTTTTTCAAAAAGTAAATTATATCCACTCCACTGCTTCACTTGACTAGCCTTAAAAAGAAAAGTAAATTGTTAGTCTTTTCATCTACATCTTTTTATTTAAACACCTGTTTATCTATTAGGACCTTATCAAGCTTGAAGATCTTTAAGAAGAAAAGTAGAAGAAATGCAAGAGAACAAAAAAGATTGTCAGGGAAAGATACATAATTGCATTAAGGTAAGACTTTTTATTCCTTTCCTTTTTTTTTTTTTGAGACAGAGTCTCTCTCTTTCACCCAGGCTGGAGTGCAGTGGCACCATCTCGGCTCACTGCAACCTCCACCTCCCGGGTTCAAGCGATTCTCCTGCCTCAGCCTCCTGAGTAGATGGGATTACAGGTGCCCACCACCGTGCCCGGCTAATTTTTGTATTTTTAGTAGAGACAGGGTTTCACCATGTTGGCCAGGCTGTTCATGAACTCCTGACCTCAAGTGATCTGTCTGCCTTGGCCTCCCAAATTGCTGGGATTACAGGTGTGAGCCACTGTACCCGGCCAAGGTAAGATATTTCATATGTTATAATGAACGATGGGTTAAATTCAAATACAAGTAATATACCATTTTTTTTTTTTTTAGACAGAGTCTCGCTGTATCGCCCAGGCTGGAGTTCAGTGGCGCGATCTCGGCTCATTGCAAACTCCGCCTCCCAGGTTCACGCCATTCTCCCGCCTCAGCCTCCCTAGTAGCTGGGACTACAGGTGCCCGCCACCGCGCCCAGCTAATTTTTTGTATTTTTAGTAGAGATGGGGTTTCACCGTGTTAGTCAGGATGGTCTCAATCTCCTGACCTTGTGATCCGCCTGCCTTGGCCTCCCAAAGTGCTGGGATTACAGGCGTAAGCTGCCGCACCCGGCTGTAATATACCACTTTTATGTTGCATTAACATTACAGCTCCTGGGCCAGACTTGGTGGTTTATGCCTGTAATCCCAGCAGTTTGGAGTCTGAGCCATGAGGATTGCTGGAGCCCAGGAGTTCAAGACCAGCCTGGGCAACTTAGCAACACCCTGTCTCTACAAGAAGTTAAAAAATTAGCCACGTGTATGGAGAGTGCCTCTAGTTCCAGCTACTTGGGAGGATGAGGCAGGAGGATCGCTGGAGCCCAGGAGTTTGAGGTTGCAGTTAGCTATGATTGTGCCACTGCACTCCAGCCTGGGTGACACAGTGAGACCCTCTCTCTAAAAAACAAAAAACAACAAAGAAGTACACCTCCTATCAGTTTGGATGTCCCTGGTACTTGTAGAAAAATAAGGATTACAGTAGACTTCATTTGGCTGAAGTGTTTGAGTTGCAGGATTCATACGCCTGTTCTATAGGAGCCACTTTCCTCATTTTCAGTTTTCTCAGGTTTTTTTTTAAATTTTTTTATTTAGAAATTTTTATGGAGACTGAGTCTTGCTCTTTTGCCCAGGATGGAGTGCAGTGGTGCAATCACAGCTCACTGTAGCCTCAAGCTCCTGGGCTCAAGCGATTCTCCTGAGTCAGCATCTTGAATAGCTGGGATTACAGGTGAGAACCAGTGCACTCGGCCAGCTGATAATTTTAACTCCTTGCTAAATGTTGCAAAGCCATATGACTGTGAATACATTGCTAGGATCTTTGAAGAGTCTCCAGGCAAGTGAGGGCCCCTAAATCATAAGCTCCATCAGCTTCATGGATCTTAGTATTATTATTTCTGAGCCTGCCAGTGGGGGCCAGTGTAGGACCACCAATGACCCAGAACACGGACTATGGCTATGACAGGAACAAATGAATTGCTCCAAAGTGAAAAGTATTTTTTTAAGGAATACTTTCTACCACCTGGGTCTTACTGGACTTTTTTGCTTACAGGATTCCTAGAGCTCTAACCTGGGAAACACAGCAAAACCTCATCTCTACAAAAAATAAAAAAATTAGCTAGGCATGGTGGTGCACGCTTATGGTCCCAGGTACTCAGGAGGTTGAGGTAGGAGGATTGCTTGAGCCCCGCCCAGAAAGTAGAGGCTGCAGTGGGCTGTGATTACATCACTGCACTCTAGCCTGGGTGACCCAGAGAGATCCTGTCTCAGAATTAAAAAAAAAAAAAAAAAAAAGCTGGGTGTGGTGGTTCCTGCCTATAATCCCAGCACTTTAGGAGGACGAGGCAGGAAGATTACTTGAGTCCAGGAGTTTGAGACCACCCTGGGCAACATAGTGAGATCTTGTCTGTATAAAAAATTAAAAAATTAGCCAGGCACCGTGAAGGGACTTCCCATGTGTGAAGTTCCAGGTACTCTGGAGGCTGAAGTGGGAGGATGGCTTGAGCCAGGGAGGTTGAGGCTACAGTAAGCAGTGATGGTGTCACTGAGCTTTAGCCTGGGTGAAAGAGCGAGATCCTGTCTCAAAAAGTAAATAAAGAATGTAAACTAGAGTTTTTTAGTGGTAAAATTATGATTTCTATTCATGTTATTGCTGTATTTACCTACTGCCTAGTTTATAATTTGCTTGACTCTTCCAGATGTGACCCTAATCTTTCCACAGTCAAGCGTGTACTACTATTTCACAGCATTTTCCTTTCCAAACTGTGTGCCAAATAAATCGGGGTCTCCAACCCCAGGGCCGTGAACTGGTAACGGTCTGTGGCTTGTTAGGAATGGAGCAGCACAGGATGAAGTGAGTGGTGGGTAAGTAAGCATTACCGCCTGAGCTCTGCCTCCTGTCAGATCAGCAGTGGCATTAGATTATCATAGGAGTGCGAACCCTATTGTGAACTGCATATGCAAGGGATCTAGGTTGTCCACTCCTTATGGGAATCTAATGCCTAATTATCTGAGGTGTAAAAATTTCATCCCGAAACCATCCCCCCGACCTCCTCCACCCCCTACCACCATTTCCTGGAAAAACTGTCTTCCACAAAACCAGTCCCTGGTGCCAAAAAGGTTATGCACTGCTGAAATAAAATCATTTCATAGGTGACGTCCTTGTTTCTTCCCTTTCGACTTCCTCTTTCTCTTTGTAATCTTCATTTCTTATGGCCTGTTTTTCTTTCTGGTATGGTTTGGTCTCACTTAACTCTCATATTTCTTTCCTAAGTGTAGATGTATTATAACTTAAACAATGTTACTTTTCGGCCTTGATGGATGGCTCACACCTGTAATCCCAGCACTTTGGGAGGCCGCCCAGCGAATCACCTGAGGTCGGGAGTTTGAGACCAGCCTGACCAACACGGAGAAATCCTGTCTTTTCTAAAAATACAAAATTAGCTGGGCGTGGTGGCGCATGTCTGTAATCTCAGCTACTTGGGAGGCTGAGGCAGGAGAATTGCTTGAACCCGGGAGGTGGAGGTTGGAGTAAGCTGAGATCCTGACATTGCAATCCAGCCTGGGGGACAAGAGCAAAACTCCGACTCAAAAAAAAAAAAAAAGTTACACTTCCCAGGGGTACATACATTTTAATTAGGATCTATTGAGAAACAGCCTTGAAATTCAAAAGAGGGGGTGTTGGACAAGCTGATCTCTGAGACTCTGCACTCCAATCATTCATTAAACAACAAACAAGCAGGCCAGGCTCGGTGGCTCACGCCTGTAATCCCAGCACTTTGGGAGGCTGAGGCGGGCAGATCACCTGAGGTTGGGAGTTCGAGACCAGCCTGACCAACATGGAGAAACCCCATCTCTACTAAAAATACAAAATTTGCTGGTGTGGTGGCTCACACCTGTAATCCCAGCACTTTGGGAGGCCGAGGCGGGCGGATCACGAGGTCAGGAGTTCAAGACCAGCCAGCCTGGCCAACATAGTGAAACCCTGTCTGTACTAAAAATACAAAAATTAGCCGGGGATGGTGGCGTGCGCCTGTAGTCCCAGCTACTCCGGAGGCTAAGGCAGGAGAATCACTTGAACTTGGGAGGCAGAGGTTATGGTGAGCCGATATCGCGCCACGGCACTCCAGCCTGGGCAACAACAGCGAAATTCCATCTTAAAAAAAAAAAAAAGGCTGGGCGCGGTGGCTCACGCTTGTAATCCCAGCACTTTAGGAGGCCAAGGCGGGCGGATCATGAGGTCAGGAGATCGAGACCATGGTGAAACCCTGTCTCTACTAAAAATACAAAAAATTAGCCAGGTGTGGTGGCGGGCGCCTGTAGTCCCAGCTACTCGGAGAGGCTGAAGCAGGGGAATGGCGTGAACCCGGGAGGTGGAGCTTGCAGTGAGCCGAGATTGCGCCACTGCACTCCAGCCTGGGCGACAGAGCGAGACTCCGTCTCAAAAAAAAAAAAAAAAAAAAAAAAAAAAATTAGCCGGGCATGGTGGCCTGAGCCTGTAATCCCAGCTGTTCGGGAGGCTGAGGCATGAGAATTGCTTGAACCTGAGAGGCAGAGGATGCAGTGAGCTGAGCTCACGCCACTGCACTCCAGCCTAGACAACAGAGAGAGACTCCGTCTCAAAAAAAAAAAAAAAAACAAAAAAAGCCGCGCGTGGTGGCACATGCCTGTAATCCCAGCTATTCAGGAGGCTGTGGCAGGAGAATTGCTTGAACCTGGGAGGCGGAGGTTGTGGTAAGCTGAGATCGCGCCATTGTACTCCAGCCTGGGAAACAATAGCGAAACTCTGTCTCAAAAAAGAAAAAGAAAAAGAAATTAGCCAGGCATGGTGGCGTGCACCTGTAATCCCAGCTGAGGATTAGGCATGAGCACTGCTTGATCCCAGGAGGTGGAGGTTGCAGTGAGTGGAGATCATGCCATTGCACTCCAGCCTGGGCAACAGAGTGAGACTCCATCTCAAACTAAACAAAACAAAACAAAACAAAACAAAAAACAAACAAGCGAGCCCAGCGCAGCGGTGCAAGCCTGTGGTCCCAGCTACTCAGGAAGCTGAGGCATGAGGATCCTTTGAGTCCTCACGATGGCACCTGTGAATAGTTACTGCATTCTAGCCTGGGCAACATAGCGAGACCTATTTCTAAAACAAAAATGTAAACAAATTATTACATTCTAGGCAGTATGCCCAGTGGTGAATAAGATGGAGTCTGCGCCCTCAGGGAATATGTGTTGGTTTAAATTTTCACCTCAAGTTAACATTTGTGATTCAATATAAGTGATGAAGTTTGGGGGCCTTTGACGGACCTGGGGATAAAGTGTTTTTTTGTCCAGAAATACTTGCCAGAGGCCCCTTAAATCACTTGGCCATAGTATCTGCTTTCTTGGCTTACTTCTAAGACTGGCTGTGCACACATAGAAGGAAAAAGAACATTAAAAAAAGTTTTGCGATTCTGAGGCAGAGTAGTTTAATAGAGTATGGAGTTGGGAGGCTGCAGAACTACAAGGTCCAGTATGAATTTTATGACTATGAACAAGTAACTACATATCCTTCTATGTCAGGGAAGACTGAGTTGTGTAGTGGAAAGAAAGGGGCTTTGGAGAGAGTTTACTGTGTATTCATCCATTCATTTAAAAAACAAATATTTATTACATTCTAGGCAGTATGCCAGGTTCTAGGGAGACAGTGATCTGCCCTCAGTGAGTACTACTTATTGATTTTGAGCAAATTTTCACCTCTTGAGTTTACTTTCCCATGTGTAAAAGGGATAAAAATAATACCTATTCCATATTTCCCAAGAATCACTGTTGCAGTGATCCATAGTTCTAGCAGGAGATTTGAATTCCTTGAGTGTGCTGACTGGAAAAAAAAAGAAAACTGCTTGTTAGTTCAAGTTCTTCATTTGTAGGTGACAGAACAGGGCTCAGAAGATTAACTGACCATTCTAGTTCCTTTTTTACTTCTCACATGCAATGCAGCTTCCCTGAAGATTCTTTTGCAACTGTTGGGGCCTCTCCTTCCCTTCCTCCCTGGCCTGGGTGCTCCAGCCTACCCAGACGCAGTGTTCCAGAGCCCACTGTGAATGCATTCATTTTGCTAAGGCTGAGTTCTTCCTTAGCAGTCCACGAATGCCATCTCTTGTCTTGAAATCCAGCCATCCAGTAACTCCTAAGTGTGACCTCTTCCACAAGCTAATGAACCCTCGACTTGAAAAGGCCATTGTCTCTGGGAATCTCAGAATGCTTTGTACCTTGGCTTATTATAATGATTCTTAATCTGTGGAAGTTTCGCCCCACTCTAGATTGTAAATTGTATCCTTTTGCTTATTTCTTTTCTTTTTTTTTTTTTTTTTGAGACGGAGTCTCGTGGAGTCTCACTCTGTCGCCCAGGCTGGAGTGCAGTGGTGGGATCTCCACTCATTGCAAGCTCCGCCTCCCGGGTTCACGCCATTCTCCTGCCTCAGCCTCCCATGTAGCTGGGACTACAGGCGCCTGCCACCACGCCCGGCTAATTTTTTTTTTTTTTTGAGACGGAGTCTCGCTCTGTCGCCCAGGTTGGAGTGCAGTGGCGCCATCTCGGCTCACTGCAAGCTCCGCCTCCCGGGTTCACGCCATTCTCCCACCTCAGCCTCCTGAGTAGCTGGGACTACAGGCGCCCGCCACTGCGCCCAGCTAATTTTTTGTATTTTTAGTAGAGACAGGGTTTCACCATGGTCTCGATCTCCTGACCCCGTGATCCGCCCGCCTCGGCCTCCCAAAGTGCTGGGATTACAGGCGTGAGCCACCGCGCCCGGCCTTAATTTTTTGTATTTTTAGTAGAGACAGGATTTCACCGTGTTAGCCAGGATGGTCTCGATCTCCTGACCTCATGATCCGCCCACCTCGGCCTCCCAAAGTGCTGGGACTACAGGCGTGAGCCAGTGCGCCCGGCCTCCTCTTGCTTATTTCATACCAGTGGTGCATTGAGTAATGTCTTGTAACACAGCTGATTGAACTCCTGAATGAGTTGAATGGCAACACGATAGCAATAACATCTGACCAGCCTACCATAGGTGGTTCTATTACTACCTATGTAGTCATAAAACAAGGCAATAAATATGAAGCAATTCTGTCAATGTTGTTGTTGCTGTTTTGTTTTGAGACAGGTTTCACTCTGTTGCCCAGGCTGGAGTTCAGTGGCATGATCATACCTCACTGCAGCCTTGACCTTTTTGGGCTTGGTGATCCTCCCACTTCAGCCTCCCTAGTAGCTGGGACTACAGGTGCATGCCACCATGCCTCACTAATTTTTGTATTTTTTGTAGAGATGGGGTTTCACTATGTTGCTCAGGCTGGTCTTGAACTTCTGGGCTCAAGCAATCCTCCTGCTTTGGCCTCGCAAAGTGCTGGGATTATAGGCATGTGCCATCATGCCCCTAAAGGTGACATCAAGAGAGGTGAGTAGATGGAAAGCAGTTTGGGAGTTGATTGACATTTGAAATAGCTGGGGAAATGATTATTACTTTTTTCCTTTTTTTGCCTGGAGACTCCCAGTATTGGAGGATATAATCATTGTTTTCAATTTTTTGAAGATCTGTCAAGTGGAAGACATTCTGTATTGCTCCAGGCAGCATAACTACCAGCAATGGAAGGAAATAAAGGGAAACAGATTTTAGCTCAGCAGGAGGCAGAACTTTCTAACATTTAGAGCTGTCCAACAGTGGAGCAGGCTGCATTACTTGAGGGAGTGAGCTCCCTGAAATTTTAACTGTTGAACAAGAAAATGACCATCTGGCTGAATGTACAAGAGGGAATTCCTGCCTCGGCAGCAGTTGCACTAGTGACCTTTAAGCAGGTATCTTCCAATTCTAACTGTTCAACTCAGCTAACTTGACCTCTGAATATATGAGTTATGCTGTTAAAAAAATTATTAGACAGTTCATCTATTGACTTACCTAAAATAACTGCATGGTCAAGTTTATGATAAGTAAGATTTTAGAAACTGAGAAGTGGGAAAGCAGGTTTTACACTGAAAATCCAGATACCATCCAAACCAATTAATGGCACTTTGAACAAAAGGGAAGGGAGGGGCCGGGCGCGGTGGCTCACGCTTGTAATCCCAGCACTTTGGGAGGCCGAGGTGGGCGGATCACGAGGTTAGGAGATCGAGACCATCCTGGCTAACACGGCGAAATCCAGTCTCTACTAAAAATCAAAAAATTAGCCGGGCGTGGTGGCGGGTGCTTGTAGTTCCAGCTACTTGGGAGGCTGAGGCAGGAGAATGGCGTGAACCCGGGAGGCGGAGCTTGCAGTGAGCCGAGATTGCGCCACTGCACTCCAGCCTGGGCGACAGAGCGAGACTCTGTCTCGAAAAAAAAAAAAAAGGGAAGGGAGGTTTGTGAGTGGTGTGTGCGTATGTGTGAGAGAGAAACACAGAAGAGAGACAGAGAGTCATTCATGCGAATAATGTGTCCTGGGCAACTGAGCGTTGTCACAGAAAGTATAAAACGCTCTACATTTTTGCTTTACACATACTTGCTCAGTCGGATTCTTCACGTCCAGCATTACTGCAGGCGGAAACCAGGGCCCAGGCCTGGTGAACAACCTTCCGGAAGACGATTCCGGACCCGGACACCCACGACCGCTTCAGGGCGCAGCTGACCTGGGGCTGCCTAAGGCGGAAGTGGGAGCCCCTAGCCTCCCTGGCAGAACTACAACTCCCAGGGGCCCCCGCGGCGCCGCGCACGCGCGCTGGCGTGGCGGCAGCGCCGCTGCAGGACGCAGGGAAGCCAACAGGCGAGTGGCGAAGGTGGCGGCAGCGGCGGCGGGGGCAGTCACCGGCGAGGGCGACGGCTACGAGGCCGAGTGGCGGTCCGACAGAGTCCTCCGTGTCCTCCTGCGCATGAGCCCCTTGGTGAGTACGCGTCCCGATTTAGCCCGCGCGCGGTGCGCGGCTCCGTGCCTCGCGGCCGAGTTGCTCCGGCCTAGGGCCGCAGCCTGTCTCTGACTGCCCGGCCGTCAGGTCCAACTGACCCCGGGGTCCTGGGCTCTTCCCGTCAGTGTCGGGCGAGGTGGGGGTCGGGGGACACTGGGTTAGGCCCAGGGGAGAGATGTGGCGGCGCGCAGGAGCCAGGGCGGCCTGGGGCTGAGGAGAGGGAGAGACGCGTGGGGGATGGGATGGGAAGGGACAGGAGGACCGCGGGGCGGCCTCGGGTGGGGGCCAGAGACGAGAGGCCCGGCAGGTAGGGAACTGAGTATAGGAGGCGAGAACGAAATGGAATGTCTTCTGAGTGTCGCTGATAAAGATGTTGTGCTGCGGGGAAGCTTGACAAGCTGGACATACGGGTCTGGGGGCAGCCCACCTAACACAGACACTCACTATACTTGGCATCTTTCCACTTGCTGTCGGAGGTCTGGAAGTGAGGGAGCTGTTGGTTGTTTCCCTTTTCTTTCAACTTCACCTTTTATTGACTGGCAAAATTGTAATGAGTGCTGGCTAGGCAAACCACAGAAGTACACACAGGGTTCTGTGTATAAATGTGCATAAAAACGGAGACATAGTGATAGGTTCAGATGAGAACTAGGTCAAAGGAGGGATCAGTGTTTTTATTTTTAAATTTATGACGAAAATCAGTTCTGAGCAGGACTTTGAACTAGAGAGGGGTTTTAAACTGGAGTTCATTGATGGATAGAATTAGAAGGGTCCTTTCACTAGAAGGAGGATAAAATGACATCATTATTTGTATTGACTGCTAACTGAAACTTATTATTTCCTTCAGTTACGAATGTGGACAACAAGCCAGAGTAGCATTAGCAACGCCTGTGACTTTGTCATCAATAAAAATTACGGATATTTTTGTATCATGTTTACAGTTGCAGATAGCTCAGAATATCATTTATGGTTATCACTTCTTTTTTTTTTTGAGATGGAGTCCCGCTCTGTCGCCCAGGCTGGAGTGCAGTGGCGTGATCTCGGCTCACTACAAGCTCCACCTCCCGGGTTCACGCCATTCCTCTATAGGCACCCAACACCACGCCCGGCTAATTTTTTTTGTATTTTTAGTAGAGACGGGGTTTCACTGTGTTAGCCAGGATGGTCTCGATCTCCTGACCTCATGATCCGCCCGCCTCGGCTTCCCAAAGTGCTGGGATTACAGGCGTGAGCCACGGCGCCCGGCCTATGGTTATCACTTCTTTGAATTTCTGGTGTTACTAGACCCGCCGTTAGACATTGTTATTTAATGTGATAATAAGGCTGTACATATATTATTACCATATTAGTTTGCTGTTTTGCTAATATTTCCATATAATTGGTTTCCCTTGCAATCACATGTATTTAATTATGCACTTAAAAGAAATCTGAGAAAGGGACCATAGGCTTCACCAAACTGCCAATGAGGTCCATGCACAAAAAGATTAAGAACTCCTGAAATACTTTGGGAGGCTGAGGCGGGCAGATCATTGAGGTCAAGAGATCGAGACCATCCTGGCCAACATGGTGAAACCCCATCTCTACTAAAGATACAAAAATTAGTTGGGTGTGGTGGCCCATGCCTGTAATCCCAGCTACTCGGGAGGCTGAGGTAAGAGAATCACTTGAGCCCGGGAGGTGGATGTTGCAGTGAGCTGAGATCACGCCACTGCACTCCAGCCTGGCGACAGAGCGAGACTGTCTCGAAAAACAAAACAAAACAAAAAAACTCCTGAAATAGAAATAAGGTTTTTTGGATTTATAAGTCTACTTAGAAGAACTGTTTTTTTTTTTTTGGTTGTAAGTTTATTCAATTCAAAAGAATCCTCTCTGATTTTACTGAGATGGCTGACCACGTCCACGACCAAATCCGTCTCTAAACTGGAATTCGGCTGCTGACCCAGCCCCAGCCTCAGCTTTCTTGTCGGCACTAAGTGGCACAGCACTCCATCTGTAGGTATCTCTGTCAGCTTCCCCTCTTGTGAGTCTCGCAAGTCACTCACCCTCCAGACCTTTAGGCCGAGGCCTGCCGGTCTCTGGACGGCTACAGCGTAGGGTGGCAGGCACAATCTCCGGGGGCAGATGAAGGTAATCCCGGAGATACTGGATACCCTCATTGGTAAGGTACCAGTAGAAATGTCTCCAGGCAAACTGTTCCTTCACGTAGCCTTGAGACTTGAGAGACTGCATGGCCTTCATGACATGAAGGTTGGGCACATTCTTGTCTGCCAGCTCTGGGTGCTTAGGCATGTGGATATCCTTCTTGGCCACCATGACTCCTTCTTTAAAAAGGAGTTCATAAATGGCAATCTGGTTCCTTAGAAGAACATTTGAATCATTGAAGGCAGACAGGATGACAGTGTAGACGAAAGAGAATTTCATAATCAGGGAGATAAAAGATTTAGATGGGATCAGAGTAGTCTTTTTTTTTTTTTTTTTTTGCTTTTGAGACGGAGTCTGGCTCTGTTGCCTAGGCTGGGGTGCAGTGGCATGATCTCCTCTCACTGCAACCTCAGCTTCCCAGGTGGAAGCGATTCTCGTGCCTCAGCTTCCTGAGTAGCTGGGACTACAGGCACCAGCCACCATGCCTGGATAATTTTTATATTTTTAGTAGAGGCAAGGTTTCACCATGTTGGTCAGGCTGGTCTCAAAGTCCTGACCTCAGGTGATCTGCCTGCCTCGGACTCCCAAAGTGCTGGGATTACTGATGTGAGCCACTGCGTCCTGCCCTCAGTAGTCATTTTGAAAGAATAGACCATAGATATTTCATTCAGGGTAATGGGGAATGAAAAAATAATCGGAAGAAGAAAGAGAAGTGAATATGTTGGCCTTTAAATTTTTGTATTAAGGCACCTCCCCAGTTCCAAGGGATTGCAGCTCTGTAAGTTCTTTTTTTTTGAGACGGAGTCTTGCTCTGTCGCCCAGGCTGGAGTGCAGTGGCGCGATTTCGGCTCACTGCAACCTCCGCCTCCCGGGTTCACGCCATTCTCTTGCCTCAGCCTCTCCGAGTAGCTGGGACTACAGGCGCCCGCCACCACGCCCGGCTAATTTTTTGTATTTTTGGTAGAGACGGGGTTTCACCGTGGTCTCGATCTCCTGACCTCGTGATCCGCCCGCCTCGGCCTCCCAAAGTGCTGGGATTACAAGCGTGAGCCACCGCGCCCGGCCGCAGCTCTGTAAGTTCTAATGGAAGCCTGTGAAAAGAAATTTTACTGTTTGCTGGTTTTCTTTAAATCACGGAGGTGGAATTTTTTTTTTTTTTTTTTTTCTGAGACGGAGTCTCGCTCTGTCGCCCAGGCTGGAATGCAGTGGCGCAATCTCAGCTCACTGCAAGCTCCGCCTACTGGGTTCACGCCATTCTCCTGCCTCAGCCTCCCGAGTAGCTGGGACTACAGGTGCCCGCCACCATGCCCGGCTAATTTTTTTGTATTTTTAGTAGAGACGGGGTTTCACCGTGTTAGCCAGGATGGTCTCGATCTCCTGACCTCGTGATCTGTCCACCTCGGCCTCCCAAAGTGCTTGGATTACAGGCGTGAGCCACTGTGCCCGGCTTTTTTTTTTTTTTTTTGAGACAGAGTTTCACTCTTGTTGCCCAGGCTGGAGTGCAGTGATGTGATCTCGGCTCACCGCAACCTCCACCTCCTGGGTTCAAGCAATTCTCCTGCTTCAGCCTCCTGAGAAGCTGGGATTACAGGAGTGCACCACCATGCCCAGCTAGTTTTTATATTTTTAGTAGAGACAGCGTTTCGCCATATTGGCCAGGCTGGTCTTAAACTCCTAACTTTGTGATCAGCCCGCCTTGGCCTCCCAAAGTGCTGGGATTACAGGTGTGAGCCACTGCGCCCAGCCCTAATTTTTCTATCTTTAAATGAAAAACAGTAGACTCTCTCTTGAAATATATTTTTCGGGCCAGGCATGGTTCTCATGCCTGTAATCCCAGCACTTTGGGAAGCCGAGGCGGGTGGATCACCTGAGGTCAGGAGTTCGAGACTAGCCTGGCCAACATGGTGAAACCCTGTCTGTACTAAAAATACAAAAATTAGCCTGACGTAGTGGCGGGCACGTGTAATCCCAGCTACTTGGGAGGCTGAGGCAGGAGAATTGCTTGAACCCAGGTGGCGGATGTTGCAGTGAGCTGAGATTGCACCATTGCACTCCAGCCTGGGCTACAAGAGCGAAACTCCATTAAAAAAAAAAAAAAAAAAGTCCGGGCATGGTGGCTCACGCCTGTAATCCCCAGCACTTTGGGAGGCAGAGGCGGGTGGATCACGAGGTCAGGAGTTCAAAACCAACCTGGTCAAGATGGTGAAACCCCGTCTCTACTAAAAGTACAAAAATTAGCCAGGTGCCATGGCAGTCACCTGTAATCCCAGCTACTTGGAAGGCTCAGTCCAGAGAATCGCTTGAACCTGGGCGGCAGAGGTTGCAATGAGCTGAAATCGCGCCACTGCACTCCAGCCTGGGAGACCGTGTGAGACTCTGCCTCAAAAAGAAAAACAAAAACCAGAAACCCAAAAGACATTTTTCTGTTGCTATTACCTTTATTTTCATATGCGATAGAAAGTAAACATACTATAGAGTTGAAAAGTTGGTAAGTCATTTTCTTGAAATTCCATTTCAAATTCTTATTTGCTTCATTTTGGCATTAGCCTTCTCACTGACAAATTTCTCTTAACATTTTCTTCAGACTATATGTGGCTTGAAATTTTTACCTGTTTGTAAATGACCTGTCAACATCTTGTAGGAGATTTTTTTCCCCTCTAAAATAATAGCAATAATAGAAAACCACTACAGTATGCTTTTTCTGGAAAAAATGAAGGGGGAGTATGAAAAGGTGAAGAAAATTTTTTATGAAGCAGATGATTGGTACTAGAACAGTTTATGTTGAGTTGAACACACCATATTGCAAGTCACTGCCTCGGAGAGATGTTCCATGTCACTTTCTGTGTCCTTACTTCGCTCTCTTTGTCATTCTTTGTTCTCTTTCCCTTTATTTTCTTTATAGCGTGCTTCTATCTGGTGTTATGTCACTTGTACGTTTATTTATTGAGTATTTTAATCTTTTTCTTTCCTCCTTGAATGTCAGCTTCATGACAATACTTTGTCTTCACTGCTGTTCCAGAATAGTGTATGACACACAATAGGTGCTCAGTAAATACTTGCTGAATAAATAAATCAATGAGTATAGTGGATGGCACACAGTAGGTGCTCAATAAATACTTGCTGAATAAATGAATGAATTAGTTTAGAGGAGCTAAGTATTTTCTAAGAATAAAGCACATCCATTTAAAATCTTGCAAATAGTCTTATACATACTGGGTTGAATTTCATCTTTTATTTTTCATCTTACTTTTTTTTGTTTTTTGAGATGGAGTCTTGCTCTGTTGCCCAGGCTAGAGTGCAGTGGCACGATCTTGGCTCACTGCAACCTCCGCCTCCCAGGTTCAGGTGATTCTCCTGTCTCAGCCTCCCTAGTAGCTGGGACTACAGGTGCTGCCTGACTAATTTTTGTATTTTTAGTAGAAACGGGGTTTCACCATGTTGGTCAGGCTGGCCTCGAACCTCCTGACCTCAAGTGATCTGCCCGCCTTGGCCCCCCAGAGTGTTAGGATTACAGGCGTGAGCCACCGCGCCTGGCCATCTTACATTTTTTAAAAGAGAAAATTATTTCCCAGCACTGTGTTGTGCTTTTGTGAGCATTTGGTTTCATATGGGGATTTAATCATTCTTAGTACATGCTGCCATGTAGGTTTGATTATTCTTCATTTTGTATGATGTAATAAAAGGGAGAGTCTGTAGGTGAAGTTCTTGTTTTGCTGAGGTTCTTTTACCTTTTACTGTGTGATCCTAGGTTGTTTTATTTCTCTTCATTCTTCTTCCTTCTTTCTTCTTCCTTCTTTTTTTTTTGAAACAAGGTCTTGCTGCATTACCCAGGCTGGACTTGAACTCCTGGACTCAAGTGATCCTCCTGCTTCAGCCTTACGAAGTAGCTAGGACTATAGGTCGGCACCATCACGCCTGGCATTGTTTCTTTTTCTTTCTTTTTTTTTTTTTTTTTTTTTTTTGAGATGGAGTCTTACTCTGTCTCCCAGGCTGGAGTGCAGTGGTGTGATCTTGGCTCACTGAAACCTCTGCCTCCCGGGTTCCTGCCTCAGTCTCCCTTCTGGGCTGGGACTACAGGCAGGCGCCACGATGGCTGGCTAATTTTTGTATTTTTTAGTAGAGATGGGGTTTCACCATATTGGCCAGGCTGGTCTTGAACTCCTGACCTCGTGATCTGCCTGCTGTGGCTTTCCAAAGTGCTGAGATTACAGGCCGCACCCAGCTGCATTGTTTCTTAATTGCTCTCTTATTCAGTATGTTGAGGGCCACAAATTTGCTTCTGTCAAAATGAAAGCAAAGGAGTTCTAGAAAGGGGTATTGGTGCCAGAATTAGCATTGAATTATAATCAGTGTAACTGATTAGTAATTAAGGAAGTGAAAGCCAAAATAAGTGAAAATGCATCAGACTGATATTTCAGATTGATAAAAAATCTAATGTTTTTCACATCAGATTGATAAAAAAAAATTTTCATGTCTGGGCTGGGTGCAGTGGGGTCATGTCTGTAATCCCAGCACTTTGGGAGGCCGAGGTGGGCGGTTCACCTGAAGTCATGAGTTGGAGACCAGGCTGGCCAACATGGCAAAACCCTGTCTTTACTAAAAATAAAAAAATTAGCCAGCTGTGGTGGCGCATGTCTGTAATCCCAGCTACTTGGGAAGCTGAGGCAGTCTGGCTCTGTCGCCCCGGCTGTAGTGCAGTGGCGTGATCTTGGCTCACCGCAAGCTCCGCCTCCTGGGTTCACACCATTCTCCTGCCTCAGCCTCCGGAGTAGCTGGGACTACAGGCGCCCACTGCCACGCCTGGCTAATTTTTTGTATTTTTAGTAGAGGCGGGGTTTCACCTTGTTAGCCAGGATGGTCTCGATATCCTGACCTCGTGATCTGCCCACCTCGGCCTCCCAAAGTGCTGGGATTACAAGCGTGAGCCACTGCGCCCGGCCAAAAAAAAAATTTCATGTCTGACGCTATCAAATGTTGGTGAAGATGTGGCAAAAATGGTAATTTTGAAACTACTGGCCAGGCGTGGTAGCTCATGCCTATAATTCTAGCACTTTTGGAGATTGAGGGCCACTTGAGTCCTTGAACCGGCAGTTCAAGACCAGTCTGGGTCACAAAGTGAGACCCCCGTCTCCATTAAAAAAGAAAAAATTTGTAAAAAATTAAACACAAAAAGAAACTGCTACTTACTGTTGGGAGGAGAAAGTTACTGTTGGGAGGAGAAAAAAAAACTGTTGGTTGAGTGTAAACTGGTACAGCTGCTTTTTAAGACAGTATTTGCAGCACTTAGTAAAGTTGAATATAGGCATACTCTATAATTTCACGTCTATAAGGGAATACGAGTGGGAGGTAGTGGCAAAGGGGATGATATCTATAATTTTTTTTTTTTTTTTTTTGAGACGGAGTTTTGCTCTTGTTACCCAGGCTGGAGTGCAAATGCGCGATCTCGGCTCACTGCAATCTCCGCCTCCCGGGTTCCAGCAATTCTCCTGCCTCAGCTTCCCGAGCAGCTGGGATTATAGGCATGCGCCACTATGCCCGGCTAATTTTTATTTTATTTTATTTTATTTTATTTTGTTTTATTTTATTTTATTTTTTTAGACGCAGTCTCGCTCTGTCGCCCAGGCTGGAATGCAGTGGCGCGATCTTGGCTCACTGCAAGCTCTGCTTCCCGGGTTCACGCCATTCTCCTGCCTCAGCCTCCCAAGTAGCTGGGACTACAGGCGACCGCCACCACGCCCAGCTAATTTTTTGTATTTTTAGTAGAGATGGGGTTTCACTGTATTAGCCAGGATGGTCTCGATCTCCTGACCTTGTGATCCACCTGCCTCAGCCTCCCAAAGTGCTGGGATTACAGGCACGAGCCACCACGCCCAGCCCGTTATCTATAATTTCTTTTGAAGATATCTATAATTTTTTTTTGAAACTAGACACTACTGTGACGATTAACAGTTAATTCTGGGAGGCAGAATATACATACTAAATTATTATTTGTATCTTTCCCTATTTTCTGCTGTTGGTTTTGTTTTTTTCTTTTTGTTTGTTTTTTGAGACAGAGTCTTGCTCTGTGGTCCAGGCTGGAGTGCAGTGGCACCATCTCAAATCACTGCAACTTCCCCCTCCTGGGTTCAAGAGATTCTCCTGCCTCAGCCTCCTGAGTAACTGGTACTATGGGCACGTGCCACCACACCTGGCTAATTTTTTATATTTTTAGTAGAGATGGGGTTTCACCATGTTGGCAAGCCTGGTCTTGAACTCCTGACCTAAAGTGATCCGCCTGCCTTGGCCTCCCAAAAGGCTGGGATTACAGGCATGAGCCACTGTACCCGGCAGGCTTTGTTTTTTTGTAATCCATAACTTTTAAATATTGTTTTTGTAACTCTTTGAAAAATTGTAAGCCTACAGAAGAGTTGTTCAGTAAACATTCATATACCCTTCACCTAGATTTGCTGTTAACATTTTGCCATGTTTACTTTACACATAGAAGATGTACATTTTACTTTGGGAATCTGAGATGGTCAGATTACTTGAGCCTAGGAATTTGCATTTTGAGACAAGGTCTTGCTCTGTTGTCTAGGCTGGAGTTCAGTTGCACTGTCAGGGATCATTGCGGCCTCGACCTCCTGGGCTCAAGCTGTCCTTCTACTTCAGTCTCCTGAGTAGGTTGGGATGTGCTACCACATCCGGTTAATTAATTTTAATTTTAATTTTTTGAGATGGAGTTTCACTCTTGTTGCCCAGGCTGGAGTACAATGGCACAATCTCAGCTCATCACAGTTTCTGCCTTCCGATTCTCCTACCTCAGCCTTCCGAGTAGCTGGGATTACAGGCATGTGCCACCATGCCCAGCTAATTTTGTATTTTTAGTAGAGATGGGGTTTCACCATGTTGATCAGGCTGGTCTTGAACTCTTGACCTCAGGTGAACTGCCCGCTTTGGCCTCCCAAAGTGCTGGGATTACAGGGGTGAGCTACCACGCCTGACAATTAAAAAAAATTTTTTTTTATTGGGGAGACAGGATCTCCCTGTGTTCCCCAGGTTGGTCTCAAACTCCTGGGCTCAAGCAGTCCTCCCACCTTGACCTCCCAAAGCTTTGGGATTACAGGCATGAGCCACTATGCCTAGCTGCTAGACTTTAAAATAAACTTTATTCGGCCAGGCACAGTGGCTCACACCTGTGATGCCTGCATTTTGGGAGACCAAGGCGGGTGGATCACCTGAGGTCAGGAGTTTGAGACCAGCCTGGCCAACATGATGAAATCCCATCTCTACTAAAAATACAAAAAATTAGCTGGGTGTGGTAGCTCGCGCCTGTAATCCCAGCTACTCAGGAGGCTGAGGCAGGAGAATCGCTTGAACCCAGGAGGCTGGGGTTGCAATGAGCCGAGATCACGCCACTGCCTCCAGCTTGGGCAACAAGAACAAAACTCTGTCTCAAAAAAACAACAAACAAACAAACAAAAACATCCCCCCAAAAAACAAGAACTTTATTCTACTGGTGCTTTCTTAGCCACCGTCACAATGTTGTCACTTCTCACTCTACGCAGCTGGCTCCACTGAGGGTTTGTGAGCTGGTCTCCAGTGATGGCACATAGTTCTTATTACCTTACACGGTAACACTACCTGATTATGGCATTCTGGAAATTGTGACAATATGTACTGATCTTTTGTTGGTGCAACTAACAATACAAAACTTGCTGCTCTGTAAATGTATGCTTCAGATTAATTAGTTTATTTGGAATAATTACCCCAATATTGTTTTTTGTTTGTTTGTTTTCGAGACAAGGTCTTGGTCTGTCACGCAGGCTGGAGTGCAGTGGCGCTATCACAGCTCACTGCAGCCTCCACCTCCCTGTCTCAAGAGATTCCCCTGCCTCAGCCTTCTGAGTAGCTGGGACCACAGGCACATGACACCATGCTTGGCTAACTTTTGTATTTTGTATTTTATTTTTGTTTGACCAGACGAGTTTTAAATACAAGTTTTGTATTTTTTGTAGAGGTGCCCACACTGGTCTCGAACTCCTGAGTTCAAGTAGTTCATCTGCCTTGGCCTCCCAAAGTACTGGGATTACAGGCGTGAGCCACTGCGCCCAGCTACTTGTAATGTTTGTAGATAGTTTAATAGTGAAAGTAGGTACATTCCAGTGATAAGACATTCAGTTTATTATTTTTTCCTTTTTCCTTTTTTTTTTCTTTAGGGGTAAGTGTACTGGAGAGAGTTGGTTATACATTCTAGGAATCTCAAAGGTAAAGTATGATTTAAAAATAATTTTTTAAAATAATTATTTTTTTAAGTTTGCATACAGCTACAGATTTTTAATTTTTATATAAGTGGAATCCTTTTTTTTTTTTTTTTGAGACATATTCTCACTGTGTCGTCAGAGTGCAGTGGTGCCATCATAGCTCACTGCAGCCTCAAACTCCTGGCCTGAACAGGATGATCCTCCTGCCTCAGCCTCTTGAGTAGCTGGGAATTCAGGAGCATGCTACTTTGCCCAGCTGAGTCCTTCTTATTTGCTTTGGACAGACTAGTACTTGAAAAAATAATTTCCAAATGTTTAGTTGAGTATTTTTTTTTCCTTCAACTTTTTGGAGGCTGTTTTTTGGTCATACATATTTCCTTCTCTGGAGTTAATTTTCTGTTAAGCAAGAAGGATTTCAGTTACGTATTTTTTACATTTGAACTGCCTAAACTTGTGCTTGCATAGAATTATTTTCAACTTAACTCCTTAAGTAATCCTTTTCAAGATATTTTAGTTTTTGTTCTTGTTTTTTTTTTTTTTTTTTTAGTCGGAGTCTCGTTCTGTCTCCCAGGCTGGAGTGCAGTGGCGCCATCTCGGCTCGCTGAACCTCAGCCTCCCGAGTAGCTGGGATTACAGGTGCTACCATGCCCTGCTAATTTTTTGTATTTTCGTTAGAGACAAGGTTTCACCATGTTGGCTAGGCTGGTCTTGAACTCCTGACCTCTGGTGATCCACCTGCCTCAGCCTCCCGCAGGGCTGGGATTACAGGCATGAGCCACCGTGCCTGGCTTTTTTTGTTTTGTTTTGTTTTGTTTTTTGAGGCAGAGTCTCGCTCTGTTGCCCAGGCTGGAGTACAGTGGCGTGATCTCTGCTTATTGCAACCTCTGTCTTCCAGGTTCAAGTGATTCTCCTGCCTCAGCCTCCCTGGTAGCTGGGATTACAGGTGCCTGCCACTGTGTCCGGCTAATTTTTTGTATTTTTAGTAGAGATGGGGTTTTACCATGTTGGCCAGACTGGTCTTGAACTCCTGCTCTCAAGTGATCTGTCCGCCTTGGCCTCTGGAAGTGCTGGGATAGGCGCAAGCCACCGTGCCTGGCCAGATGTTTTAATTTGTAGAGGAACTAGGACCACTAATTTTTTTACTGTATATACATTTTAGAATAAGTTTTAGGCACCTAGCTGTTTGATTTCTGGTAACTAAGATTATAGTCAGTTAAACTTTACTGCTGGCCAGGCATGATGGCTCATGCCTATAATCCTAGCACTTTGGGAGGCCGAGGTGGGTGAATCACTTGAGGTCAGGAGTTTGAGTCCAGCCTGGCCAACATGGAGAAACCCCATTTCTACTAAAAATACAAAAATTAGCTGGGCATGGTGGTGCACACCTGTAGTCCCAGCTACTTGGGAGGCCGAGGCAGGAGAATTGCTTGAATCTGGGAGGCAGAGTTTGCCGTAAGGTGAGATTGTGCCCCTGCACTCCAGCCTGGGTGACAGAGCTAGAGTCTGTCTCAAAAAAAACAAAAACAAAAGAATCTTTCCTTCTTTATGCTTACCTATATTTTCTGACTTTTCTGGATATGTTTCAATATGTATTACGATTTTGTAAAAACATATCAGAAGGGTGGTTATTTTTTGTTTCAAAGCTGAAACCTAGTTTAAAACTCTGTAATACAGTGGTCAGAGGAAGTGGTGAATATCTTGATACTTCAGTTTCTAATATTTAATATATATATAAGTGAATGGTTGAGGCCGGGTGCAGTGGCTCACGCCTGTAATCCCAGCACTTTGGGAGGCTGAGGCGGGTGGATCACCTGAGGTTGGGAGTTTGAGACCAGCGTGACCAACATGGAGAAACCCCATCTCTAGTAAAAGTACAAAATTAGCCAGGTGTAGGTGGCACATGCCTGTAATCCCAGCTACTCAGGAGGCTGAGGTAGGAGAATCGCTTGAACCTGGGAGTGGGAGGCAGAGGTTGCGATGAGCCGAGATCGTGCCATTGCACTCCAGCCTGGGCAACAAGAGCGAAACTCTGTCTCAAAAAAAAAAAGAGAGAATGGTTGAGTGAAGGACTTAACAGACTTCACAGGGGTTTCTATAATTTTTTTTTTTTTCAGTTTGAAGATGAACCAGATACCTGATAAATGCTTGTGTCTGAAAGAAAAGTATAAAAGTATAATTAATTCTAATACTCTTTGTGTGTGTGTGTGTGTATGGCCAAAATTATGTTTTTATATACCTTTTTTGTAAGGCATTTAAAAAACACAGGTTTAAACATACTCTTGGAAGTGTATAAACAGATACTGTGTCTGCTTGTTAATCTAAGATGTCTGTCCGAAAAGGTGCTTGCTTGGTCTTGCCCCCTTATAATGCCGGTACACCCACGCTGGAGACTAGTAGAAAGCATGTTGTCAGACGTGTTTAGTTCTTTTTTTTTCTTACCAATTTATGTGTTGTTATTTATTTTCTGTGAATCTTTGGAAGGATTAAACCCACATGGTTTTTCTATCAGAAAAAAGACAAAACAAAATTAGTCAAGGCATATTAGGCTTTTTCCTTTTTCCTAGGATCAGAATGTAGTATTATCCCTCCAGACAATCTTAATTTTAACAAATACTTATATTTTTTCGGACTTAGATTAACTTTTTTTTTTATTTTTTATTTTTTGAGACAGACTCTTGCTCTGTTGCCCAGGCTGGAGTGCAGTGACCTGATCTTGGCTCACTGCAACCTCTGCCTCCCGGGTTCAAGCGATTCTCTTGCCTCAGCCTCCCGAGTAGCTGGGATTACAGGCACCCACCACCACACCCGGCTAATTTTTGTATTTTTAGTAGAGACGTTGTTTCACTGTGTTAGCCATGCTAGTCTTGAACTCCTGACCTCAAGTGATCCACCTGCCTCGAGTGTTGAACTTACCCACCTCACCTGGCCCTCCTTTCACTTTCTAATGCAGAATTCTAATCTGTCCCTTTGTTTTGCTTGTGTTATTTATATTTACTTACTTCCATTATCTTGACGACTTTTCAAAAATGCATTAGGTTTAAAAGTTGTAACATTTAAGGCTGAATTGCCAAATGTTTAAAAATATAGATTTCTGTACCAGAAAAACTTTGGAAAAACAACATTAATTCTTTTTTTTTGAGATGGAGTTTCACTCTATCTCCCAGGCTGAAGTGCAGTGGCATGATCTCGGCTCACTTCAACCTCTGCTGCCTGGGTTCAAGCGATTCTCCCTCCTCAGCCACCCGAGTAGCTGGGATTACAGGCGCCTGCCACCCTGCCTGGCTAATTTCTGTATTTTTAATAGAGAAGGGGTTTCACCATCTTGGCCAGGCTGGTCTTGAACTCCTGACCTCATGATCCACCTGCCTCGGCCTCCCGAAGTGCTGGGATTACAGGTGTGAGCCTCCGTGCCCAGCCAAAAATACATTAATTCTTTGTGCAGAGATTATTTCATCTTTACTAACTCCTTTGGAACCCGAGGAATCTAACTTTGATTCCTCTAAAACAAAGTCCTTTTAATATCTAACTATTGCAGGTTGTGATAGGCCAACTTGGATTCTGACAAAGTAACTTCTTTTGAAGGCCTCTCTATGAATAAGTTTCTGTTCCTTAATTTGAAAACATTACCATGATAATAGTAATGGTAATAGCTGACATTTATTGGATTCGTTCTCTTTTTCTTAGGCATTATGCACATTATTTGAAATTATGAATTCCATAATTCTATAGAGACATCTTAATGATTGATTTCTTTTTGAAAACCTATTTTAACAAACTGGATAATATTGTTGACTAGGACGTTTCTTTTGGGTAGAACCACAGTAATGATAGTAACGCTGTTTGAAGTTTGGTAATGAATTTGTATAATTTTTATGAAACACCACTCTGGTAAATGTGATGAAATGTACATGACAGCCATCTGTTTACATTCTTTAATTTTGAGGGTGGACTCTTGGATCTTGAAACAGGCTTTACCAGTATTACAGCTCAGCAAAAATGCAGCTGAGGCTCAAAGTTCTCTTTCTGCTCCTTCATTCGGTTGTTTTGTGTACCCGCTGTATTTATGGAAGCAGCTAAGTTTATCCGAGGAACCAAAGCTTCCTCAAAGCATGGGGGTTGTGAAAACTTTCTCTGATAAGTTTACAGTGTTGTAAGGATTTTAGATTGTTCTTAGTTACTTGGTTTATCTTGATCTCCAGATTTATATATATCTTACTGAGTTGTCATTCGAGATTGTTATTAGATTTGGTGGTATTTAATTTCACACTCATACAATTAGTGGAGGTTTATCTAATTGTGAAAGTTCCAGATAGGCACCCATTTCTAGATTGGTTGGATACTTCTGTGTTATTTGTTTCCTCTGGGAAATAATGGAGTATAATTTTAATGCCATTGCAGTTCTGCTTATTAGTGTGTAGCTTGTTATTGTTGAACTATGTCTTATTTTGAAGTTAAGTACTATGCCCTTTCTGTGGCACTTGAAAATTTTCTCATTTTTACAGAATTTGTCTTGTCTTGAGCGTTTCAGTAATTGCACTAGTAGATCTTCAGCAGGGAAGAGCTTGGTGCCAAATTTTTATTGTTTTTCTTTTTTTTAATTCTTCAGCTAAGACTGCAGAAGAGGTGATTTATTGTATGGATGTTATACTTGGCCACAAGTAAACACAGAAATAGTGCAGAATGTCACAGGTCCAGGGCAGAGGACCAACATGGGCAGTTTTGGTTATGAGTGAGGTGGGTCTCAGGTGATCGGTGATCAGAGGGCGATGAAGTTCTAGATCCATTGAGACAAGCTCTAGACAGTAGCATGCAGTCCCACAACTTGTACCAGCATCTCCAGTGTCTGGCATTCCATGTTTCTGCTCCTGTGGCCTCCACGGTGCAACAAGCTAGCGGTTTACTTGGACCTCTGCCTCATCTTTCTTCTTTTGCACATTCGCTTCTTCCTTCACTTGGCTGTCATGGCGCAGAGGTTTCCAAGAAAATGGCACTAAGTCTGAGAGCTCTTTTTTAAAAAAAAATTACTAAAGTAATAAATGTTCTTTGTTTTTTATTTTTATTTTTATTTATTATTATTATTATTATCTTGAGACGGAGTAGCGCCCTTGAGCTACTTGAGCTCAGGAGCCTGCACTTGGCCAGGCTGGAATGCAGTGGTGCAATCTTGGCTCACTGCAATCTCTGCTTCCCTGGTTCAAGCGATTTTCCTGCCTCAGCCTCCCAAGTAGCTGTGATTACAGGCTCAAACCACCACGTCCAGCTAATTTTTGAATTTTTAGTAGGGACGGGGGTTTCACCATGTTGTCGAGCCTCGTCTTGAACTCCTGACCTAAAGTGATCTGCCGGCCTTGGCCTCTCAAAGTGTTAGGATTACAGGTGTGAACCACTATCCCCAGCCTGTTCTTTGTTTTTAAAAAAAAACCCTAAAAACAATGGAAAAAAAAAGAAGGGTTTTCTTTCTCACATATGAATGCTCTTACTATTTGATTTGAATTATTTTCCCCAAAAATTATAGTTAACATTATATATAATAAGTGCTTTGTAAATTTTTTTTTTTTTTTGAGATGGAGTTTCACTCTTGTTGCCCAGGCTGGAGTGCAATGGTGCGATCTCGGCTCACTGCAACCTCTGCCTCCCGGGTTCAAGCTATTCTCCTGCCTCAGCCTCCCGAGTAGCTGGGATTACAGGCATGCACCACCACGCCCGGCTAATTTTGTATTTTTAGTAGAGATGGGTTTCTCTATGTTGGTCAGGCTGGTCTTGAACCCCCAACCTAAGGTGATCCACCCACCTTGGCCTCCCAAAGTGCTGGGATTATAGGCGTGAGCCACTGCACCTGGCCGCTTTATTCATTTTAATTCATTTAACTTTCAAAAACCTGTGAACATACCCTATGAAGTAGGTTCTGGTATATGTGTTTGCAGATGAAGAAACTGAGTGATAGGTGATTCATTTGTTTACCTCAATTCTAGCTGTTACTTAGAGTTTATTATTTTTATTTTTTAATTATTATTTATTTATTTTTGAGACGGAGTTTTGCTCTGTCACCCAGGCTGGAGTGCAATGGCGTGATCTCGGCTCACTGCAGCCTCCGCCTCCCAGGTTCAAGCAATTCTCCTGCCTCAGCCTTCTGAGTAGCTGGGATTACAGGCATGCACCACTGCACCACTACACCCAGCTAATTTTGTATTTTTAGTAGAGACTGGGTTTCACCATGTTGGTCAGGCTGGTCTCGAACTCCTGACCTCAGATAATCCACCCACCTCGGCCTCCCAAAGTGCTGGGATTACAGGTGTGAGCCACTGCACCCAGCTTATTATTTTAATTTTTTAGACAGGGTTGTGCTGTGTTGCCCAGGCTGAAGTGCAGTGGCTCAGTCTTGGCTCACTGCAGCCTTGACCTCCCTGGCTCAAGTGATCCTCTGCCTTCAGCCTCTGGAATAGCTGACACCACAGGCATACATCCCTATACCTGGCTATTTATTATTATTATTATTTGTAGAGATAGAGTCTCCCTGTATTGACCAGGCTGGTCCCAAACTCCTGGGCTCAAGTGGTCCTCTCACCTTGGCCTCCCAAAGTGTTGGATTATAGGTGTGAGACACCACACCTGGCCTTACTTTGAGTTTTGAACTGCTAGATACATATCATTAATTTGGGATACCGTTCATTAGAAATTCTCAATAGTGAAAACTTGAAATGTGATTCTTATCCCGTAAAAAGTTGGAAATATTTTTTTTCCTACCTTAGAGACCTTCTCTTTAGTCAGAGGAGTTCATTTAGATATAGTTGTTAACATTTGTAATATATGTATTCTCCTTGAAACTTTTTTTTTTCTTTTTTTGATATGGAGTCTCACTCTGTCACCCAGGCTGGAGTGCAGTGGCATGATCTCGGCTCACTGCAGCCTCTGCCTCCTGGGTTCAAGTGATTCTCCTGTGTCAGGCTTCCCAAGTAGCCAGGACTACAGGTGCGCGCCACCATACCTGGCTAATTTTTTTGGATTTTTAGTAGAGATGGGGTTTTGCCATGTTGGCCAGGCTGGTCTTGAACTCCTGACCTCAAGTGATCCACCCACTTTGGCCTCCCAAAGTGCTGGGATTACAGGCGTGAGTCACTGAGCCCGGCCAGAACTTTTTTTTTTTTTTTGAGATGGAGTCTCACTCTTGACACGCAGGCCGAAGTGCAGTGGTGCGATCTCAGCTCACTGGAACTTCCATCTCCCAGGTTCAAGCAGTTCTCCAGCCTTAACCTCCTGAGTAGCTGGTGGTACACACCACCATGCCCAGCTAATTTTTTGTATTTTTAGTAGAAATGGGGTTTCACCATGCTGGCCAGGATGGTCTCGATCTCCTCACCTCGTGATCTGCCCGCCTTGGCCTCCCAAAGTGCTGGGATTACAGGCTTGAGCCACGGCGCCCAGCCAACCTTTTTTTTTTTTAAGAGACAGGGTCTCATTATGTTGCCCAGGCTGTTCTGAACTCCTGGCCTCAAGTGATCCTCCCTCCTTGGCGCCCCAAAGCACTGACTGACGGGCTTGAGACGCCACATCTCTGGCCTCCTTCGGACTTTTAATGTGCAGTCATGGGTCCTTAATGAGAGGGATACTTTCTGAGAAATGTGTCCTTAGGCAGTGTCACTGTGCAAACATAGAGCATAGCCCCCTGCTCTCCTAAGCTATGTGGCATAGCCTATTTGCTTCTGGGCTACAAACCTGTATAGCATGTTACTGTACTGAATACTCTAGGCAATTGTAACATAATGGTAAGTGTTTGTGTATCTAAACATAGAAAAATAGTACAGTAAGAATATGATATAAAAGTTCCATTATAATCTCATGGGCCCACTGGAGTTTCACCATGGTTGACTGAAAAGTCTTTATGTGGCGCATGACTGTATTTTGTAATTTATAAATTTCACCTTATTGGGCAGTGTTTCCTCTCTGTGCTTTGCGTTAGAGTAGATGTGCTTGCTTATCAGGGGTTGGCAGAGTTTTTCTGTGAAGGGCTAGATAGCAAATATTTTGGACTTGTGGGCCACATGGACTGTGGAGGACTCTGGCAACTATTCAGCTCTGCCATTGTGGCATGAAAGCAGCCACAGATAATATATAAACAAGTGAGTATGGCTTTGTTCCAATACAACTTTTATTTATACAAACAGGCAGCAGGCTAAATATAACCTGAAAGTCATATTCTGCTGGCCCCTCCTCTATACCATTATGGAAGGATATAGAAATCCAGTGTGCTTCACTCTTGCCACTAAAATCTCCTTACTGTGCTCTCAGTGATAAGTGCTAATAACATGAGTTGAAAAACTTGAACTTCTCAAAATCTGATTAATATGCATGGGCATAATCTTTCTTTTCTTTTTTCTTTCTTTTTTTTTTTTTTGAGATAGAGTCTTGCTCTGTTATCCAAGCCGGAGTGCAGTGGCCCGATCTCGGGTTCAAGTGATTCTCCTGCCTTCTTCTCGGGTTCAAGTCTTGTTGTGGGGTTATATGATTGTTGGAGTTGTGTGGTGTTGGAGAAGTAAGAAAAGACTGTAGTATGTGCCTGCAAGAGAGGGAGGGTGATAGGTGGTATGGTTTAATGAAATGAGATTCAAAGCTGGGGTTTTTAATGGTGGAGGGAGGAAGAGTGATGTGAAAGTGGACCCACAGTGTGAAGGATATGGGAGAGAAAACAGCCTTACCTAAGAGGTCTATAGAGGAAGCCATGTTCCCATGGGAAAGCCAGATTTTAGTTAAGGCAGGAAGGTAAAGAGAACCTCTCCAGAAAAGGTTCAAGTTACAGATTTTCTGATAATTGAACTTGTGTCCCAGGAGCCACTGTGAAAAGGATTGAAGAGGTAAGGAAGAACAGGAGGTGAGGTTGGAAAAGGTGATGTACAAAGCTATCCAGGTGCCAGGCACGGTGACTCACACCTGTTATCCCAGCACTTTAGGAGGCTGAGGTGGGAGGATTGCTTGAGCCCAAGAGTTTGAGACCTGAGCAACATGGTGAGACTGTCTCCACAAAAAGAAAATTTTAAAAATTGGCTGGCTGTAGTGTCATATGCCTACAGCTACTCAGGAGGCGGAGGTGAGAGGATTGCTTGAGTCTGGGAGATAGAGGCTGCAGTGAGCCATGATCCCGCCACTGCACTCTGCCTGGATGACAGCGAGACCCTGTCTCAGCAAACAAAACCATGAGACAACAACAACAAAAGAAACAGAAAGCTGTCTAGAGATTTGGTTTTGCAGATAAAAGATGACCTGGAAGTTCTGACCTTATGATTGACACGAACAGAAATAAAGGGCAGATTAAACTAAGACTTGGTGGTCCAGGGTAGCTTTTTTTTTTTTTTTTTTTTTTTTTGACACTCTTGCCCTGTCACCCAGGCTGGAGTGCAGTGGTGCGATCTCAGCTCACTGCAACCTCCACCTCCTGGGTCCAAGCAATTTTCTTGCCTCAACCTCCTGAGTAGCTAGGATTACAGGTGTGCGCCACCAAGCCCGGCTAATTTTTGTATTTTTAGTAGAGGGATTTCGCCCTGTTGGCCAGGCAGGTCTTGAACTCCTGATCTCAAATGATCTGCCCGCCTCGGTCTCCCCAAGTGCTGGGATTACAGGCATGAACCACCACGCCTGGCTGGTCCAGGGTAGATTTTGATGGAGTTGGCAGTAAGGGCCGAGGGAATGGAGAGGAGATCTTCTTGCCAAATACATGCAGGATTTTCTGGGGCTTCCATTTGGCTTCTGATACTGGAAGTATGGAGTATTAATTAAGGGGAGTCTTAATTGAGCACACAGGCTCTCCTGACTTCTGCAGATGTTTTAATATATTCTGGTACTACTGGGAAATCATTAATGGCTTTCAAAAGGAATTCTGGAGGGATTGGGAAGGATTATGTTAACTTGCTTTGGAAGTACCAATCTGTCAATGTAGGGTAGGTTGGAGAGAGAAGAAACTTGAAGTATAGGAACATGTTAGGAAATTTTTCCAGTTGTCATGGATTTATGGTATGGAATTTGGTTATTTGCAGAGCAATTCAAAAGGAAAGGACCAATGTGAGAGTAGAACTTGGTGACAGACCTTGCTGAGGAGAGGATGGTTCCTGAGTTTGGAGTCTAGGAGCCTGTTTGTGCCATGACAGAAATAGAAAAGTCTGAAAGAGTTGCTGGTTTTAGAAGAGAGATTGTTATGCTCTAGGAAATGTTTGAATCTTGAGTGATTGGACTCTTAGGTCTCCTTTCATCATACCTGTAGTGACTTGTAATTTCCTTGTTCTTAGCTTCACTGTTGACTAAGCTTTATGAGGACAGAGATTGTGTCTGTTTTGTTCTGTATTGTCAGTGCCTGGCACAGTGAGTACATTTCAGAAATAATTGCTGAATTAAAGTAGAGAAGTGGCTTTTTTTTTTTTTTTTGAGACGGAGTTTTGCTCCTGTCGCCCAGGCTGGAGTGCAATGGTGTGATCTCAGTTCGCTCTACTCTGCCACCCGGGTTCAAGCGATTCTTCTGCCTCAGCCTCCCGAGTAGCTGGGATGACAGGCAGCTGCCACCATGCCCAGCTAATTTTATATATATATATATTTTTTTTTTTTTTTTTCTGAGACAGCATCTAACTCTGTTGCCAGTCTGGAGTGCAGTGGTGCAGTCTCGGCTCACTGCAATCTCTGCCTCCTGGGTTCAAGCGATTCTTCTGCCCTAGCCTCCCTAGTAGCTAGGACTACAGGCGTGCACCACCATGCCCAGCTAATTTTTGTGTTTTTAGTGGAGATGGGGTTTCACCATGTTGGTGATCTTGATCTCTTGACCTCGTGATCCGCCCACCTCGGCCTCCGAAAGTGCTGGGATTACAGGCATGAGCCACTGCGCCTGGCCAATTTTTATATTTTTAGTAGAGACAGGGTTTCACAGTGTTGGTCAGGCTGGTCTCGAACTCCTGATCTCGAGTGATCCACCCGCCTCCGCCTCCCAAAGTGCTGGGATTACTGGCATGAGCCACTGCGCCCGGCCAAAATGGCCTTTTTTTTTTTTTTTGAGACGGGATCTTGCTCTGTCACCCAGGCTGGAGTGCAATGCGCGATCTCGGCTCACTGCAACCTTCACCTCTTGGGTTCAAGCGATTCTTCTGCCTCAGCCTCCTGAGTAGCTGGGATTACAGGCGTGTGTCACCATGCCCGGCTAATTTTTGAATTTTTTAGTAGAGACACGGTTTCACCATGTTGGTCAGGCTGGTCTCGAACTCCAGACCTCGTGATCCACCTGCCTCGGCCTCCCAAAATGCTGGATTACAGGCGTGAGCCACCGTGCCCAGCTAAAATGGTTTTTTTTTTTTTTTCAACCTTTCCTATGGTGCTGAGAGAAATGGCTTTTAATAGACTTTTCAATTCTGAAATTCTGTCTTGACATTCAGATGTTTTGCAGGTACAGGAAATAAAGAATTTAAGCTCAGTCAAGAGATAAGGGCTGGAGACACTATGTTTTGTGTGGTATTTGGGTGTAAACTCAAACGAAGTAGATGTCACCAGAAGCCAAATAAAGTTCTATAAAAACCAATAGGTAACAGGAACTTTAAGGAGTAAATTTTTAACAGAACTAGAAATTAAAGTAGATGTTACTGACAAAATGTTTAGATTAGTTGATTGAGAGCAAGTGCTTCTTTCGAGTCAGACAGAACTGAGTTTGTTTGAATCTTGACTTAGCTACTTACTAGATGTGTCAACACTTTTCTCAACTGTCAAATGAGGATAATGAGAGTACACCTGTTACAGGGTTGTAAGCGTTCAATTGGGAAAAAGAATAGCAGAGTACTTGGCATAACTCTTAAATAAATGCTAGTTTGATATTAATATTATTATTGTTAGTTTGATGGTCATATTGTTATTGTTACTTTTCAGGAAACAAACTGATTTATTTCCTAATGTCTGTACTTTTCTGTTGTCTTTAGTATTGTAAAAATTTTCCTACTTTTATTCATGTCTAAATTTTATTCCTGGTGACCCTTAACTCCTCCGATATTATAGTAGTGCCTTAGAAAAGCAGAACAAATTGGTATACTTTTTAAATTATCAAACCCTTTTCCTCAATCGTCGTCTTTTTTTGAGACACGATTTGGCTCTGTCACCCAGGCTGGAGTGCAGTGACGTGATCTCAGCTCACTGTAACCTCTGCCTCCTGGGTTCAAGCGATCCTCCCATCTGAGCCTCCCAAGTAGCTGGGATTCAGGTATGCGCCACCACACCTGGCTAATTTTTATATTTTTAGTAGAGATGGGATTTCACCATGTTGGCCAGACTGATCTGGAACTCCTGAGCTCAAGTGATCCGCCCACATCAGCCTCCCAAAGTGCTGGGATTACAGGTATGAGCCACCATGCCCAGCCTCGTGTGTTAATTTTTTAAAGTAAAGTTATATTTGAAGATTTTAATTTCTAAATTGCATGAATTGGCTCATATTTTGCTGTGTCATTGAAAACATTTTATGTTCTCTTTCTATCTTGAACAATATTTGAATTGTAATTAGGTTGTGAGCTCCTTGAGATTAGGCGATTTGACTAGGCTCCAGCGAAACTCAGTCATATATTTTTTCAATTACATTGAATTAAGCAGCAAGAAAGGCACAATTTGAGAATTTCTGAAGTATTTTATCCCATTTTTTAATTATGAAAAATTTCTAACATACAAAAACCATTGAAAGATAGCACAGCGATCATTATATACCTACCACCTCAGTTCAACAGTTTACATTTTGCTATATTTAAAAATATTCTCTTGTTTTTGCTGAACCAAATACAAGTTGCAGACATCCTAACACTTTCTTTCTTTCTTTTCTTTTTTTTTTTTTTTTGAGAGAGGGTCTTGCTTTGTTGCCCAGGCTGGAGTGCAGTGGCATGATCCTGGCTTACTACAACCTCTACCTTCCAAGTTCAAGTGATTCTCCTGCCTCAGCCTCCCAAGTAGCTGGGATTACAAGTGCCCGTCACCATGCCTGGCTAATGTTTGTACTTTTAGTAGAGACGGGGTCTCATGATGCTGGCCAGGTGGGTTTTGAACTCCTGAAGTGATCCGCCCGCCTTGGCCTCCCGAAGTGCTGGGCTTACAGGCCTGAGCCACCATGCCTGGCCCTAACATTTTATTTCTAAATATACACATGAGCATGCATCTCTTAAAAGCAATGTATTCTCCTATGTAATCACAATACCAATATCACACCTAATAATAATTAACAATACTTTTCTAATATCATCTGGTATCCAGTCCATATTTAAATTTCTCCAGTTGTCCCTAAAGTGGCTTTTCTGTCTTTTTCCCTCTAATCAAGAGCCAGTCAAGACTCTTGCATTGCATTTGGTTATGTTGTTTAGTTGCTTTTACTCTAGAACAGTTTCTCTTAACCTTTTTCTCCCATTGTAGCAATATAACTATAAGACAAGCAGGAAATCTTGTAGGCAAATACATATTAGAATTCATCTGATTATTTAAAAAAATTTATCAATGATTTTGTAAAAGAATGTGTAAATTTTATTTTATTTTATTTTATTTATTTATTTTTTGAGACGGAGTCTCATTCTGTTGCCTAGGCTAGAGTGCAGTGGCACAGTCTCAGCTCACTGAAACCTCCGTCTCCCAGGTTCAAGCAATTCGCTGCCTCAGCCTCCGGAGTAGCTGGGATTACAGGCATGTGCTACCATGTCTGGCTAATTTTTGTATTTTTAGTAGAGACAGGGTTTTGCCATGTTGGCCAGACTGGTCTCAAACTCCTGACCTTGTGATCCACCCACCTTGGCCTCCCAAAGTGCTGGGATTACAGGCGTGAGCCACCGCACCCAGCCCCAAGAATGTGTAAATTTTAACAATTATTTGCTGATTTTCTACATTTATGTTATCTTTGTAGCCATGAGGGTTGTTAGGAAAATATATATAAACATCTATGCAAAAGCTCTAAATAACTTTTTTTGTTGTTGGTGGTGCACACTTGTAATCCCAGCTACTCAGGAGGTTGAGGCAAGAAAATCGCTTGAACCTGGGGGGTGGAGGTTGCAGTGAGCTGAGATCGCTTGAGTTTAGGAGTTCAAGACCAGCTTGGGTAACTTAGTGAGACCCTGTCTCTACAAATGTTTAAAAATTAGCCAGGTGTGGTTTCACACGCCTGTAGTCATAGGTACTCAGGAGACTGATGTTGGAGGATCACTTGAGCCCAGGAGGTCAAGGCTGGGGTGAGCCATGATCGTGCCAGTGCACTCCAGCCTCGGCAACAGAGTGAGATCCTGTCTTAAAAAAAAAAAAAAAGGTCCCAAGAATCACCGCTGCAATTACAGAGAAACTTATTTGAACATTAATTTTGGTGTGGTAAGCCTGCTTATATTTAAATTTAAATAGGAGAAATGGGTACTTGTTTTTTTTTTTTTTTTTTTTTGAGATGGAGTCTCACTCTATTTGCCCAGGCTGGAATGCAGTGGCGTCATCTTGGCTCACTGCAACCTCTGCCTCCTGGGTTCTAGTGTGCAACCTCCGCCTCCTGGGTTTTGGTGATTCTCCTGCCTCAGCCTCCCAAGTAGCTGGGATTACAGGCCCTTGCCACCATTCCTGGCTAATGTTTTTGTATTTTTAATAGAGATAGAGTTTCACCATGTTGGCCAGGCTGATCTTGAACTCCTGATCTCAGGTGATCCACCCACCTTAGCCTCCCAAAGTGCTGGGATTACAGGTGTGAGCCATTGCTCCAGGCCAGAAATCGGTACTTTTTCCTTTTTTTTTTTTTTTTTTTGAGAGGGAGTCTTGCTCTGTCGCCTGGGCTGGAGTGTAGTAGCATGATCTCAGCTCACTGCAACCTCTGCCTCCTGGGTTCAAGCAATTCTCCTGCCTCAGCCTCCCAAATAGCTGGGATTACAGGTGCACACCACCACACCTGGCTAATTTTTGTATTTTTAGTAATGACGGGGTTTCACCATGTTGGCCAGGCTGGTCTTGAACTCCTGACCTCGTGATCCGCCTGCCTCAGCCTCTTAAAGTGCTGGGATTACAGGCACAGTAATGGGTACTTTCAAAGTGCTTACTCTGTGCACATTATGAGGAACTCAACGTTGAATCAGATACAATTTGTACTCTAGAGCAGTGCTATTCAGTAGAACTTTCATCATTCTATGATGGTGGAAATGTCCTATGTCTGCATTGTCCAGTGTAGTAGCTGCTAGCTACATGTGGGTCCCCAGTACTAGGAATAGCATCTAGTATGACTAAGAAACAATTTTAAATTACATTATTTTTATTAAGATAGAATTTGCATACCATACATTTTGAATTTTAATTTAAAATTTAACTTTAATTAATTTAAACAACCATATGTGGCCAAAATATTGCACAGCACAGCCCCTAGAGTCTTTAAATCTATCGTGGGAGGGTGATGGGATGTGAACATGTGAAATGTAAATTAGTAAAATATTTAAATAACAGGGCAATAGCGTAAGTGTGCTGCAGGACATGTATAGTTGCCGGATTGACAGCACGGGCCAGGTGCAGTGGCTCACTACTATAATCCCAACACTTTGGGAGACTGAGGTGGGAAGATCTCTTGAGCCCAGGGGTACAAGACCAGCCTGGGCAACATGGTGAAATCCCACCTCTACTTAAAATACAAAGAATTAGCTAGCAGCATGCCTGTAGTCCCAGTTACCCAGGAGGCTGAGGTGGGAGGATCACCTGAACCCAGGAAGTCAAGGCTGCAGTGAGCCGTGATTGTGCACTGCACTCCAGCCTGGACAATGGGAGTGAGACCCTGTCTCACACCAGAACAAAAACAAAACAGTGCAGAAATGCAGGAGCATGTGAGACACTAGCCATCAAGGAAAGATTAGTGTTTGGGATATCAAGTAAGATATTTTTATGAAGTCAAAGGTTCATATAGTGGAGCAATGGAAGGTGGCATGGGAAAATAGTTTGGGACCAGATTTTAGAAGGCTGTACATGTTATAAACCTAAACAATTAGCTGTTTTCCTGAAGTAGTGGGAAGCCACTGAAGGTATCTTAGACAGAACAATAATATAATTTTGATGGCAATTTAGATGTATTAATGTGGTTGTGTGTTAAGAAATAATTGAGACACAGATTGGCCTCAGGGATGGAATGGAAGTTCAGATGAGAGAGACTCTGTGAAGAATGCTGGCTGTCAACAGGCAGCAGTTGGTCAGAAGATTTAAAAACAAAAAAAAGAAGTCCGGGCACGGTGGCTCACGCCTATAATTTCAGCACTTTGGGAGGCTCAGTTGGACAGATCACGGGGTCAAGAAATCGAGACCATCCTGGCCAACATGGTGAAACCCCGTCTCTACTAAAAATACAAAAATTAGCTGGGCATGGTGACACGCCCCTGTAGTCCCAGGTACTTGGGAGGCTGAGGCAGGAGAATCGCTTGAACCTGGGAGGCGGAGATTGCAGTGAGCCGAGATTGTGCCACTGCACTCCAGCCTGAGCGACAAAGCAAAACTCCATCTCCAAAAAAAAAAAGAATACCTCCTGGAAATACAGCAAGATGCTCCTTCCCTATTGGAAGAATGGTATTGAGTTATTAACAGAGGTAAAAAAAAGTTGCAAAGGAAAACAATGGTTTTAACATAGTTGAATTTAAAGTTGTGGAAGATTATCTAAGGTATATATCTGAGTGACAGCTGTAAAGAAAGGGGTGCCTCTAGGTAGATCAATATGGATTTAGGAGTTTTTCATTGAGACATTAGGGTAATAGCAATAGTGTACTGACTCTATATCACCTCTCACCTGTATGGCCTTGAGCAAATCCCCAGGCCTCAATTTTCTTAGCTGCAAAATACCTGTCTCGGAGGGAATATTATGAAGTCTAAATGTGCAAAGTTCTTAGACCCATTCCACGCAATTTTCAGTTTATAAACTGGTTTCTCATATGATAGTCATGATGAATAACGCCTTCTCTGTATAGCGGTGTTAGCACCTTGTATTTCCTGCCTTTTAACTTCTCTGGAATTTGCCATGTTCTTTCCATTTCCCACTGTCACGTTTCTTGCTTATCAGCAATTTCTTTGTCTCTCTTTGTCTATTCCATCCCCACCTCCTGATACTTTTCCTTGGTACCAGAGACTTTATGTAGTCAAATATAAATTTAATTGTGTTAATCCCGTTTAAGCCTCTTCTCCATCACATGCAGTGCAAAGTTCTTTTTTTTTGTTTGTTTGAGACAGGGTTTCACTCTGTCACCCAGGCTGCTATAATGCAGTGGCATGATCATGGCTCATGGTAGCCTCAACCTCCAGATGCTCCCACCCTAGCCTCTTGTGTAGCTGGGACTACAGGTACCTGCCACCACACCCTGCTAAGTTTTGTATTTTTTGTAGAGATAAGAGTTTTGCCATGATGCCCAGGCTGGTCTCGAACTCCTGGGCTCAAGTGACCTGCCTGCCTTGGCTTCCCAAAGTGCTAGAATTAATAGGTGTGAGCCTCTGCCAAGTTTCTTAACTCTGAGTTTTCTATGCCTTCTGTCTCTGTAGCCTTACCTCTTAGTATACGCTTTCTCTGTCCTCCCTCTATCCCCACTCTTAACTGCACGAAGATACATGGCCCCAAACTGTAATAAACCACGTGTAGGTCCCTAAATAGACTTCATGTCATACATATATATATGCCTTTGGTTGGTTGGCTCTTTCTATCCAGAATATTCTACCCCCACCTGTCTGGCAAATAGTTTTTTTTTTGTTTTGTTTTCTTTTTTTAGACAGAGTCTTGCTCTGTCGCTCAGGCTGGAGTGCAATCTCGGTGCAATCTCGAGATGGTGCAATCTCGGCTCACTGCAACCCCCGTCTCCTGGGTTCAAGCAGTTCTCTGCTTCAGCCTCCTGAGTAGCTGGGATTACAGGTGCCTACCACCATGCCTGGCTGATTTTTTTGTATTTTTAGTAGAGATGGGGTTTCACCATCTTGGCCAGGCTGGTCTTGAACTACTGACCTTGTGACCCACCCACCTCGGCCTCCCAAAATGCTGGGATTACAGGTGTGAGCCTCTGCGCCTGGCCAGTTTTTTGTTTTTGGGTTTTTGCACATGCTTGTCTTTTAAGACTAAGTTGAGGAATTTATTTCTTCAGTCATACCTTTTATTTTTGTCCTTACTCTATGTTGTGTAGACTTGTAGCGTAATACTCATAATGTTTTTGGGCAGCCATTTGCTTGCATGCCTGCTTCATTCTACTAGTTTAGAAAGTTATTGAGGGCAGACTAGGTTTTCTCCTTTTTTGTATTTCTGGTACCTAATATGTTGCTTGTGCCAGGCACAGAATAAATTCAGATTTTGTCAACTTTGTTTTTTTTTTGAGATGGAGTTTCGCTCTGGTTGTCCAGGCTGGAGTGCAATGGCGCGATCTCAGCTCATCGCAACCTCCGCCTCCTGGGTTCAAGCAATTCTCTTGCCTCAGCCTCCTGAGTAACTGGGATTATAGGCATGCACCACCACACTCGGCTAATTTTATATTTTTAGTAGAGACAGGGTTTCTCCGTGTTAGTCAGGCTGGTCTTGAACTCCTGACCTCAGGTGATCTGCCCGCCTCAGCCTCCCAAAGTGCTGGGATTACAGGTGTGAGCCACTGTGCCCGGCTTGTGCACATTTTATACATAAAAAAAAACTGAGGTTAAGAGGTTATGTATTATATATTCAGGGCAACTGAACTAGTTAATGAAGCATATAGGTTTTTTTTTTTTTTTAGATGGCGTTTCACTCTTGTTGCCCATGCTGGAGTGCAGTGGCACGATCTCACTGCACGCCCAGCTAATTTTTGTATTTTTCGTAGAGACGGGGTTTCACCATCTTGGCCAGGCTCATCTTAAACTCCTGACCTCAGATGATCCACCTGCCTCAGCCTCCCAAAGTGCTGGGATTACAGGTGTGAGCCACCACACCCGGCCACATATAGTTCTTGGTTTTTTGTTTTTTTGTTTTTTTTCTAGTCACCAGGCTGGAGTGCAGTGGCGCGATCTCGGCTCACTGCAACCTCTGCCTCCCGGGTTCAAGCGATTCGCTTGCCTCAGCCTCCCGAGTAACTGGGATTATAGGCATGTGCCATCGTGCCCACCTAATTTTGTATTTTTGGTAGAGGCTGGGTTTCTCCATGATGGTCAGGCTGGTCTTGAACTCCTGATCTCAGGTGATCCACTTGCCTCGGCCTCCCAAAGTGCTGGGATTACAGGTGTGAGCCACTGTGCCTGGCCTTTTTTTTTTTTTTTTGTATTTTTTTGGAGACAGAGTCTCACTCTGTTGCCCATGCTGGAGTGCAGTGGCGTGATTTCAGCTCACTGCAGCCTCTGCCTCCTGGGTTCAAGTTTCTCCTGTCTCAGCCTCCTGAGTAGCTGAGATTGCAGCCACCTGCCACCACGCCTGGTGAATTTTTGTATTTTTAGTAGAGACAGGGTCTCACCATGTTGGCCAGGCTGGTCTCGAACTCCTGACTTCAAGTGAGCCACCTGCCTTGGCCTCCCAGAGTGCTAGGATTACAGGTGTGAGCCACCGTGCCCAACCCAAGAAATTTTTTGCTAACTTGATGACTGTCTGCTGCCCAGACACACAATATTATGTTTTGTTATCTGTGCCACAGGTATTTCTATTGTTGATTTAACATTTGTGATCTGGCACAAATTGTAGATTTAAGGGCATAGCTTAAATAATAGTGCTTTAAAATATGTGTGCTATTTGTATCAGTTTGTTTAGCTATTAGATAAATAAGAGTAGTGAGATTTCGTTTATTCCTTTGGCAAATATTTATTCAACTCCTGCTGTGAACTACGCCTTCTCCTAGTCCCGGAAATTACAGCTGTGAGTGAACAAAGCAAACAAGGCTTGGCCCTGCTGTCACTTACCTTCTAGTGAGGAGGCCTCACAATAAGCACGCTTAACATGCAGGTAGATATCTGTAATATAATGCTAGATAGGGGCAGTGCTTTTTTAAAAGGCCAGAAGAGGGATTAGGAAGTTATATTTTCTATTTTAGAAGGAGTTGTCTGAGAAGGCCTTTCTAAATCCACGTTTGAGTAGAGAGATCTGAATGGAATGAAGATACTGGATAACCTTCCAGACAGAGAGGTCAGCAAATGTGGACACTTTGAGAGAGGGACATGCTTGGCCTGTTCAAGGGACAGCAAGAAGGCAGATGTTCTGGAGCTGTGTGAACTAGGGTGGGATTGTAGGAGAGGAAATTGGAGAAGTAGCCAGGGGTAGATCATATAGGACCTTCAGATTTCATTCTATCATGAAATAAACCCTGTGGATGGTTTCCAGTAGGGGAATAAAGTGATCTGACTTAAGTTTTGTTTTGTTTTGTTTTTTGAGACAGTCTCACTCTATTGCCCAGGCTGGAGTGCAGTGGCATGATCTCGGCTCACCGCAACCTCCGCCTACCAGGTTCAGACAATTCTCCTGCCTCAGCCCCCCGAGTAGCTGAGACTACAGGTGTACACCACCACATCCAACTAATTTTTGTATTCTTAGTAGAAATGGGGTTTCATCATGTTAACCAGGCTGGTCTCAAACTCCTGACCTCAGGTGATCCACCTGCCTTGGCCTCCCAAAGTGCTGGAATTACACATGTGAGCCACCGCACCCTGCTGTGATCTGACTTTTTAATTCACTATGCTATGTAGAGAACAGACTCTAGAAGTACAAGAAAGGAAGCAGCAAGATCACTTAGGATGTGGTGATTATACACCTCCTAGTGAGAATTGATGTGATTAGCAATGGAGGGGGGAATAAGTAGTCAGATTTTAAATATATTTTGAAGATAGAATCAACAGGATATTTTGATTGTGATTAGAAAGAGCACAGTCAAGGATAACTCTGGGGTTAACAAATAGACATTGTATTTGAGGATACACACAGGGTTTACAGCACCTGTCTCTGAGCAGTGGCCTTAGCAGTGAGCTTTTTTTTCTTTTTGCTTATCTGTATTTACCAACTTTTCTATGCTGAACCTGTAATACTTCTGTAATAAAAAGATAGAGATTATTTGAAAATTAGAGTTAAAAGTGGTATCAAATATAACCTTTTTTTTTTTTTTTTTTTTTTTTTGAGAATGATTCTTGCTCTGTCACCAGGCTGGGGTGCAGTGACACAATCTCAGCTCACTGCAACCTGCCTCCCGGGTTCAAGCAATCCCCCTGCGTCGGCCTTCTGAGTAGCCAGGACTACAGGTGCGCTCCACCGCGCCCGGCTAATTTTTTGTATTTTAGTAGAGACAGGGGTTTCACCATGTTGGCCAGGGTGGTCTCGATCTCTTGATCTTGTAATCCACCCGCCTCGGCCTCCCAAAGTGCTGGGATTATAGGCGTGAGCCACCGCGCCTGCCCAAATGTAACTTTAAGTGTTCTCCTTTCCCTTTTGATTTTAGAAAAGAACTTAAGTGACATACATAAACTTTAAATATTTATCTTTTTACTCTTAGTGATCAGCCTTTGAGCCTTTCCCACATTGAAGATGGTGAAGCTAGATATTCATACTCTGGCTCATCACCTCAAGCAGGAACGCTTATATGTAAACTCTGAGAAACAGCTCATTCAGAGGCTCAATGCAGATGTACTTAAGACAGCTGAAAAGCTGTATCGTACAGCATGGATCGCGAAGCAACAGAGAATCAATTTGGATCGGCTTATCATAACCAGGTAAATAAATGATTTTCAGGTTTTAAATTTTGTGAACCACTATGATTCTGTAAATAAATTAGTAACTGTAAATAAATGAATCTGTTTCCAACAAAGTGCATTATTTAAGATAATTTACATCAATGTTAAGGTGAGTCTGTGCCTGTAATACAGTTTATTTGGATTATTAAATAACTTAGGCACTGTTATAGAAAATTGTAACTTAAGCATTGACATTTTATATCACACCAATTGGTTTTGTGTCTTTGTCTATATAAAATGTTATTGTTGGCTGGGTGTGGTGGCTCACACCTGTAATCTCAGCACTTTGGGAGGCCGAGGCGGGTGGATCATGAGGACAGGAGTTTAAGAACAGCCTGGCCAAGATGGTGAAACCCTGTCTCTACTAAAAATACAAAAATTATCTGGGCATTGTGGTAGGTGCCTGTAATCCCAGCTACTTGGGAGGCTGAGGCAGAGAATTGCTTGAACCCAGGAGGTGGAGGTTGCAGTGGGCCGAGATCATGCCACTGCACTCCAGCCCGGGCAACAGAGCGAGACTCTGTTTCCTCAAAAGAAAAAAAAATGTTGTTGTAGAGAGTAAATTATCTGTTCTGCTTTTCTCCTAATATTATTTAATATATACGTTTCCAGCTGGGTGCGGTGGCTCACGCCTGTAATCCTAGCACTTTGGGAGGCCAAGGTGGGTGGATCACGAGGTCAGGAGTTCAAGACCAGCCAGGCCAAGATGACGAAACCCCATCTGTACTAAAAATACAAAAATTAGCGGGGCATGGTGGCATACGCTTGTAATCCCAGCTACTTGGGAGGCTGAGGCAGGAGAATGGCTTGAACCCAGGAGGTGGAGGTTGCAGTGAGCCAAAATCGCACCACTGCACTCTGGCCTGGGTGACAGTGAGACTCTGTCTCAAAAAAAAAAAAATATATATATATATATATATGTTTCCATGTTTTGATATTGTATAGCTATTTTTCGGGTTTAGAAACCACTTTTTATTGTCTTAATACCTACGAAGAACATTTATTTTATTTTTTTTTGAGTCGGAGTCTCGCTCTGTCCCCCATGCTGGAGTGCAGTGGCATGATCTCAGCTCACTGCAACTTCTGCCTCCCGGGTTCAAGAGATTCTCCTGTCTCAGCCTCCTGAGTAGCTGGGATTACAGACGTGTGCCACCATGCCTGGCTAATTTTTGTATTTTTAGTAGAGACGGGGTTTCATCATGTTGATCAGGCTGGTCTTGAACTTCTGACCTCGTGATCTGCCCCCTCGGCCTCCCAAAGTGCTGGGATTATAGGTATGAGCCACCCTGCCTGGCCAAGAACAGTTTTTAACTCTAAGAATATCAGTGCTGTTGAGAATATAAGCCAGACGCAAAAGAATACATACTGTATGATTCTATTTGTCTGAAGTTCAAAAAGAGGCAGGACTGATCTTTGATGACAGAAATCAGAATAATGGTTACTTGTTGGGCTTGAGAGGGTGGTATTGACTGGGAAAGGGCATGTGAAAGCGTTCTTGGGTGTTTAAAATGTTCCATGTCTTAATCTGAGTGGTGATTACTGGGTGTATATATGTGTAAAAATTGTTCAAGCTGAACAGTTGACATTTGTGCACTTTACTGTATTTTACCTCAATAAAAATGAGTTAAAAAAAAAAAAAAGAACAGTGCTGTTGTGGGCATTGTGGTTTTTTCCCCACATCTTTTAGGCTTATTTTATTTGGATTTGTTTCCAGAAGCAAAAAGCCTAGTTAAAGGATGTGATTCTGCAGGTCATTACATACTGGCATGTTGCTGTTGAGAACAGTTGAGCAATATGCTGATATCGACTTCATTTTTTTTATTTTTTAGTACTTGAATATTTGTAAACTTTCTTATGTCCATAAATAAGCATAAGCAGTTTAACTGTAGCTGATTTTTTTTTTTTTTCAGACAGGATCTGGCTCTGTCACCCAGGCTGAAATGCAGTGGTATGATCTTGAGTCACTACTGTCTCAAGCTCCTGAGCTCAAGCGATTCTCTCACCTCAGCCTCCTGAGTGCTGGGACTACAGGCACACGCCACCACATCTAGCTAATTTTCGTAATTTTTTGTAGAGATAGGGTTTCACCATATTTACCAGGCTGGTCTCGAACTCCTGGGCTCCAGTGATCCTCCCACCTTGGCCTCCCAAAGTGCTGGGATTACAGGTGTGAGCCACTGTGTCCTTCCTGTAGCTAATTTTAATTTAGTCCATAAGAGGGCAGCTCTGGACAGTTTTTAGGGTCTACAAACTGATAATTTTCTTTTTTTTTTTTTTTCCAGATAGAGTCTTGCTTTGTTGGCCAGGGTGGAGTGTGGTGGCATGATTGCGGCTCACTGCAACCTCTACCTTCTGGGTTCAAGCAATTCTCCTGCCTCAATTTTCTAAGTAGCTGGGATTATAGGTGCCTGCCACCATGCCTGGCTAATTTTTGTATTTTTAGAAGAAATGGGAGTTTCGCCATGTTGGCCAGGCTGGTCTTGACCTCCTGGCCTCAAGTGATTTGCCCGCCTCGGCCTCCCAAAGTGCTGGGATTACAAGTGTGAGCCACCGCATCCAGCCCCAATACTTTTCATTAATACTGATTTGATATGAGGAAATTGTCCTTTGTACTTTTTAGTTTTGTCGTCCTTTACTCATTGAGTTGTTGTTAGTCTAAAAAATTTTAGCAATTCAGAGTGACCTCATTGTTGGGACCATAATCAACTCACATATCCATGTTTGGATATAGTATATGTGTTATTATTATTAATACTATTATTTTGCTTGTTTGCTCTTTTTTTTTTTTTTTTTTTTTTTTAGTGCTGAAGCTTCCCCTGCTGAATGTTGCCAACATGCCAAAATTTTGGAAGATACACAATTTGTTGATGGGTATAAGCAATTGGGATTTCAGGAGACTGCTTATGGAGAATTCTTGAGTCGATTGAGGGAAAATCCTCGTCTTATTGCCTCCTCTTTGGTTGCTGGAGAGAAACTTAATCAGGAGAACACACAAAGTGTTATTTACACAGTTTTTACCTCCCTGTATGGCAATTGCATCATGCAAGAAGATGAAAGCTACCTCCTTCAGGTTTTGCGATACTTGATTGAATTTGAACTTAAGGAAAGTGACAACCCTAGGCGACTTTTGAGGAGAGGAACTTGTGCCTTCAGCATCTTATTTAAACTTTTTTCTGAAGGATTGTTTTCTGCCAAACTTTTCCTCACAGCCACTTTACATGAGCCAATTATGCAACTGCTTGTTGAAGATGAAGATCACCTGGAAACAGATCCAAACAAGCTAATTGAGAGGTTCTCCCCATCTCAGCAGGAAAAACTCTTTGGAGAGAAGGGCTCAGATAGATTCAGGCAAAAAGTGCAAGAAATGGTGGAGTCCAATGAAGCCAAATTAGTAGCTTTGGTGAACAAATTTATTGGTTATCTCAAACAGAACACATATTGTTTTCCACATAGTTTAAGGTGGATTGTGTCTCAGATGTACAAAACCCTCTCCTGTGTAGATAGGCTGGAAGTTGGGGAGGTCAGGGCAATGTGTACTGATCTCCTGTTGGCCTGCTTCATTTGTCCTGCAGTTGTCAATCCAGAACAATATGGAATAATTTCCGATGCTCCTATTAATGAAGTAGCACGATTTAATCTGATGCAGGTATGCTTTTGCTATTATTATTAATGTGGCATTTAGTTTAAAATTCAGTTGATTGGGCTGTGGGGGTGGGAAGAAATAATACGATGACAGTATTTGTATATTCTTACAACTTTTTCTCAACCAGTCGTAAGTATTTGCATCTTATTAAATAAAAGCAATAATACTGGGATTTAAAACTATTGCGGTCACAAAACATTTTGTCTTTGTCTGTTTTTTTGAGACAGGGTCTCACTCTGTTGCCCAGGTTGGAGTGCAGTGGCACAATCTCGGCTCACTGCAACCTCCGCCTCCCGGGTTCAAGCAATTCTCCTGCCTCAGCCTCCTGAGTAGCTGGGATTACAGGCACACACCACCACCCTGGCTAATTTTTGTATTTTTAGTAGAGACGGGGTTTCACCGTGTTGGTCAGGCTGGTCTCAAACCCGTGACCTTGTGATCTGCCTGCATTGGTCTCCCAAAGTGCTGGGATTACAGGCGTGAACCACTGCGCCTGGCTATGTTTGTTTTTAAATGAAATCCTCACACACTTGAATGTAGAGTTGATTAGATTTTCTAGAACAAGTCCACCATCCCTTTTCCATCATTTCAAAGCTCAAAATGAGTAAAAACTGAATGTCTTCTATAGCTCATTTGGTAGCAAAACCTGTGCTGAACTAACATGAGGCTATTCACAATTTTTTTTTCTTTTTTCTTTTTTGAGATGAAGTTTCGCTCTTGTTGCCCAGGCTGGAGTGCAATGGCGCGATCTTGGCTCACTGCTATCTCCACCTCCTGGGTTCAAGCGATTCTCCTGCCTCAGCTTCCTGAGTAGCTGAGATTACAGGCGCATGCCACCACGCCCAGCTATATTTATAATTGTTATTCCATTTAGTGCTAGTGAATACTCATATTTTGTTGCAGAAATGTTGATTCATTTGATTACAAAATGCCATCTATATATTGAACATGTTGTATATATACATTACATTACCTTTCTAAAATCTCTAAATTCTGAAATCTGAAACTCTCCTAAGAGTTTCAGAAAGAGGATTTTTGGATGTATATTAGCACTTTTTTGCAATCATCTGAATGACTGAAGTCATTATTATTTCTTCATGGACTCTTTTCATCATACCTTATCCCTCAGATATACTGTGAAGAACTGGTGTTTATTTAGAATAGACTATTTTTGGGTGATTTTTATTTTTTATTTTATTTTATTATTATTTTTTGCAGACGGAGTCTCGTTCTGTTGCCCAGGCTAGAGTGCAGTGGCACGATCTTGGCTCACTGCAACCCCTGCCTCCTGGGTTCAAGTGATTCTTCTGCCTCAGCCTCCCAAGTAGCTGGGATTACAGGCGCATGCCACCATGCCCAGCTAATTTTTTGTATTTTTAGTAGAGACGGGGTTTCACTGTGTTAGCCAGGATGGTCTCGATCTCCTGACCTCATGATCCGCCTGCCTTGGCCTCCCAAAGTGCTGGGATTAAGGCGTGAGCTACTGCGCCCATCCATTTTATTATATTTTTTAGATAGAGTTTCACTCTGTCACTCAGACTGGAGTGCAGTGGCGTGATCTTGGCTCACTGCAACCCCTGTCTCCTGGGTTAAAGTGATTCTTCTGCCTCAGCTTCCTGAGTGGCTGGGATTACAGGCGTGCACCACCACGCCTGGCTAATTTTGTATTTTCAGTAGAGATGGGGTTTCACCATGTTGGTCAGGCTGGTCTCAAACTCCTGACCTCAGATGATCCACCCGCCTTGGCCTCCCAAAGTGCTGGGATTATAGGCGTGAGCCACCACTCCTGGCCTTGGGTGATTGTTAAAAAATGATTAGCTCAAGCTGGGTGTGGTGACTGTCACCTGTAATCCCAGCACTTTGGGAGGCCAAGGTGGGCAGATCATTCGACATCAGGAATTTGAGACCAGCCTCGGCAACATAGTGAGACCCCCAACTGCCCCATATCTATTAAAAAAAAAAAAATTGGCCAGGTGCGGCGACTCACGCCTGTAATCCCAGCACTTTGGGAGGCCGAGGCGGGCGGATCACCTGATGTCCAGAGTTTGAGACCAACCTGACCAACATGGAGAAACCCCGTCTCTACTAAAAATACAAAATTAGCCAGGTGTGGTGTCGCGTGCCTGTAATCCCAGTTACTTGGGAGGCTGAAGCAGGAGAATTGCTTGAACCCGGGAGACAGAGGTTTCGATGAGCCGAGATTGCACCATTGCACTCCAGCCTAGGCAACAAGAGTGAAACTCCGTCTCAAAAATAAATAAATAAATAAATAAATCAGAAAAAATGATTAGCTGTTTTTAATGATCAGTTATATCACCTTGGGATGTTTAACAATTCACTATATAGAAATGCCTGAAATAAAATTTTTGACTTTTTTTAACTTTTATAAATTAAAAAAAATTATAATATGGAACTCTTCACAAATTTGTGTGTCATCCTTGCACAGGTGCCATGCTAATCTTCTCTGTAGAGTTCCAATTTTAGTATATGTGCTTCTGAAGCAAGCACAAAATTTTTGACATGAAACAGTAGGTTTTTTTTTGTTTGTCTGTTTGTTTTGAGACAGTCTCACTCTGTCACCCAGGCTGGAGTACAGTGGTGCCATCTTAGCTCTCTGTAGCCTTTGAACTCCTGGGCTCAAGTGACCCTTCTGCCTCACCCTCCTGAGTAGCTGGGACTACAGGTGTGTACCAGCACACCTCGCTCATTTAAAAAATGTTTTGTAGAGACAGGGTCTTGCTTTGTTGTCCAGGCTTGTCTTGAACTCCTGGCCTCAGGTAATCCTCCTACCTTGGCCTCTCAAAGTGCTGGGATTATAGGCGTAAGCCACTGTGCCTGGCCCATGAAACACTTAAATTTATTCTTATGGTAGATAATGTATTTGTAGTTTTTTTTTTTTTTTTTTGTCATTCCAGTAGAGATTGAATCACATATTTTCAGAATCAGTTAAAAGGGGGCTTGTCCTAGATATTAAGAAGAGGATGCTGTAATAACTTTCATCATTAGCCTTTAAAAAGAGTGCAGTAACAAATTTTGCCAGTAAGGTACTTGTTCTGTGAATTAGTATTTACTTTATTAAACCAGCTTATGTTAGATAGGAATCATTTGCTTTTAAATCTAGGAAAAAAATTATACCTTGAGTGCTTTGTGAACGCTATATGGTAATGTTCTTAATATTAACTTAAGGCAATTTAATGAGTGAGTCAGCTTTTACAAATTAATTTTAAAAGCTCTAAACAAATGAAAAGTACAATGTCAGAAACAAGTGTATTGTGCTGTTTTTCCCTAATGTTGATATCTTATGTGTTAAAGAGAAATTAAAGCAAAAATTTATACTTTCTAACTCTCAATCTAAAAATAGTAAAAGCTGACATAAGGTACACATTTTTTTGGGGATACCATTTCATATGCCTGGTCAGGTGATATGAATAGTATTATGAAACAGATTTTTAGAATAGAATAGATGTGCTTGCTTTCATAGAGAGGTATTTGTGAGTATCTGTCTGTAGCTTATGTCTCCCTACCACTGCTTTGGGTTGCAGGTAGGCCGCCTTTTGCAGCAGTTAGCAATGACTGGCTCTGAAGAGGGAGATCCCCGAACAAAGAGCAGCCTTGGAAAATTTGACAAAGTAAGAATAAATACGATTTATAGAAAATTCTGAAGTATTAGTGAGCCTAACTGTTCGCTTTATTAAATCTTGTCTTTAGGTGATATCTAAATTAAATGTTCTTTTAATTAGCTACAGTATTGGATCGGCAGCATTTAAAGATGATTAATTCCCACAGATGTATTGAGGAGATGCCGTCATAAAGAGAATCAAAGAGCTGTTAAGATTATTTTATTTTAAAAAGTTTTTTTTTTTTTTTTTTTTTGAGATGGAGTCTCGCTCTGTCGCTCAGGCTGGAGTGCAGTGGCGCAATCTTGGCTCACTGCAACCTCTGCCTCCAGGTTCAAGCAACTCTGCCCCAGCCTCCCCAGTAGCTGGGATCACAGGTGCCTGCCACCACACCTGGCTAATTTTTGTATTTTTAGTAGAGACAGGGTTTCACCTTCTTGGCCAGGCTGGTCTTGAACTCATGGCCTCGTGATCCACCTGCCTTGGCCTCCCAAAGTGCTGGGATTACAGGTGTGAGCCACTGCGCCTGGCCAACTTTTAAATTTTTGAGTCAGTGTCTCACTCTGTTGCCCAGGCTGGAGTGCAGTTGTGTGATCACGTCTCAAACTCCTGGGCACATGCAGTCCTTGCACCTTAGCCTCCCAAGTACCTGGGCTATGGGGCACACCACCATGCCCGGCTAAGTGTTTTTATTATTATAGAGACGAGGTCTTGCCACGTTGCCCAGACTGGTCTTGACTCCTGGCCTCAAGCGATCCTCCTGCTTCAGCATTCCAGCGTGCTAGGATTACAGATGTCAGCCACCATGCGTGGTCGATAATTGTTTAATTTTAAGTGTAGTTTATAAGTTAACATCTATAACATTGTTCAATTAATTTAGTTAAATAAAATTTTAATCGGTCTTACTTTGATTAAGCTGTACATTCAACCAATGAAAATTCAAGGATATTTGAGTAAAATTTCCCTTCCACCTCTCATCTCTAGTCTTCATTCCCCGCCCCCACAAAAGATTCTTTTCTTTTTTTTTTTTGAGACAGAGTTTCCCTCTTGTCACAGAGGTTCGCTGTTGTTACCCAGGCTGGAGTGCAATGGCGCGATCTCGGCTCACTGTTAACTCTGCCTCCCAGGTTCAAGCAATTCTCCTGCCTCAGCCTCCGAGTAGCTAGGATTATAGGCGTGAGCCACCACACCTGGCCCCCAAAAGATTCTTGATGTTATTAGGTTGTTTATCCTTCTAGAGGTCCATATGTTTACGAGCAAATTCCTACGTACACTATATACTTCCAACCACCCCTTCCTTCCCCTTTCAGAAATAGTAGCACAATGTGTATACTGTTCTGTGTTGTGTTATGTTTGTCTCCAATATCTTATTGTTATTTTCTTTTTTTTTTTGAGACAGGGTCTCACTTTGTCACCCAGTGATGCCATTTCAGCTCACTGCAGCCTCTACCTCCCTGGCGCAAGCAGTCCTCCCACCTCAGCTTCCCAAGTAGCTGGGACTACAGGTGCGCGCCACCACGCCCAGCTAATTTTGGTATTTTTCATAGAGACAAGGTTTTGCCCTGTTGCCTAAGTGGTTTTGAACTGAGCTCAAGCAATCCACCCACCTTGGCCTCCCAAAGTGCTGGGATTGCAGGCATGTACCACCACACCCAGCTCCAAGATCTTAGACTGTATCAGTACAAAAAGAGTTTAATTTTTTTAGGTTGGGTGCAGTGGCTTATGCTGGTAATCCTAGTGCTGGGCGCACTTTGGGAAGCTGAGGTGGACGGATCACTTGAACTCAGAAGTTTGAGACCAGTCTGGGCAACATGGTGAAACTCCATCTCTACAAAAAATACAAAAACTAGGTCAGGCGGGGTGGCTCACATTTGTATTTCTGGCACTTTGGGAGGCTGAGGCGGGTGGATCACCTGAGGTCAGGAGTTCAAGACCAGCCTGTCCAACATGGTGAAACCCCATCTCTACTAAAAATGCAAAAATTAGCCGGGCATGGTCGTGGTGCCTATAATCCCAGCTACTCAGGAGGCTGAGGCAGGAGAATCACAGTGGGGGAGGAGGTGTGCAGAGGTTGCAGTGAGCCGAGATGGCGCTATTTCATTCCAGCCTGGGTAAAAGAGTGAAACTTTGTCTCAAAAAAAAAAAAAAACAAAACAAAAAAACAAAATTTAACATCTTAAAAAAATATGATTTTTAAGATGTTAAAATTTTTTCATGCTTATCCACCTTAATGAGAAACTTCGTTCCAGTATTTTAAAGGGAAATGTTTCACTGTTGTTTTCCTGTTTTAACAGAGCTGTGTTGCCGCTTTCCTTGATGTTGTGATTGGGGGACGTGCAGTGGAGACCCCTCCATTGTCTTCCGTCAATCTTCTGGAAGGATTGAGCAGAACTGTGGTTTATATAACCTACAGTCAGCTTATTACTCTGGTAATGGCTTCATTGTTTAATAGAATTTCTCAAAAGTCTTTTAGCTAAATGTGAGCAAAGACATACATGAGTACATTGTGTGGGAAATACATATTATATTTGAAAAAGTGATTTCACTAGCTAATATTCATTGTTTTTGCCAGGTGAATTTTATGAAGAGTGTGATGTCTGGAGATCAACTGAGAGAAGATAGAATGGCTCTTGACAATTTATTGGCAAACCTACCCCCGGCCAAGCCAGGAAAAAGTAGCAGTTTAGAAATGACTCCCTACAATACGCCTCAGCTGTCTCCAGCAACCACTCCAGCAAATAAAAAGAATCGATTACCTATAGGTAAAGAGAATTTCTCATATCGGAGCTTTCCCTTAAATCTAATATTTCATTAGCCTTTGTTATTGCTCAGTGTTTTGGAATATATGTTTAAGTACTTGGGAAAGTCTTTCTCTTCATGTTTACTGATGGTATTTCAGTTTTTAGAAATCGTATCAGATTAGTTAAGGTTTATCAGTAGGCTTTAGCTTTGCCTACATACTTTTCATAATTAATTGAAGTCATGCTATCCACAGTATACTTTGTTTAAATTTTATTGTCTTTTCTTGAAAAAATTTTGGAAATGTTATAAGTCATTTTTAAAACTATGTAGCCCTCAGCCTGGTGCAGTGGCACGTGCCTGTGGTCCCAGCTACTTGGGAGGCTGAGATGGGGAGATTGCTTGAGCCTGGGAGGTCGAGGCTGCAGTGAACCATGATCGTGCCACTGCACTTCAGCCTGGGTGACAGAGTGAGACCCTATCTCAAAAAAAAAAAAAAAAAATTATGTAGCCCTCTCCTTTCTACAAAGTTCTAAATAATACAATAAACTATATTATTTTAGAAGTTTCCATCAATAAAGTGGAAAATAATTATTTTCATTAATAATCAGTCTTTTATCAACCGAGCTAAGATATCTTAATGTTATAAAATAAAGCAAAAGTTTCATTTTATTTTTTCAAGTTTGTTTATTTAAGAATTCTATTTAATTAAGCCTTATTTGCTTGATTAACATTTGTTATCTGTCTGTCTATAAAAAAGTTAATTGAGCATATACCATGTTCCATACTCTGGGTAGGCACTTTATAAATGTTGTTTCATTTAATCCCCACAGAAGTCCTGTGAGAGTGGATGTGTCTTGCACATGAGGCACTGTGATAGACACTGGATACAAAGACCATTAGGACTTGCCCTTACTGTCAAGTTGGCTGTTGATAGTTTAGTTAGGGAGAACAAGAAGAGACTAGTACCCTTCAGCGTACTAAGCGTTCTGAGGAGATAAGTATGAGGGTTATGGGGACACCTAACTTAGCCAAAATGGTGGTGGTATCAGGAGAAGATCTTGGAGCAGGTGAAGCCAGTTTGCGCTTTGTGATAAATGGGAGTTAGACAAAGTTAACAAGATGGGGAAAAAGTGTTTAAGCCAGGGGAACAGGAGTATTTTAGTGCCTGCCTAATTATAACGAGGAACTCAGCAACACTTAGTGAACATAGTTCTTTTTAATTTATACATTTTGAAGAGAGGGATTTTACTTTTAAACTTCTGTGAGCTAATTTGTTAAGAACTGCCAGTTTCTTAAAATTAATCTACCTTATATTTAACATAATGTGGATTGTATCAACAGGAGTGTATCATCATACTCTTCAAGTCTTTGTCTTATTGTATCATCCCAAAATGTCAGTTTTCAAAATAAAAAAATAGAAAAAGGGATTTTGCACTTAATGATGTTTTGTTTTGTTTTGTTTTGTTTTTGAGATGGAGTCTCCCTCTTGTTGCCCAGGCTGGAGTGCAATGGCACAATCTTGGCTCACTGCAACCTCTGCCTTCCAGGTTCAAGCAATTCTTCTGCCTCAGCCTCCCCAGTAGCTGGGATTATAGATGCCCACCACCACGCCCGGCTAATTTTTATATTTTTAGTAGAGACGGGGTTTTGCCATGTTGACCAGGCTGGTCTTGAACTCCTGACCTCAGGTGATCCACCTGCCTCGGCTTCCCAAAGTGCTGGGAATGCAGGTGTGAGCCACCGTACCCGGGCACTTAATGGTTTCTTATGGGCTATTTGCACTCTGTTCACATGATGAAGTAAATGATTTTTGGTAAATCAGAGATTTTTTTCCATTGTTCACTGCTATACATTTGTTTTTTCATTTCCCATTATCCAAAAGTGTCATTAAATATGAGTCTGATGGAAAGTGAATTTCAAATGTATGCCCAATATTATTTTGTATAGTCTTGTTACCTGGCTATTGCATTTATTTCGTATCTTAAAAAATTTGTCCATTGTTCAGAGGGTTGATTTTCTTTCTATTTAATGCTTTCACAACCCAGGACAACAGTTAACAGCCATCACTGCCTGGGATTCCTCAGCTACCAATATTACCTCTCATATTACACTAGTAACCCCGTTTGGTGGGTAATAGGCTGTTCTTCCTCTTCTTTTATAATTTTATTTAAGAAATAGTTTATAAAATTATGCTCCATGTACATGTTGCTTTTACTTTATGTAAATTGCTACATAAAATTTGATTGCTCGCAATTTTATAAATTATAGTTACAGAGTTTGTTACGATTCATAGATCTCTTTATGAACTTGAATTTAAATTTGCAATTCAGTAGAAGATAGGGTGAGCAAATAAAGGTATGAGTAGGCCTATTTTAGACTCAGAAATTGATGTGTGCTCTGAATTTTCAGACTAAAATTGATTAATGAACATTAATCAGCATTGTAAACAAAGGTGATTGTTTATATTTCTGCCTCTGTCTTCAAGTAGGTCACCTTTCATACAATGTGAAGTTGACTTTTGCTTTTGTACTGAATTTTATTGTCCTCTGAAAGAAAATAGAAACTTTTTTTTTCCTTGATTTTTTTTTTTTTTTTTGAGACTGAGTCTGACTCTCGTTGCCCAGGATGGAGTGCAATGGCGTGATCTCGGCTCACCGCAACCTCTGCCTCCCGGATTCAAGCCATTCTTCTGCCTCAGCCTCCCAAGTAGATGGGATCACAGGCGTGTGCCACCACGCCCAGCTAATTTTGTATTTTTAGTAGAGATGGGGTTTCTCCATGTTGGTCAGGCTGGACTTGAACTCCCGGCCTCAGGTGATCCACCCACCTCAGCCTCCCAAAGTGCTGAGATTACAGGCATGAGCCACCACGCCCAGCCTTCTTTTTTTTTTTTTTTTTTTAGAGACAGAGTTTCGCTTTTATCGCGCAGGCTGATGTGTAATGGTGCGATCTCGGCTCACTGCAACCTCCGCCTCCCGGGTTCCAGTGATTCTCCTACCTCAGCCTCCCAAGTAGCTGGGATTACAGGTGCCTGCCACCATGCCCGGCTAATTTTTGTATTTTTAGTAGAGACGGGATTTCACCATGTTGGCCAGGCTGGTCTCGAACTCCCAACCTCAGGTGATCCACCTGCCTCAGCCTCCCAGAGTGCTAGGATTACAGGCGTGAGCCACTACACCCAGCAGTTATTTTAGAAAAAAGTATTTTTCATTTGCTTATACTCAGGGGAAAGAAATAAAAATAATTGAAGCCTTTATTAATTTATACTGTTACCAAAGCAGAAAGGACCTCTTCTCCAAACATAAATAAATTTTCTCTCTTGTATCTTTGAAAAGACATTAATACATTTCAGGGGGGAAAAGTACATTTAAAAACTGATTCTGGGCCAGGCACGGTGGCTCATGCCTGTAATCCCAGCACTTGGGGAAGCTGAGGTGCGTGGATCACCTGAGATCAGGAGTTCAAGACCAGCCTGACCAACATGGCAAAACACCATCTCTACTAAAAGTACAAAATTCACCAAGTGTGGTGGTGGCTGCCTGTAATCCCAGCTACTTGGGAGGCTGAGGCAGGAGAATTGCTTGAACCCAGGAGGCAGTGATCGCAATGAGCCGAGATTGTGCCATTGCACTGTAGCCTGGGCAACAAGAGTGAAACACCATCTCAAAAAAACAAACACTGATTCTGGTTTTGTTAACAGTTGCCTAACTTAAAGTATCTTATTTATGTGGCTATTAGGTTTTCATATGAAATTTTCTTTTTTCTTTTCTTTTCCTTTTTTTTTTTTTTGAAATAGAGTCTCGCTCTGACGCCCAGGCTGGAGTGCAGTGGTGCAAACTTGGCTCACTGCAATCTCCGCCTGCCTGGTTCAAGTGATTCTCCTGTCTCAGCCCCCCGAGTAGCTGGGATTATAGGTGCACGTCACCATGCCTGGCTAATTTTTTGTATTTTAGTAGAGATGGGGTTTCACCGTGTTACCCTGGCTGGTCTCGAACTCCTGAATTCAGGCAATCCACCTGCCTCAGCCTCCCAAAGTGCTAGGATTACAGGTGTAATCCCTCATATGAAATTTTCTAATGCTTGTAAGTTCAGTTATTGGTATGGGAGACCTGTAGCAATTACATCAATTTATAGGAAAAATAGTTAAGGTATCTTAAAAAGATAAGAAATGAGGTAATGCTTTTCTTGTCACTCCAAGTCTTAAATTGATTGTGACATGTTTGCTGTTCTGCAGATGTGATCATCTGTGTGGCACTTCCTGTCAGATGCAGTTGGATCACTGTTCTTGATTATCAGTTTTGAAGGAGAATCTTTTTTTTTTTTTTTTTTGAGACAGAGTCTTGCTCTGTTGCCCAGGCTGGAGTGCAGTGGCGCGATCTCGGCTCACTGCAAGCTCCGCCTCCCGGGTTCACGCCATTGTCCTGCCTCAGCTTCCCGAGTAGCTGGGACTACAGGCGCCCGCCACTGCGCCCAGCTAATTTTTTGTATTTTTAGTAGAGACAGGGTTTCACTGTGGTCTCGATCTCCTGACCTTGTGATCCACCCGCCTCGGCCTCCCAAAGTGCTGGGATTACAGGCGTGAGCCACTGCGCCCGGCCTAGGAGAATCTTTATTAGTCAGTAGAGTAACTGGGACGATCTAGTTTTTTGTTTTGTTTTGTTTTTTTCTTATTTACATTTTTACCACTATTGTGCATGTGCAAATGTTCTGCACTAATAGAAAATATGTTTTCGTATTTAGCATACCATTTTCTTCATTTGTCTATTTCTCTAAATTATTTTATTTGAAATTTTTTATTAGCAACTCGGAGCAGAAGCCGCACCAATATGCTAATGGACCTACATATGGACCATGAAGGATCATCTCAAGAAACCATCCAGGAGGTGCAACCAGAAGAGGTGTTGGTCATTTCCTTAGGGACAGGTCCTCAGCTTACTCCAGGGATGATGTCAGAAAATGAGGTATGAATCAGGTGCTTCTATAAATCAATATCCATGTCTTAGTCTATACAGGCTGCTGTAACAAAACACCAGAGGCTGGATGGCTTATAAACAACAGAAATTTATTTCTCACATTTGTAGAGGCCAGGAAGTCTATCGTCAAGGCAGATTCAGTGTCTCATAAGGATCTGTTTACTGGTTCATAGATGATGTATTCTTGCTGTGTCTTTGGGCTTATTTTATTTTTTTTTTGAGATGGAGTGTCGCTCTTGTTGCCCAGGCTGGAGTGCAATAGCACAATCTCGGCTCACTGCAACCTCCCAATCCCGGGTTCAAGCAATTCTCCTGCCTCAGCCTCCTGAGTAGCTGGGATTACAGGCATGCGTCACCATGCTCAGCTAATTTTGTATTTTTAGTAGAGACAGGGTTTCTACGTGTTGGTCAGGCTGGTCTCAAACTCCCGAACTGAGGTGATCCGCCTGCCTTTGCCTCCCAAAGTGCTGAGATTACAGGTGTGAACCACCGCACCTGGCTGGTTGGGCCTATTTTATAAGGGCACTTATTCCATTTGTGAGGGCCCTGCCTTCATGACCTAATCACCTCCCCAAAGGCCCCATCTCCAAATACCATCACCTTGGGGGTTAGAATTTCAACATATAGATTTTGGGGGAGCACAAACATTCAGATCCTAGCAGTGAATTTTTTTTTTTTTCTTTTTCTTTTCTTTTTCTTTTTTTTTTTGAGACAGAGTCTCGCTCTGTCACCCAGGCTGGAGTGCAGTGGCATGATCTCAGCTCGCTGCAAGCTCCGCCTCCCGGGTTCACACTGTTCTCCTGCCTCAGCCTCCCAAGTAGCTGGGACTACAGGCGCCCGCCACCACGCTCGGCTAATTTTTTGTATATTTAGTAGAGAAGGGGTTCCACCATGTTAGCCAGGATGGTCTCGATCTCCTGACCTCGTGATCCACCTGCCTCGGCCTCCCAAAGTGTTGGGATTACAGGTGTGAGCCACTGTGCCTGGCCTAGAAACATATTTTTATAACAAATTCCTTGCACTTAAATTTTCACATATTTCTTACTTTTTCTCCTGAAGAGAAAAAGGAAGTGAAGGCTAAGGTACAGTTGCAAACTGCCTGGCTAAGTGTTGAAGTGCCCCAAAACAGAGCCAATCTTTAAAGACTTGGAAATGTTTTGTTTTGTTTTATTCCAGGTGTTAAATCTGCCAAATCATGGGCTCACCACTAAGCTAACAGAACAGAAACTTCAGAGGCCACACATGACAGAAAATTTAGAGAGGTCATTAAATAGTCACTACAACACGCAGCAACAACCAACTAGGGGTTAAGGGTATATAATCTGATTTCCAGAATTGCCACGTTATAACATTTATTTGTTTATTTTTTATTTTAATTTTTTTATTTAAGTTCTGGGATACAGGTGCAGAACGTGCAGGTTTGTTACATAGGTATACATGTGCCATAGTGGTTTGCTGCACCCATCAACCCATCATCTACATTAGATATTTCTCCTAACGATATCCCTCCCCTAACCCCTCATCCCCCCGACAGGCCCCAGTGTATGATGTTCCCCTCCCTGTGTCCATGTGTTCTCATCGTTCAACTCCCACTTATGAGGGAGAACATGTGGTGTTTGGTTTTCTGTTCCTGCGTTAGTTTGCTGAGAATGATGGTTTCCAGCTTCATCTGTGTCCCTGCAAAGGACATGAACTAATCCTTTTTTTTTTTTTTGAGACGGAGTCTCGCTCTGTCGCCCAGGCTGTGGTGCAGTGGCGCAATCTCGGCTCACTGCAAGCTCCGCCTCCCGGGTTCACGCCATTCTCCTGCCTCAGCCTCTCTGAGTAGCTAGGACTACAGGCGCCCACCACCACGCCCGGCTAATTTTTTGTATTTTTAGTAGAGACGGGGTTTCACCGTGGTCTCGATCTCCTGACCTCATGATCCACCCGCCTTGGCCTCCCAAAGTGCTGGGATTACAAGCGTGAGCCACCGCGCCCGGCCGAGCTAATCCTTTTTTATGGCTGCATAGTATTCCATGGTGTATATGTGCCACATTTTCATTATCCAGTCTATCGTTGATGGGCATTTGGGTTGGTTCCAAGTCTTTGCTATTGTGAATAGTGCTGCAGTAAACATATATGTGCATGTGTCTTTATAGTAGAATGATTTATAATCCTTTGGGTATATACCCAGTAATGGGATTGCTTGGTCAAATGGTATTTCTGGTTCTAGATCCTTGAGGAATTGCCACACTGTCTTCCACAACAGTTGAACTAATTTACACTCCCACCAACAGTGTGAAAGTGTTCCGGTTTCTCCACATTCTCTCCAGCATCTGTTGTTTCCTGACTTTTTAATGATCACTTTATAATATTTAAAATGTCTGCTTTTCAGCAAAACTTACAAGGCATATAAAGAAACAAAAAATATGGCCCTTTCACAAGAAAAAAGTTAAGAGAAAATGTCCTTGATGGGCTGGGCGCATTGGCTCATGGCCGTAATCCCAACACTTTGGGAGGCGAAGGTGGGCGGTTCATGAGGTCAGGAGTTTGAGACCAGCCTGACCAACATGGTGAAACCCCGTCTCGACTAAAAATACAAAAATTAGCCAGGTGTGGTGGCGTGCACCTGTAATATCAGCTACTCAGGAGGCTGAGGCAGGAGAATCGCTTGAACCTGGGAGGCAGAGGTTGCAGTGAGCCAAGATTGCGCCACTGCACTCTTGCCTGGGCAATGTAGCGAGACTCCGTCTCAAAAAAAAAAAAAAGAAAAGAAAATATCCTTGATGCCCGGGCGGTGGCTCACGACTGTAATCCCAGCACTTTGGGAGGCTGAGGTGGGCGGATCACCTGAAGTTGGCCTGAGCAACATGGAGAAACCCTGTCTCTACTAAAAATACAAAATTAGCCAGGCCTGGTGGCACATGCCTGTAATCCCAGTTACTCGGGAGGCTGAGGTAGGAGAATCGCTTGAACTTGGGATGTAGAGGTTATGGTGAGCTGAGATTGCGCTGTTGTACTCCAGCCAGGGCAACGAGCAAAACTCTGTCTCAAAAAACCAAAAAATAAAGAAAAGAAAGAAAATGGCCTTGATGAAGCACAGACATTGGACTTACTCAAGACTTTAAATCAATTTTTTTTTAATATACTCAAAGAGCTATGGAAACTACAGACAAAGAGCTAAAGAAAACCAAGAGAACAAGGTCTCACCAAATAGAAGATATCAATAAAGAGGTAGAAATTACAGAAGGAACCATATAGAAATTCTGGAGTTGAAAAGTATAATAACTGGAATGAAAAATACACTAGAGGGGTTCAACAGCAGATTTGTACAGGCAGAGAAATCAGTGAACTTGAAGATGGATCAGTTGAGTCTCAGGAGCAGAAAGATTACAAAAGACAAAGACATTATGTGTTGATAAATAGTCATTAAGAAGATGCACCCAGCACTTTGGGAGGCCACTCTCACTGCAGCCTCCGCCTCCCCTGTTCAAGTGATTCTCCTGCCTCAGCTTCCCTAGTAGCTGGGACTACGGGCATGTGCCACTATGCCCAGCTAATTTTTGTATTTTTAGTAGAGACAGGGTTTCACTTTATGTTGGCCAGGTTGCTCTCAAACTCCTGACCTCAGGTGATCTGCCCGCCTCAGCCTCCCAAAGTGTTGGGATTAGAGGCCACTGTGGCCAGCTAAAGTGTTTTTAGCACTCAGATTCTGTGGTTTTAGTTTAGAGTTTGCAGATGCTCTGATTTAGAAGCACGAAATTAGACTTTTGTATTTTATACTCCAGTGTGTATTTTGTATTTTATATTCCAATGTGTATTTTGTATTTTATACTCCAGTGTGACTGAGTTTGTACAGTGGCTTTCTGTCGGGCGTCTCAAAATTGCTTGTCTTTGGATATGATTTGGAAAAATATCTTCATTGTGTTATATAATCCCTTTTCTGTTAATTCACATGAATCTCCAGACCTTGAAATGATTTTTCTCCTGATGTTTTAGTTTCATATCCCTCACTATGGTGAATAGTTTAAGTTATCTTAAAAATTAAAAATTTCCAATGTTTCTGTTGGCCAGTTATGGTGGCTCATGCCTGTAATCCCAGTACTTTGGAAGGCTGAGGTGAGAGGATTGCTTGAAACCAGGAGTTCGAGACCAGCCTGGGCAACATAGTAAGACCTTGTCTCTATAAAAATAAAAAAATTGCCAGGGATGGTGGCTCACACCTGTAATCCCAGCGCTTTGGGAGGTTGAGGCAGAAGGATCCTTGAGTCCGGGACTTCAAGACCAGCCTGGGCAACTTGGCGAGACCCTGTCTTAATAATAAATAGGCCAGGTGCAGTGGCTTACGCCTGTAATCTCAGCACTTTGGGAGGGCGAAGGAGGCAGATCACTTGAGGTCAGGAGTTTGAGACCAGCCTGGCCAACATGGTGAAACCCCATCTTTACTAAAAATACAAAAATTAGCTGGGTGTGGTGGCACACGCCTGTAATCCCAGCTACTTGGGAGGCTGAGACAAGAGAATCGCTTGAACCTGGGAGGCGGAGGTGGCAGTGAGTCAAGATCATGCCATTGCACTCCAGCCTAGGTGACAGAGTGAGACTCTGTCTCAAAAATATAATAATAATAATAATAATAATAATAACTAAAAATAAAAAAAATTAGCTGGGCTTGGTGGTGTGTACCTGCAGTCCCAGCTACTCAGGAGGCTAAAGCAGGAGG